>NC_048309.1:7010042-7310042 GCF_013100865.1 Trachemys scripta elegans
GCACCACCTCCTGCACCCCAACCCCCTGCCCCAGCCCAGAGCCTGCACCCAGCACCCAAACTCCCTCCCAGAGCCTGACCCCCGCACCACCTCCTGCACCCCAACCCCCTGCCCCAGCCCAGAGCCTGCACCCAGCACCCAAACTCCCTCCCAGAGCCTGACCCCCGCACCACCTCCTGCACCCCAACTCCCTGCCCCAGCCCAGAGCCTGCACCCAGCAACCAAACTCCCTCCCAGAGCCCAACCCCCAGAGCCTGCACCCAGCACGCAAACTCCTTCCTACAGCCCGACCCCCGCACCATCTCCTGCACCCCAACCCCCTGCCCCAATCACGGTACCTCACTTTATTTTCATTTACTTCCCATTACTTATAAGATAGTAGGAGGAGGAAGAAAAAAAGAATGAAAAATGGGCGGGGGGGAAATAAGAGAGAACTTTCTTTTTCTTGGCTGGGTTTTGAGGCAGGGCCCCCAAAAATGAAGATCTGCACAGGGCCCCACTAACTCTAAATCCGCCACTGGACGGGATTAAATGGGAAAATCACATTAATGCGATTTCATCCACATCAGAGCAGAGCTGACCATGTGCTACTCCTGCTGGTCTCCAATCTGTCAGCAGCAGGAGATCAGCTGTTGGGAAAGGTTTGCTTTGCACTAGCATATTATTTCAATCAGGAAACTCAAACAGACTTTTACTGCTACTAGCTACAGAGAGTTCTGATGGAGTCTGGTCACAGTGAGGATATTTTTAATCACAAACCTGTTCACACTGCAGACAGACAGACAGACACACACAAGCCAGCTGGCTAGGTTTTTGTACATCCCCTGCGTAGGTGATATGTGTTGTACTTAATGGAGGAACTCACTTGTTGATGGAAATATACATGGCCAGATTATCTTCCCCAAGACAATTCAGGCAGTGTAAAGGAACCAGTATCTGCCTGTAGCGCTCCAGCTCAGAGTTCTCCTTGTGGATGGAGAACCCTCATTGTAGAAGGCTTCTGGGTGACCCCTCACCCCATAATGCCAGGGAAAGGGACACGGAGGGGCATATTGGGGTGAAGTGCAACTGTGCCAGGCCAATCCTCAGTTCTGCAGGCTGCTTTAATTTATACCCGGGCAGATCAGCCCACAAGATCAGGGAGCGATCGCTGGCTTCCTAACAAAATCCACCCCCGCTCTTTTGTGACGAATGGCTCTTCCTGGAGCACAGAATGTGGCCCACAGAGTACAGACAGAATGATGTTTGACTCTTTGCAGAATGAAAGCCTACTGAAATGCAATGGACGAGATAGCTTGGACAGTCATTCCACTTTAGTATGAATGGCTCCCCCTCTGTACACAACTGTCAGTTTTTAAAGAAGTTATCGTTTTATCATCGCATCAAACAACAGACACTTGCTTGGACAAAGCACTCAGAAACGTACCGGAGTGAATCGTCCATCATGGGTAGGGTGATGGGCTAGGGCTAGGTTTTTTCCCTGTCCAGTGGCTGATTGCTCTGTTTGCCTGCCAGCAATACAGCCCAGGAGCTCCAGAGCACAGAAACAGCTGGATAAACAGCATGACCAAATGTTTTCTTTCCTCCCAAGGCTGCCTCATTTTCTGTGTGTTCTTTAAAAGACAGTCTTGCAGGACGAGGCTAGAATCCTCGCCTGGCCACGCCAAGTGCACTGCTTGAGAGACTGGGGTTATAATGAAGACCCGGGTCTTCTTCTCAAAGTCCAATTGAAGATGCGTGAAAGGAAATGGGACAGCTTTGGAAATCAGATTTGCTCTTTGTCCCGGGTGACTTATAAGCACAGCAGCTTCTGCCTCTGTCTGACTTCACATTGCGACTGCGAACACTAATGTGTAATTAGCTCCATGACTGAAGTGTAAAGTACCGTATCCACCCACACTGGTATCAGTAAGTGCTGCAGGAGCTCCCACTGACAGCACAGAAGTGTATTAGTGTGCTTCTCGCTAGTCAAGTTGTATCCATTCCCCCCATGCAGCAAAGGTGCACCAGACGGGCAGTCCTCTGCACATTTGTAGGCCTGTGGTCTGGCCTTCATGGAGCAGCTTGTAGGATCTAGTCCTTGATGGTTTGTTTGATGGAGTATGTGAAATATGCTCAGTTTGCAGTAGTTAGTTCTATTTTTAATATGTATTTGTTGATTGCACTGAGATTCCTGTTGCCATAAATGTAGGATAAGGGCTAATTTCAGCCGTGCCCTGCAATGGCGACCCAGGAGGGGGAGGGGGCAAGGGTCACATGACCCTCCACAAAATGTGTGTGTGTGTGTGGGGGGGGCGCAAGGCCCGCAGCCGGGGAGATGAAGGGGCAGGGCCAGAGCCAGAAGGGAAGAGGCGGGCCAGAGCCTCTCCTCTTCCAGCTTCCTCCTCCGGCCACTGCCTGGTGCGGCACGCAGTCGCTGCACTCTCCCAGGCAGTCTCCGGCCACGCTGCTTGCCTGGGACAGCCGGGGCTGGAGGCGGGGCGGGGAGGAGTCACATGGGGAGCGGGGCGGGGAGGAGTCACGTGAGGGGGGCATGTAGGGGGTGGGGAGGAGTCACATGGGGGGGTCACATGGGGAGGTCAGATGCCCCCCTTTAGCTGGTGCCCCCTTTGTGTCCCTCCCACTAATCACCCCCCCTGCCTACTCACCCTGATACAGCTCAGGGTTCATTTATTCTCTGTGCTGCTTACTGATGAGACATATCCCCAGCAGAAAGCAGCACTGATGAAATCACCACATGGTTATTCCAGAGCCGATGCTGTTCGACATTTTCATCTGTGAGTTGAAGGTAAATATAAAATGACGACTGATAAAATTTGTGGATGACACATCGATTAACCGAATAGCAAACAATGGTGGGGCGAGGGCAGTCATCACAAATGATCTAGATTGTTTGGTTAAGCTAGGGCCATTTCAAACCAAATGCGTTTTAACACAGGCAAATGCAAAGTCAGAAGGAATGCAGACTATACCTACAGCATGGGACACTGTATCCTGGGAAGCAGTGACTCTGAAAAGGATTTAGAGGTCTGTGACCTGGGGACTCTGGGTGCCCACTGGTAGAGGGCACTGAAGGTTCATAGGATTTTACAGGGATTCCCTGGGACAGATTTGTGTATAATAGTTCACCAAAGGGTGGCATGTATAGTCTCTCCTGAGAGCCTGTAGGCCACTGGTTGTCATAATCATTGTGCAATGTATGTAGGGATAATATTTAAGAAGTTATGCATCTATACTGAAAATTATGTTCTTAAGATTTTGGAGTTAAGGTAGGTCTCCAGGAGGTGACATGGCTCAAGACAGGTTCCTTTCAGGCAGGAGATAAGAGACACTTTGATCATATGTGTATTGTTGCCACACAATGGATACTGAGCCAAGTGACAGCTGAGACGCTACAACATCTGAAAGAGAGAAAATCTACAGGAAGAAACAAAACAGCGAGGGGATGTCCTGTTTATGAACAAAGACAAAGGATGGAACTTGTATATCTTGGGATGCAAAGGAATACACTCGGACCTTCACCTAGGAGACAAGCTGTCAGCATGTCTGTATCATGAAGAAAGACCATAGCCAAGCATGGCTGTAAAACACTGCAAGGACTTTGGGTGAGCATTACTCTACAAATCATGAGAGTGTCTAAGTCTAGGCTCTAGAATGCATGCTGTGATTTATTTTATATGTAACCATTTGTTTCAATACTTCTGCTTGCTACTAGTTGAATCTCTGGGCTTTTAAAATAAATTGGGCTTGATTTTGACTATTAACATATCTCAGAGCTGTGTGTTAAGTGGAGTGGTGATCTGAAGTGGAGCTGGTAAGCTAGGGTATCCTGTTCCTTTGGAAGCAGTGAATCTGTGAATATTGCCAAGTGTCCAGTGAGTATTGCAAGCGTCCAGAGAGATGCTTGGAGGGGTCAAGGGTTGGGGTGTGTCTATCGCTGATTTGCAGAGAAGCAGCAGGGTAGGTGAGGCTTAGAAGGGAATGCCTGTGTTGCCCATGGCCGGTGGAGTTGGGAGCTGACCTCTGGCAGGCATAGACAAGGCTTCCTCGTGCTAAGGGCAGATGGTAGCGAGGTGCCCCCACAACCCTGGGTATTCCCAGAAAGCATCACAGGGTCATAGTTGACAAGCAATTGAACATGAGCTCCCAGTGCAATGCTGTGGGCAAAAGGGTTTATGCAATTCCTGGATGTATACACAGGGGAGTAGTGAGCAGAATTAGGGAGGTGATTTTACATCTGGCATTGGTATCAGAACACTGCATGCAGAATACTGCATATCAGAATACTGCATACTGTTCTAGTGTCCACAGTTTAAGGAGGATGTCAAAAAACTGGAGAGAGTGCAGGAAAGAGTCACAGAAATGATTTGAGGGCTGGAAAAAATGCCTTACAGTAAAAGACTTACAGAGCTCAATCTGTTTAGCTAATCAGACTGGTGGCTTGACAACAGCACCTAAGTACCTACATGAGGCACAAATACTGAGTATAAAAGGGCTTTTTAATGACTATCCATGCATCTCTGGACCCTCCC
Source organism: Trachemys scripta elegans (assembly GCF_013100865.1). NCBI lineage: Eukaryota > Metazoa > Chordata > Testudines > Emydidae > Trachemys > Trachemys scripta. The sequence goes on from NC_048309.1 coordinate 7,014,575, forward strand.
AGATGTTGAGCCTGGACGGTTATGAATACCCAAGCATTGTGGTGGATTGGGTAATCAGTGAGGCGGAGATGGGTGTGAACCCGGCCAATAGGGGCAATCTCCGCCAAGATCTGAGCCCTCCTCCACACTTCCATTAGGGCTCGGCATTATGCGGCTGGGACCCCTAATTGAGGAAAGCCTCTGGATAGTAAGTCCAACCGCTACCTCCTTGTGGTGAGAGTCGGTAAACAGCTTGGGTAGCTGGGTGGATTGCGGAGGACGAATCCCTATCCTTGTTGGGGTGGGGATTGGGGTGGGCAGCCCCAACAAATCTGCTCCCCTGGTAAGGGTAGTTTCTCCCTGGCAAGGGTAGCCTCCCCCAGGTATGGGTTGAATCCCCCTGGTAAGGGCTAGTTTCCCCCTGGTAAGGGTTAGTTTCCCCCTGGTAAGGGTTATATCTTTTAACAATGGGAAAAAAATATATTTACATACCGGATTGGTGCTGGACCGGGTAAACAACGCCCCCGCTGCTGGCTTTGATGCCGCAGCTGGCAGTGTTAAATATATTAGGGGGGTAATTCGGGTCGTTGGACCTATGGACTAGATGTTTTTTAATGAGTGGATTTCTCACGAGTCTGAGAAAAGAGACCTCCCTATTGAAAATGAAAAGGGAGTTGAGGAAATTGAATTGATAGGTGATGACCGGGTTGAGGATGTTTTATCATTTTTACCTATTGTTTTTACTAATGACACTTTTAATAATTTAGATGTGGACAATTTTAATCCTGGTTTTGAGTATTTAAATGCATTTGAAGATCCGTATTTTAAAGAATCTGGGCATTTTAATACTAATTTCACTACTGTTTTTAACAATATAGATACAGATAATTTAATGATTTTACCAAATTTATTAAATAGTAACTCCTGGGAAGGCGGAGTTTTTTATCTAGAATAGCCCGTCGATTGTTTTAATTGTCCAATTTGCCTGCAGATTTTAGCAACATTTGGAAAATGGGCAAAACATATTAATGTAGTACACAAAAGCAAGGCCATTAGAGTGGTCTGCAAAAAGTGTGGAAAATCCTCTCAATTCCACAATATAGCATGCCACTACCCCAAATGTGTGCCCAAGGAAGTGGATACCCTGGTGAAGGGCTATACCTGCTCAAGTTGTGGGCTGGCTTTTCATACTAAATCGGGCCTAAGCCAGCATTGTAGACATAGACATCTCGCTATTAGAAATGAACAGAAAAAAGAAAATATAGCGGCTAGGAGTAAGGTTGGAGAGTCAACTTGTTCTTGATCTCGAATTTGGATGGATCATGAGATTGAGTTGCTTATTCAATTGGAGACCAAATATCTAGGAAAAAGGAATATAAATAAGTGTATTGAAAGTGAATTAAAAACAAAGACTAATAAACAAATTTCGGATAAAAGGCAAGAATTGGCTAAGAGAAAGATCAAGAAAGATAGCGTTATCGATGAAGTGGAAGAAGTAGATAGGAATGAAGAGAATATATTGGAAGGTCCACATCTGAGAGAGAAAATCTTGCCACTAAAGGAGCATCCATATGTGGACAAGGTGGGGAAGGTATGTAGGCAAGGGAGACAAAGTAGGAAAGCTGGAGAAATATTGAATAGCCTAGAGGAAATCGAAATTTTATTAAAGGAAAATCAGACAAAGTCAGTTGGGTGGGCAATGGTGGAAAAGTTGTGTAATTCGCTGATAGGGATAGATACTAGTAGATGTGAGGAACAACAGGAGATGAATAATAATAATAGAAAAGGGAAGTGGGGGCGGATGCTAGAAAGAGACAGTCTAACTCTATTCGGAGATATGCCACTAAGAAGGCTAGATACAAATTTTACCAACAATTATTTGTTAAGGATAAAAGAAGATTAGCTCACATAATCATGGGAGAACCAGATAGCGCTAAATGTAACAAAGATATTGAGACATATTTTGTAGATACATTGGAAAAAATTGGACATGGAAGTATGGTAGGATGGCCCGCAGCCACAGAGAAAGCAGATAATGATTTATTAATGAGTCCTATTTCTGTGGATGAAATCTGGGAGGCCTGAGAGAGATTCGCAAAGATAGTGCCCCTGGCCCAGATAAAACAACAGTGACTGATTTATGGGATATTTTTAATCTGGACTCCTTAATTCTCACGAAAATTTTTAATATATGTTTTTTAAATAGGCAGGTCCCAGATATTTTTAAAGAAAATAGAACTATTTTTATTCCTAAAGTGCAAATTGAGGAAGAATTAAAGAAACTATTCTCTTGGAGGCCATTAACAATAGGTTCTGTGTGGATACGACTGTATACGAAAATGTTAGCTAAAAGATTAATGACTGCAGCCAAAATTTGCAATAGACAAAAAGGTTTTATCTCTGCTCCAGGATGTGAAGAGAATATCTCAATTTTAGACAAAGGGAGCAAAATGAAATGGAGAGGAAGTAGCCAATGTATTTGTGGATTTGGCAAAGGCATTTGATTCCGTGGGACATGGATATATTATGTCTGGCCTGAGAAGGTTTGGGATAGACGAGCCCTTTATAGAAATTATAAGGGACCTCTACGATAATTGCACTCCTAGGATTTGCGTGGGTGATAAGAGCACTGAGTCTATTTTAATAAGGAGTGGGGTTAAGCAAGGCGACCCGTTATCTCCTATTTTATTTAATATTGTCATAGATCCTTTACTAACTAAGCTGGAAACCAAGGGCTCTGGGTTTTATGTTCAAGGGAATAGTGTGACGTCGTTGGTGTTTGCCGCCGACGTGGCAATTTTAAGTGGGTCATATCAAGGGATGGCCACAAATCTGGGAATTTTTGATGGTTTCTGCAGAAATACTAACCTTCGGGTTAATGTGAAAAAAACTAAGGGATTTCATATACTAGCAAAGTATAAAACTTATGTGATTAACCCCAAGGATAATTGGAGAATGGGTACCGAAATTATTGATTATGTACAGCCAGGAGAATTTGAAAAATACTTGGGGGCGAGGATAGATCCTTGTATAGGGATTGGAGGATTGTCTCTTAAGGACAAATTGACTGAATGGAGCGAGAGTTTAAGTAAGGCTCCTCTTAAACCGGCCCAAAAACTGATGATTTTACAAACAAATATTTTACCTAGGTTATTTTATAATTTACTTTAAATTAAGCCCCCTTTTTATCTTTTATATGAGTTGGATGTTTTAGTTAGGAAAATAGCAAAACAGATTTTACATCTCCCACAAAGTACCACCAATGGATTATTTTATGCAAGGGGAAGAGATGGAGGACTTGCATTAACCAAATTTAGTGTACAAGTACTCAACATGCTTATCTGCAAGTGAAGAAGACATAGTGTGTCTAAAAATAGTTGGATGGATTTATCCTATATGTATGCTGGAGAAAATTTAGTTGATAAAATATTGGTTCCCAGTGCAGCAACACCAAATTCTAAGAAATGGAGGGAGGAGGAATTTTTTAGATGGTGTGGGTTGAGGTGCCAGGGGTAAGTATTAAGTATTTTAAAAATGATGTAATTAGTAATTCAATTTAGAAAAGATTGTGTATGGTTAAATCCTCCTCATTGATTGCCGCATTACAGCTTAGGGCTAATGTGTACCCTACAAGAGAAACATTGGCAAGAGGGAGAGAAGGATTAAATGCCACCTGTAGATGCTGTGGTAAGGCTAGAGAGACAATACCACATATATATGGACAATGTTTTAAAACTAAAGAGTCTAGGATAAGAAGACATAATATGGTAGTTTCTGCAGTAGTAGATAAGGTGTGCAAATTGGGGTGGAAATCCATAGTAGAACTTCACTTGAGAACTAAAGAAGGAAATTTGAGAAAGCCAGATATTGTTTTTATAAAAGGAGATATTGCGGTGGTGGTGGATGTCACAATTCACTGGGATGATAATGCCGATATTCTGGAGAAAGCCCACAAAGAGAAGGTCGCCTATTACCTCGAATTGGAGGAAGATATTAAGAAACTAATGGGAGATACAAATGTCCACTTCTTTGGTCTCGTAGTTGGGGCTCATGGCAAATGGAGTGTAGGAAATGATGATCTTTTAAAAATTTTAGCAATTGAGAGAGGTAAAAATTTTAAGGAAAATCTTTGTAGACTCATTTTATATGCCCCTGCAAATATGATGGATATGTTCAGTGACAAGTAGAGATCCTGGAGCCCCATTCCGTGTATCCTACTATTATTAAATTTTAGCTGTTGTTTCCATATTTTAAATTTTATGGATTATCGGTTATCAATACCTTTGTATCCATTGCCATTTATTTATCAATCCTTTCAGATAGTGGTTTTAAGTGTTTAATAAATACTTATAAATTTGGATCGATATCCTATTTTAAATTATTCTTTTTACTGGACTTGGATACAGACTGGCTGCGTATAGTGACCAGGAAAGGGCAGGTACTCACGCCTGTACATAAATAGCGGAGAAAGGCATAACAAGAACCAGTGACCGGAAACTGAAGCCGGACTAATTCAAATTAGGGACAGGGCACACACATTTAACAGTGAGGGTGACCAATCAGTGGGACAAACTACCAAGGTACAGTGGTGGATTCTCCATTTCTTGTTGTCCTCGATCAAGACTGGATATCTTTCTGGGAGACGCTTTAGTCAAACACAAGTTACTTGGCTCAATATAAGGATACCTCTCTTCAAAATGACATGATTTTATCCTGTTTTTATCTCAGTACTGGATAGGGGACAAATCTTAGAAAAGCAGGAGTGTCTGAAAAGCAGTTCAGACTACAGGGGTATAAACTGCAGCACACGTTAAGGTTCTAACTACCCCTTGTGGATGCTCCCGGCTTGAACTGAAAGGTACCTAGTTTGTGTTAACATAATCCTGTTTCAAACAGTTCTACGTTCCAGACAAGCCCTTAGGCTGCAATGAAATTCGCAGCCTTTATGCCATGGATAGCAATGAGCATAATATTGCTCCTTAGCAAATAAATATCTACAACAATCGGGGCTGGAAGAGAAATATCTGGTATGTGATCCTTTCATATTTTAATATAAAAATAAGCATATTGATTTTGGATAAATATTCACCTTATCCCTCACCAAGAAACCAATCTGAACAGGGTGATATTGGCAGCAGAGGAACAGCAAATATTCCCTCCCCCCCATCTCTTAAAACCAATGTGAACTTATTAAGGCACCAAAATGCTACAAGGAGTCTACACATATTTAAAAAGCACTGAATTGTGTGTGCTTATAAATTATCTCCCCCGTTTCCCTTGTAATGCCTACAATCAGGGAGAGACCATGTCTTGTGTTCAATCAAACTCGGGCCTGGAGTATTTGTTCCTTACAAGCACAAACTGTGAAATGTGATTTCTGTTTTAATCTGGTAAGTGCCTCCCAGGATTTAAGATTGGCAGTGGCGCTGCTAACATAATGAACTTCATCCATTTTTTTCCTAAATGGTATTTTTAAAATATCCTTTGAAAGAGGAACAAACAGAAACAGGTCAGGTTACTTAGAGAACTGTGGGCTAGATCTCCCAGCTTTTATATAAACTGATTTACAGTAGCTGAGGACCTGGGTCTGTATCTTACAAATGCTCAAAGTTGTAAATATATTTATTCATCCCAAGATTCTATTGCAGGTAAGGGCAGAAATTCCCATCCTGAATCAGGAAAGCACTCAAGTATGGGATAGAAGGCAAAGATGTGCTCAGCTGCATTGCTGAATCAGGGCCTCAGGCAAGATGCTCCCTCTATTAGCCAAGGTAATTAACTAACCTGTTTACCTGCCTGATACTAGTGAAAGGTTTATTACATGGCACTTTTCACGTCTAACAACCCCAGATTAAGTGGGTCAACTGCTCTGAGTCCAAGAGAGAGTCACGCTGCAACCCTCTGAGGCAGCCTTTAAGAATGTATCAGCGAGGGCACAAAATCTGATCAGACACCCTTTACCATGAGCGTAATAAAGAGAAATGAGCAATACGTTCCATAAAAAACAAAAAAGTCACCCTGTCTAGATGAGTTTACTCACTGCTGGCGTGCCTCCTTGTGGCTGGGCATGGCATAGCGGGCTCTCCTCGTCTAGTGCCCCCTACTCACAACTTCTCACAACTCAGCCCTCCAGTCAGGTCACTTTTAGTCTCACTCTTTTGGAGGTCACTGAAAATCCAACACCATTATATCAGGTCTGTGGCCCCTGACTCTGGGCCTTGTGGTCCTCACACCCTCTTATTCCAGGGCTTTCAAAAGTCCTTCCCTCCTTGTATCAGGGGGCTTCATGCTACCTTCCCCAGGTGTAAGCAGGGGCGTAATTTCTGAAAAATTCATGGGGCGGGGGCAAAGTTGCAGCAGCATATAACATCATATCTGATTTTAGTATAACCTGCAAAGTCAGGGGATGGGGGAAAGTGCAGCATATAGACTTCTGAAAAGTCTGGGGGCAGAGGAGGCAAATCAATGTCTGGGAGGGCAATTGACTCCCCTTTCCCCATAGCAAATGATGTCCCTGTTTGGAAGCTATCAGATGGTATACCAAGTTTGTCAGCATTGTTGGGTTACAATTAGCAAGCTGATTTTAAGTTGTAGTAACAGAATATTTTGGAGAGGGTCTAGGGGTCTTTCTCCCCTTCTGGCAGAGGGGGGCAGGGAATTGAACCTGGGTCTCCCAAGACTCAGGTGGGTGCTCTAACCACTGAGCTAAAAGTTACCAGGTAGGCCGTGGCAGCAGCACCACCTCTCTGCTGGCTATTTTGTGTGGCATGAGGCAGGTGCCTACCTCATTCCTGCAAGAAACACCGTGGGCACCTAAACTGCCTGACTCCAGCCAGCTGGTTCCCACTGTGGAGAGCTAAGCAGAGCCCGGTGCCTCCCAGCAACCCAAACGTAGGTCACTGTCTCTGTGAGCAGGGAGGGACTGAGCGCACACCCCTGTGGTCGGCATTTCTCATTGGCTACCTCAGGCAACTCCCTGCCTAGCATGCTGGCTTTTGTGGGTTGCATTCTCAGGCACCTATCCCTCCCCATTCATTGTATAGGGAACCTGGGTGCCTAACTCAGGCTTTGTGGATTGCAGTGTTGTTCCTGTGATTTTTTTCTAGGCACCTAATAATTAGGCTTTGTGACGTTCAGTGTTACAATAGCTAAAACCCTGCATGGGTTCCACCCAACTTGATCAGGGATTTTAATAGATCTTGATTATGCTATTGAAGCCTGGGACCAGACAGTGATTCTGACAAGAGACTAATTAACGTACCTATATGGAACAGTAAAAGTAAATATGCTCGTATCAAAGATTTTCTCTAGGTAGCCCCATATATGGGACTAGTAGCAGGATATTTTGGTGACCGATAGGGAGTTCAGAGGAGCTGAAGCTCAATCTCAATCCTTCCCATGCTGCCAGACATCACTTGGGGCATGGACTAGGCTCTGTCATCTCTGGCTCTCATGCTGTTTGCTGGAATGGCTACCTTATTGTGTTTCTATAACAACTTTCTTACAAGAATAGGTTGTTGGCCAGTTTCTCAAGCCTCAGCCTGAAGGACCACTGTATTTTTTGTCTCATACTTACCCTTTGACCTGTTCAACTTGGGTTACCCAATATAAGAGTTAAAGCTCCTGCCATCATAACTCTCAGGGTCATTCCCGTTGGATGAAGATGCAGTTGCCAAGGAAGGTCAGAGGAGTAAAGTGGACTTTTCATCCATCATGCTTTGATAGCCCGGACAATCACTTGGATTATCTAAGGGATAATGCAGCCCTGCTCATTCAGTGTTTCCCCTTTACATGTATTTCTGGAATAACTTTTACAAGTGTTTCTTGTGTAACCGAATCTGGGGCTTTTTCATTGCACATTTCTGATGGGCAAGGATGTGAGAAGTTCCCTTTCAACACCCAGAGTATTAAATCGTTGGAAATATGTTTCCTAGCACATACAGCCTTTTTTTGAATTTGGATATTTTATGGGAAGATATACTAGGTGAAGCTTTCCATCTGAAGATTCGATAGTAGAGGGAATTATTAGTTGGATATGGAAAAATTGAGCCTACACGTTAATTAGTGTTGAGCTGGGTGAAATATTTTATATGAAACTTTTTTTCAATAGAAAAATGCAGATTTGGCAATGCCGAAATGTTTCTTGAATGCATGCAGATTTTGCTGAATATTTCAATTAGAAAAAAAGTTCAAAAAAATTCTGCAAAAAATCAAAATGGCCAGTTTTGGCATTTTCAAAAAGAAATGGTATAATTTTTCAGTTTGAAATGACATTTTGTTTCAACATTTCTTATAATTTTTTTTTACAAATCAGAAATGTTTAAAAATACAATTAAAATGAAACATGATTTTGTCAAAACAAAATGTTTCATTTGACTGGAAACTATTTTTTTTTGACTTTCTGAAACTGCCAATTAACTGAAAAATCCATTTTTTTTGCCCAGCTCTAATTTTTATTTTATCTTTAGGAGTTTTTAAGGACCAACCAAGATCAGTGGCTGCTTGTGCTGGGCATTGTACATACAGATAGTATTAGTCCGTTCTAAAAGATATTATAGTCTGAATTGAGATGACAGATGAATGATAGGAAAGGGACACAACAGATAAGCTCACTGGTTCAGCTTCTGATGTGACTCCAGAGAACTTAGTAGAAAGGACAAAATAAAGTACTTTTCCCTCCACCCATTTTCATATTGTATTTTACCAAACTGAGTGAGGAAAGAGGACATAAGCAATTTTCTCTCTCCCCATGAGAGAGCATTTGTTTAATATTTATATAAAAGGGAATCAGCCAACACTTGTGGTTCTTTTAGTGCAATCGAAACGTCTCCTCAAGGCAATACATGCAGCGCAATTTGGTTTTTTTACAGCTTTGGTTTACAACCATTCTGCTAGTTCTCAGATACTAAAGTGTATGATATACTGCAAGGAGCCATAACATGAGAGCAAACAAAATGGATTGTTCATGCTTTACAACACGCCTTTACGTTTTTATAGTGAAAAAGGGAGCACTGCTTTCCCGTCCTTCAGACTTTAAAGTTTTCACCGACAAGCAGCCAAGTGTAATTAAACTTGATGTATTTGTAAATATAAAATAGCTGAAACAGCCAGTTTTTTCAAGCGAGAGGAAGAAGTACCCACTTGAGGGACTGAAATATTATAGTGAGTGTATTACGAGGTAAAAGTATTTGTGTTACATCTAACCGAACGGGAGCTCTCACTGACTTGCTATGCTGTATATCAATGATTATCCTTATCTGACTTTCAAAGAGAGTTGGGCGCTTAACTCCCCGAGGCCACTTTGAAAATTCCTGGCTTAAAGCATTATGGGAAGATGGCACCACTAATACAGCAACGATAAACAAAAAGTGGGTGGAGATTTGCACCCACCACGTTGCATAGCTCCATTGAAGACAATGGGACTTAGCATTGACTTCTGGTGGGGTTTCACAAGGCACATGCCAGGACAGAGTTTGGCTCAAGTGTGCTGGGACCACCAGGGCTGCAGTAGAATAATTTACACTGATATCTAGTAGGTGAGATTCACTTGGGGTTCCCCAGTGGTGGAAAGTTTGCAAGGCAGCAGCAAGCTCTCCTCTTTCAGAAAACGGAAGTGGGCCAGCACAGCTCCGAGAGTGAGTAGTGCTGGCTAGTGGAAGAGCGGAACGAGCACACCCCTGCCCCCTCTGCGAGTAGAGCTCCTAAGCAACTTTAATCATAAAGCGCCTTTGGAACTTAAGTTCCTGGTGGAATTAAAGCTGCTTTTCCCTGGTGGAGACTCTGAGGGAGGCAGAAGGCAAAACAAACCTGCAGGGCAGGGCCGCTTAGAGGATTCAGGGGGCCTGGGGCAAAGCAGGGGAGTGGACATAAAAAAAGGCACCACCGGCTGCGGTGCTTGTACTCACCAGGTGGCGCTCTGAGTCGTCGTCGTCGGGTCCTTCGCTCGCTCTGCGTCTTCGGCAGCACTGAAGGACCCGCCGCCGAAATGCCGCCGCAGACCCGGAGTGACTGAAGGACCCGCCGCCGCAGACCCGGAGTGACTGAAGGGCCCCCCGCCGCCGAAATGCCGCCGAAGACCCAGAGTGACTGAAGGGCCCCCCGCCGCCGAAATGCCGCCGAAGACCCGGAGTGACTGAAGGGCCCCCCGCNTGAAGGACCCGCCGCCGAAATGCCGCCGAAGACCCGGAGTGACTGAAGGGCCCCCTGCCGCCGAAATGCCGCCGAAGACCTGGAGTGACTGAAGGACCTGCCACTGAAATGCCGCCGAAGACTTGGAGTGACTGAAGGGCCCCCCGCCGCCGAACTGCCACTGAAGACCCAGACCGCCGCCAGGTGAGTAGCCAGAAAAGAGATTCTCGGCCAGGGCTCGCGGGGCCCCTGCGGGGCCCAGGGCCTGGGGCAAATTGCCCCACTTGGCCCCCCCTCTGGGCAGCTCTGCTGCAGGGTCAATCCTACTCAGGATGCACACAGACCAGCCACGTGCAGGGATGTGTATGCACGCAATCTGTATATCCCTGCATCAGAAATCAGGCATTTTAAAATCTTAACTGATTCAGACTCCTAACCAAGAGGTAAATATTATTGTGCCCATTTTACAGATGGGCAAACCCAGCCACAGAGTAGTTCAAGGACTTGTCCAAGGCCACAGAGCATGTCAAAGGCAGGGAAGGGAATAGAAGATAGAAGACTAAGATGTCTCCTGCCTAGCAGTCCCTTGCTCATACTACCAGACATGCTCCCTCCCTGGGACTGGCTGGCATTGAAGTTACACCCATTGGTACAATGTATTTTAGTTGGCACACAGATAGCGTTTTGTACAATTCAGTTGGATAGCAGCACTCTGGAGAGTGCATTTCTACAGGAGTTTTACACTTGAGTCCACAAACTCACTTCATGCTCTGTTTCATGTTTCACAGCCCACCCGAAGCCTGCAATAACAACTTCTCCAAGATATGCAGCCGGGCACGGCCTTATTGCTTAAATACCCTTATAAATTTATTCCAACCTGGTCTGCAGCTCAAATATAAATTCAATAAGGCAGAGGGGGATTTAAAAGCATTGTAAATAAATTAACTTCTTGATGCATGATTATTATATTTTATGGAGCCATTTAAACACTACAGCATTTGTTTCAAAAGGACAAGGAAAGTTGCTTCTTTTAAAGCACACACATTACTTTGATAATTGAATGAGACGTATTGCCTAATTCAAAATGTTCTTTGCTCCTTGATATAGAATTTTTTCCCCTGTCTCTACGAAAAGAAATAGCTATTTTAATTGGCCTTCTGGTTTCTTTCACATTGATTAGCCTGATTCTTGATTGCGCGATTTTTGGCAGTGCATCAGTAGGGGAGAGTTCTGCATATTTTGAGCAGTTCTGTAACTTCTGTATATTTTTGCATTTAATAGAATAAAGTGAATATAAAGTTTGTGGATTACACCAAGCTGGGAAGGCTTGCAGGTGATTTGGAGGATAGGATTAAAATTCAAAATGATCTGGACAAACGGGAGAAATGGTCTGAAGTAAATAGGATGAAATTCAATAAGGACAAATGCAAAGTACTCCACTTAGGAAGGAACAATCAGTTGCACACATACAAAATGGGAAATGACTGCCTAGGAAGGAGTACTGCGGAAAGGGATCTGGGGGTCATAGTGGATCACAAGCTAAATATGAGTCAACAGTGTAACGGTGTTGCAAAAAAATCAAACATCATTCTGGGCTGTATTAGCAGGAGTGTTGTAAGCAAGACACAAGAAGTAATTCTTCCGCTCTACTCCGTGCTGATTAGGCCTCAACTGGAGTATTGTGTCCAGTTCTGGGCACCACATTTCAGGAAGGATGTGGACAAATTGGAGAGAGTCCAGAAAAGAGCAACAAAAATGATTAAAGGTCTAGAAAACATGACCTATGAGAGAAGATTGAAAAAATTGGGTTTGTTTAGTCTGGAAAAGAGAAGACTGAAAGGGAGCATAACAGTTTTCAAGTATGTAAAAGGTTGTTACAAGGAGGAGGAAGATTTTTTTTTTCTTAACCTCTGAAGATAGGAAAAGAAGCAATGGGCTTAAATTGCAGCAAGGGAGGTTTAGATTGGACATTAGGAAAAACTTCCTAACTGTCAGAGTGGTTAAGCACTGGAATAAATTGCCTAGGGAGGTTGTGGAATCTCAGTCATTGGCGATTTTTAAGAGCAGGTTGGATAAACATCTGTCAGGGATGGTCTAGATCAGTGGTTCTCAAAGTCGGGCCGCTGCTTGTTCAGGGAAAGCCCCTGGCAGGCTGGGCCGGTTTGTTTACCTGCCGTGTCCGCAGGTTTGGCCGATCGCGGCTCCCACTGACCTTGGTTCGCTGCTACAGGCCAATGGGCCTGCAGGAAGCGGTGCGGGCTGAGAGATGGGTTGGCCGCCCTTCCCGCAGCCCCCATTGGCCTGGAGCTTTGAGTGCAGGGGACTGGACTAGATGACCTCTTGAGGTCCCTTCCAGTTCTATGATTACGTTGAACCAAAGTGCAGCAGCCATCTGGTTACTGGTATAGGGCAGCATTTTCAAAGGGGCGTGAACCCGGTCTCTATTTGTGCATGTACAACTTTGCCCAAGGCAGAGATTCCACAGGCTGCATCCTTCTGTGCATGGAAATCTCCATCCGTTGGGAGAGAAGAATTTTGTTTTATACTTGAATTGCTGAAAGAAGTTGCTGCCAATTCCTTGTGCACTGGACTGAAAATTCATTTTTTAAAAAGAGAACCAGTTGAACACCAGAAAAATTGATTTGTCTAATGATGTATTGATTCTTTAATAATTGATGATATTGAGGAAATAGTTGCTTCTTGCTAGCCTAGTCATAAAGCAGCTATGAAATGTGGTCTCCCAGTTCCAAGCAGCTGTCAGTTTTAACCACGATTTAAAAGTTAATTTTCCAACCCTGAACGATTCCAGATGTTAAAGGATTTTTTTATTCTTCCAATCACATTTTTGGGTGTGCAGAAATCAAATCATTAGGATTGATTGGCTGAAAAAAATGAAGCCTTTACAGATTTTTCTCACACCTTGCTGAGGTAATGACGCTGCTTCTTGAGAAGTGGGGAGAGTCAAGGTCTGTAGGGTATTTGAGGTGGAAAGTTGTACACTCAGCATTAGGTTTAAGGACACTGTTTAGCATGTAGGGAAATACATGAGTGTTTTGTTGCTGCAGAATAAATGTGTGTTAGAAAAATTGCTACCACAAGGGTAAAAGCAGAGAAGAGATTGGGGGGAAAAAAGAGCAGATTATTCAAATAAATGAAAGGACAAGGAACGTAAGGATGATCTTGTGTTTAAGGCAGAGGCAAAGAAGATCTGGGTGCAATTTCCAGCCCTCCCACAGAACTCCTGTGTGACTAGGCAAATTGCTCAATCTCTCTGAAGCTCAGCTCCCCACTGTCTAAGTCAAATTTGCTGCCCACTTTAAGATGCCAGCAGCATCTTGCTTTCGGTTTCTGGCTGTCTCTGTAGAATGCCCAACACTTACAGGCTAGGGAGGGAGGCATTCAGACTCGTCTTTCCTAAATAAGTCACTCCTTCTTCTATAAAGGAGTTAATAGATTCATAGATTCTAAAGCCAGAGTGCAGCACTGTGATCATCTAGTCCAGGGATTGGCAACGTTTGGCCCGTGGCCTGCCAGGGAAATCTGCTGGCGGGCCGAGACGGTTTGTTTACCTGCAGCATCCGCAGGTTCAGCCGATCGCAGCTCCCACTGGCTGAGGTTCGCCGTGCCAGGCCAATGAGGGCTGTGGGAAGTGGCTGCTGTTTCCCGCAGCACCCATTGGCCTGGCACGGCGAGACCCATACCAGCAGTTCCATTCTTTTGTCTGGGATTGAAGTCTGGCAGAGTTGCAACATCAGGTTAAAAGCCAGTTGAATTTCACATGCCTAAACCAGAGTTGAATGGCCCTCTAACACTAGTAATTAAGCTTCGTCATTAACCCAGATCTGCCACTTAAACATGAGCCTTCAAAATCTTAAAGTTGGTTATTTATTTCTTAAGATCAATGAATTAAAAAAAAACAAAACAAAACAAAAAATCACCGTACAATACAAAGGTTAATATCAGAAAGTAGCCTTTTTGTTACAGTTTGGTCATAAAATACAGTATAAATAATAGCATGTTACATTAAAATAACATTTTAGATTGCTACACAGGGGGATTTCACATCCCACTCCCTTCCCTTTGCCAGAGTAACTATTACAAATTAGACTCTTAACATTCATTATTTCTGGCACACAACAGGCCACATAAAATAAAGCACATACAAATTCTGTATTTAAAAAAAAAAAAAGTGCACTTTTTGTATTTTCACCACAAGTACATGTCAAATTGCACAGCTTAAGGGATTCTTGAGCACAAAGCCAGGACATCAGAATGAGATTTTTGGATTGGCTATTTAGCTGCTTAAAAAAAATCCAGACTACAACAGACACACTTGTTCAGCTGTCGTTTCATAATGGGAAATAATTGTAAGCAATACCATTTTTCCCTAACAGAATTACCATACAATTCCTTAATCACCAAAATATCAAAATAATACTCAAATGTATATTGCACCCACAAACTCTGCGCTGTCATGCTGTGTAAATGTGTCTCCTTTTCATGAAGGGTGTATGCTCTGGTAATCAGCCAGGCTAAAGGACCTTCCGTTTAAATCTGTAACACAAATTGTGTGCAGTTGTAACACACTTTTCTTTTGTGTTTTGTTATACATTTGCTGCTATAAATTAAAAGATCCTGTTTGCTAACCTCTCCCAGATGAACCTTCTGTTTAGTTCAATTTTTAAAGGGCGAAGTCATTGAAGCGAAATCTCATGCACTTTACAAAAAGGCAAGATCAGCAGAGCATTAAAACACTGAGTGCTGGACCTTTGATGATAAAGTCTTGTCTAGGGGATATTTCTGACTAGTATAATGACACTAGAAATCTGATTTCACACACTGACAAAATGGATGACACTGTCAAGAACACTGCAAAGGTAAATGAAAGCTTAAAATTACATTTAAAGAGGTTGCCGGGCGAAATCTCATTAGACTCGAGTCACTTAGAATCCATGCTAGCATTTCACATCTGTGGGTTCTAAGACTTCTTTGAGTGGAAATGAGCATTGCACATCGCTAGTAGGAAATTCACATAGATCCAGCATCTCACAGACGCTCTCTCTCCTCTGTCCCTATATATAATTTAGAAGTAAACAAGTATATGAAACAAAAATAAGGATGAGTGAATTAATTATGCCCAATGTCAAGCCCACTCCAACTTTATCAGTTTTAGAGTTCAGTTCATTCCCAAACCTTCTTAGGTTAGCAGAGACTGTGGTTAAAAAGGAGCAGAAAGGGAAACAGAAAAATTCTAATAAAGATCATTTGTATGTACCATGAAGTCTGTACCATTTTCTTGCAGCAACCAGTGTTCTTCTCTCTGTAATACACAGCACAGGCTTCTCTTTAGCTAGAAAAATATGAGTGTTTGTTTTAAATTGAGTGCTTGAAACCGCCTGCTCACACCCATGAGTTTCTGAATATGCCAGAACTTTGGGGTCTGAAATTATGTTCCAAACTGTAACCTCCCCTTGTTTCCAGACATCCAGATTTGGCCAGTTGAAAAAGATTTGGGCTAAAATTGCAAATCAGGACTTTTGCTTTAGGCCCATCTCTGTTTTAGAATGCAGGAACAAAGGTTTGTGAACCAGAAAAACAAGTTCACAAAATCTTTTATCTCTTCAAGGTTAGTCCGTCCCTACTAAGAATCCATAAAGATTTGTCCCAATGTCTTTGTTTTCGGTTGAGGTCTTTCCTATTTTCATGCCAAATCAAAGATAAACTCTGCTCAGAATTACAAGGATATCTGGGTATATCTCACTTAATCATTTTCCTGTCTTGGGCACAGGTGTACCTCAGTCCCTCCTATTCCCTGCGTGTGGCACATAATAGTCTAGTCTTCTGTGGGCTGTATTATTTTGGTCTAATTTCAGCTGTTGGGGTTAGTGTGCAGGTGCCAGCTGGTGTTGGTGGCCTGTAGTATACAGGAGGTCAGACAAGAAGACCTGGTGGTCCCATCTGGCTTTAAACTCTATGATGCTATAACAATATTCTCAGTGCTGCTGTAACCCACTAGAGAAAAACTAGGACAAACATCTCAGGTAAGACTGATTTTCATGCCGTGCTTTTATTCTCCCTACCGATTGAAGAATGGATAATCAAGCACGTTTCGGCAGGTTGGTATTTATCAGGAATATTAATGACATTTAACATCTCAAGAATGATTTGGTGCAGGGTCGGAGTTTCAAATGCATCTGAGTTAGGATGATGGGTCCCACTGAAAGTCGACTGGACTTATTCTCCTAACTTCCCTAGGCGCTTTTGAAACCCCACCCTTAAACTGTGCAGCTCCTGTTAGAGGTGTGGTTAAAACAATCCTGAGGCCACTCCCAGGATCAGAAATATGGGCTCTTGTCCACTAGGCTCAGAGTTCAGTGTATGAGGTTGTGATTCATCTTCCCTCTACTCAAACAATGTAATAGGGAGGGCAGGTTTTAGATCTGCAGGCTGAGTTTGGTGAGACTCTGCAGGGAATATGGCCACAGCCAGTGTGCACAGTACTTGTTGTTGTTCAAGTTATTTCTGCAGAGCTCTTAATCAGCTGGAAGCAGCTTCTAAGCCATGATGCTGGCATGGCTGCAACACATCCTGCTACTGTATTATCTCTGCTTATCCCTGGGGTAAGGCCCAGCTGCAGGCCTGGTGACATTCTGTCTACCGACACTGTCTGTTAACGTCAATGGGAGTTCGATAGTAGCTACATTTCCATGTTCTCTGCTGATTGCTGAAATTACAGAATTATTTTTGTCTGTGTTAATTTTTTTCTAAGCATTCAAGACGAAAAGACCGATCAACTACAGGGATAGAATTCTAGTCCATGAAACGATACAGATAGTCAAACAGTAGGAATCCTGCTTGGATCCTGACCTGCAACTTCTTCAGCCAGGCCTCTTTTATGGGAGCAAATAATATCTTACTGCCAGTTATTTCTGGGTGCAATTTAGGCCCTTTAGACATTAAATTACCTGCTTTGGTAGCATAAGTGATTTAAATTGTTCAGGCAGCCAGAATTATTTGCAACTTGAAGGCCCAGTTAGGCTAAAAATTTGGTTCATTAGGTTCTTTTCTTATCTGAAACAGACAGGTATTCATTACTGTGAGACTTGAAAATACTGTTACAGAATCCAACAGGGCAACAGGTTGCTTATCACTTTGGCTTATCCCATCTATAACACCTTCTACTGATGTCTAACACATACTGCTCATGTCTGTAACGTGCTTATAATATCTGTTGATTATTCATAAACCATTTATAAATGAAACCTTTATTTAAAGTGAAACCACCCTACCTTTTGGTTTTTCTAGGTAAATTTAATAAGTTATGTTTCTAACTAGATAGAAGCCCACTGTATGCAAAATAAAGATGCTCATTAAAGAGTAATTTTTGCACTGCTTCTGGGATTACCATGGGAATCAAATAAAAAACAAACCAACCACAAAACAGAGCAGAGCTCACATTTTGGCAGAGTCAAATGAAACTAAACCCACAAAAATTTCCATTCTACACTTAGAACCCTTGATTTTCAAGTGGATTTGTATAGCGATAATTTAATAGCCTTTTGATAGCTATGATTTGCAGCTGCACATGCATGAACTCTGTCACCTAAACCTTATGGGACCTAATCCACAGGACACTAATCCTGTACTAGAAAAATTCACTGGTGGTCAGAGTATTGGCAACTGACTTTTATCAATCAGGTGGGAAGTTTAACTGGGAAAAGGAGACTAATTTGCACTGTAAATTAAAACAGTAAGCCTCTTTCATTTAACAATTAATATTGTAACCAGCTGGCTAGTATATCTATGTATCACTCTGCCATTTACTCAGCAGAGTCAGAGCTGTTCAGCTGTGTGTCATAGCCCCTGCACTGCTATGAGCTACTGGAGATTCTATTTTATTTCAGAGGATAGGGGATTATGCTTTTGAAGCAGAAGGACATAAATTCTGTCCTCACTGCCAGAGGAAATTCTGAGCGGCCATGGTGTGCCAGCATAGCAGCAACTGTTACCATCAAGAAATAATAGTTCTTGGTGACACTGGTTCAAGAATTAACCTTGCTTGGCATACCAGACACTCAGTCTTTCTTTTTCTACCATATGTGACCCACTCATTTTTTAGAACAAATCTGCAATTTACTTCCTTCTTATAGCCCATTCAAATCAACACAATTATTCTAAGCACCACTTACTGACGATCAAAACTTTGCACTGATTTCCCAAAGACTTAACTTTGTCTGACTGGAATTATTGGTCTGCTGGTCAGGTTTCTGATATAACCATTTGCCCAGGAGACATGATAGCAACACCTGGCAATGTAAGTGAATTTGACTATGTGCAGGTGGGCCTGGACACTATTGTGTTAACTTGTGCATAGATATATACTAGAATATGATGTGGCTGATCACAAGAGCTTGGCACACGTTGCACAAACCCTTGTGCTGGTTCCATTTCACTCAGCTCACCAGTGTAATAGCAGAGGTACTTCTTTAGCTTATTATGTGGGGCCTGTGTTTTTGGTGTATTTTCTTGCATTAGATCAGGGGTCGGCAACGTTCGGCACGCGGCTCGCCAGGGTAAGCACCATGGCGGGCCGGGCCAGTTTTATTTACCTGGTGACGCGGCAGGTTCGGCCAATCGCGGCCCCCACTGGCCGCGGTTCGCCGTCCCGGGACAATGGGGGCAGCGAGAAGCCGCGGCCAGCACATCGCTCGCCCGCGCCACTTCTCGCCGCCCCCATTGGCCAGGGACGGTGAACCGAGGCCAGTGGGGGCCGTGATTGGCCGAACCTGCCGCGTCCGCAGGTAAATAAAACTGGCCCGGCCTGCCAGGGTGCTTACCCTGGCGAGCCATGTGCCGAACGTTGCCGACCCCTGCATTAGATGGTTGGCTGGTAGAGATGGGAGCATTAACTCAAACCCTAAAGCTACACAGCCATTCGGATAAAAGGTTTGCAAATCCAAATCTAGGGTTAGATCTGATCCAAGTCCCACTTTTCATCTGGCCATAGCTTTGGTTTGCTGCCTGCCTGCAGCCATGGTTGAATACAGATTAGCTCCTCCCAGCTGGGCTGAACTCTTGTATTAAGCACTCATTTAACAAAGAGGATTGATGCCACATAAAGGTTTGTATGTACGCACCTTCTGTTGGAACATGACTGACTGTAACAGGGCCAGGCATCTCCTGAGCATCTCTTTGTGGCCAGAGGTCACTCTGTGGTGTCCAGCTACCAACTTCTCCCCTATTCAGGGCCCCTTAATAACTCACCATCAACAGGTAATTACAACATTCCCCTCCTGGGGACCCATTTATTGAGTCCTTACATACTGGACCTCCTGGTCCCAACATCAATTCAATCACACTCTGCTAGTCAGGGTCACTCGTAGGAGCTAAGCCCCATACTCCCAGGCTTTACTTGACTGAACCTCAGCCCCCTGGTTCTGGCTTCCAGGCCCAAACCCTTCTCTCAGTCAGGGCCCCTAGCAGGAGCCTCTGGATTACTGCCTCTCCTCTCTGTCACAGCTCCCTTAGTTTCAGAGTCTTCCTTGCAGAAACCTTTCACTCGCTGCCATTCCCTCCACTCCTCTTTCTACTTCATTGTGCCCTCTTGCTGCTCTTTATAGGGCAGTCACCCTAATCTCTCCCAGGAGTGGCTCATTCTGTAATCAGGGTTGGCTAGCTCCAGCCCAGAAGAGGCAAACCATCCTATTACACGGCCTATTCAGACCCAACAGTTCTGTCTGTTGCCCCTCTAGTCTGTCAAGAAGGGGACTGGTTTTGGAACTGGGAATCCTGAATTTAAATCATCTTGTTTTCTGCTAATTCTTCAGGTGTGTTGTCTGCGGCTAGAGATTGGTAAAGACACCAGTTAAAAAATGATAGGAAATACAGATCATTAGGTCACAGAAAAAGAAAATTGCACTAGAGTCTGGGACTCTAAAGCCCTGGCTGGGATGATTTAGTCAGGAATTGGTCCTGCTTTGAGCAGGGAGTTGGACTAGATGACCTCCTGAGGTCCCTTCCAACCCTGATATTCTATGATTCCTTTGTGGCCCTTGTACCTTGGACTTGAGCTTGCGCAAACTCTCTAATAAAACACCTGCAAATTGAGAAAAACTGGAATAAGAATGGCTAAGAAATCAACCCTGCAGAATTCATGCAGGTTGCTCTATGCCTCTCCTTCATCCATTAGCAGCCCTCGCTCATCATGGTCCAGGCATATGCTCATCTCTTGATATGTCTCAACTAACTTTTTACCTTTTTTCAGTGGTAAAAATGGGATTTGGTTATGAAGCAAATGTAAGATTGCCCTCTTATTTGTTTTTAACAATATTTGCCTCAATTTAAGCATTCTAAACTTTGTCATTATTATTATTATTTATTTTATGTATTTGTGTGATGATCTTGCTGAAAGGATCCAAGAGGTATCGAGGCTCCATTGTGCTATGTACTACACACACCCCTAACAAAAAGATGATCCTTGCCCCCTAAGAGCACTGAACAGTGTTTTCCAAGGTGCCATCCTAATCTAGGTAAGGCATTATCGTTATTTTATTATTTAATTTAGGGACACTAAATTGGCTCTCCTGGACACCCTGGTCTAATTAATCAGAATGAGTTCTATAAATAACCACCTTGCTCCCTGAGTGCTATATTCCTTATTGATTCCATTATTTCCATTTCTCTTTCTTTTATCGCCTCTCGGATTACTACTCCCCCCCCCCCAAAATAATATCCCTGTTCACTCAAAACTGCCTTGCTCCTCATTAAAGTCTCAGCTCAGTGCCACCAAGAGAAACAATGTTGAGCTCTTCAACTTTAGCACAGCGTCTCTGCACGGAGAAAAGGACGAAGCACGATATGAGTTGCCTAAGCTTGACATTTATAGGCTGAAGAAGTGCTGTGGCTTTCCAGATAACACTGCATCGGAATCTATGCCATACCGAAGTTACAAAATGCGTAGACATTATTCACAAGAGGCAAGGCTGATGCTTTAAAATAACCCCAAAGTTACTGGCAGAACGAAGCCTATTTGTTCCAACAAAAATGAGACTGCTAAACATATTCGTGTTATGGTGAATTTAGAGACCATGCATTAAGGTCCCAGAGGTCTCTCTCACGTCCTAAATCCATGTTGAAACACATTCTCCCTTCCCTTGGCTTCACTTGGGGCTCAGTATGTCGTTTCCCTAGTGACTTGGCTGGAAAACGTATGGTTGCTAGAGATGCTGTTGGACTTCCTGGTGAAGCTGGGTCTCTTTTTCTTCTTTCTCCATGGCAGGCACAGGAACATGAGCGTGGAGAGGAAGATCTGGCGGAAGTTTGCGGATACCAGGTTGTAGAGGATGGGGTTGATGGCAGAACTGACGTAGAAGAGGACATTTGTCAACATGTAGAAGTAGTGGTAGAAATTATAAAGGAACCTGATGGAATAGAACAAGAAGAGAGTGGAAATATGAGTGGGGGAGGAGAGTATGAATAACTTACAATTGCAGGGTTGGAGAAAATGGAAGCCAGATTTTCAGGGGATTGCCATACTAGATATCAAATGTGGTCCATCTAGTCCAGGGATCGGCAACCTTTGGCACGCGGCCCACCAGGGTAAGCCCCCTGGTGGGCTGGGCCAGTTTGTTTACTTGCCACGTCCGCAGGTTCGGCCGATCGTGGCTCCCACTGGCTGCGGTTCGCCGTCCCAGTCCAATGGGGGCTGCGAGAAGCGGTGCGGGCCAAGGGATGTGCTGGCTGCCGCTTCCCTGGGACAGCGAACCGTGGGTGTTTCCATGAGTGGTTTTTTTTAGGGGTGGGGCAGGAGGAGAGGGGGAGAGTTTTCAAAAAAATGTTTATGGAAAATATTTAGTGTGTTCTCTCCACCTCTGTTAAAACAAAGTTCTACATAAGGATCCTGATTCAAAGCCCATCAAAGTCAACAGAATGATTCCTATTGACTTCAATGGACTTTGGACGTGGTTCTTGGGAACAACTTTGCTATCTGATGAGGAGCTTGTATCACTGTAATAACATATCTAGAGCTGATCAATATTTTTTGCACAATTTGTTTTTCATTTTTTTAAAATGGCCTTTTTCTGAAAATTAACCTTTTTGCTGAAAAATTGACAGATTTTTTTTTTATTTTTTCCTCAGCATTTCTCATCAATATCTTCACTGACTTTTTTAACAAGTGATTTGCAAAATCATTCTTGAAAAATTTCATTGACCAAACACCTACTTTTCAGCAAGTCAAAATTTTCGATGATGATTTTGAAATTACTTTTGATAAAAATGTCAGTAAGGAATATCATGAGAAATTTCACAAAAACCAGAAGATGAGTCCATTTCAAACCTGAAATGTCAGACACTTTAGTTTGCAGTTGTAGCCCTGTCAGTCCCAGAGTAGGAAAGACAAGGTAATTTCTTTTGATGGAGTAACTTCTGTTGGTGGAACAGACAAGCTTTCCTGCTGCACAGACCTGAAGAAGAGGTCTTGAAAGCTTGTTACAGACGTTGGTTCGTTAAAAGATATTATCTCTCCAAACTTCTTAGTGAAATTGTCAACCTGTTTTTCAACCAGGTCTAACTAAAACCCATACAGGAGTTCCATCCTGTTCCTATTTTAGTCAACTGCAAAACTTCCATTGCTTATAGGTATGTAGGAACCAGACTCTGGCCAGGAACTCATCAACTTGATAACAAAAGGATGGTTTTTAGTGTGATGTGCAAACACCGCAAGGGTAGAAGGCACAGGAATCTCTACAGACTGAAGAACTGTGTATAAGATACTGCAACTGCCTTCTCTAATTGCTTATGAGAGTTGTCATAGGTATATGCCAAGCTTTGTAAAGTCAGGACAGTTATTTTTAGTGGTGTGGGAGGTTGTGCATCATTCTAAGGCTGTCAACATGATAGCATGAATCCTGATTATAGGGTTTTGCTCTGTGCAAAAGGTTTTTAAGGGTTAAGACACACAGACCTTCAGAGAAAATCGCAATCTATTGCAGAACCCACGTCAGTGTCTCTGATTTAATGGCTACAAAGTGCTAGGATATGGCGACAGCTGAAAGCAGCCAGAGGTGCATTTGTTTGGGAAAGTGCACACCTTCCAGACTGAAAGAGCTTGTCACTTAGCCCCTCATGGTGTCGATAATTATAAAGAAAATGTGAAATTCTAGTAGCTTGCAGTGCAGGTGCCTATTATTCTTGCCAAAGGAAGTACTGTGAAAGTAAGTATCCTTTCAAGCAGTTCCTTTCTAAATGTTCTTAAAGATCAACAAATGTTAACTTTGGTCTAGTCAGTCCTTTTAACACACTTTAACAGTTTCTTTACTGTGGTTTATCCCTACAGAAATGTACAAGATTTCTGACGCATACACACAGAAAATCTTCACCGATTCCTGTTCACTGAGGACACAATTTTCAAGTGACTGGCGATTTTAGGTGCCTTAACTTTTGATTGCCCAACCTGAGACATCGAAAAGGGACCTGCCTCAAGGCCGGCACTCACAAACAAGTCTCTTCTGGAAATATCTTGGTCTCTAAAATCACAAATGCTGTCTGGGGTCATACTTTATATTGATTCCCTTTATAAAGAGGTTAATAAATGATTAATAGATGTTTTAACAAATGGATAATCAATGGTTGTAGATTGCCATAGACTCCAGCAGGTCAATAGGTTGCTTATAACCATCTATAACACTTTCTACTGATGAGCTTATAACCATCTATAACAAATACTACTTATGTCTATAACTTGCTTATAACGTCTATTAATCATTTATTAACCATTTATAAACAGCAGTTTAATATGAAGTGAGAGTCTCTGCCTTGTTTTTCATTTGTTTCTGTAAATATTAACTGGAAAAGGACCCTGGTTCATCTCAGACTAGGTTCCTCTTTAGAGCTGGTTTCAGGCTGCTCCAGGGAAAAGGATGGATGTATTTAGACAAGCACTATTCAATCATTCCCACAATAAACTGAATATCAAGATCATCTGAATTAAAGGCACAGCCATTGTGCTGGGTGGATGCCACCAGGGTGCAAGCCAGGTTAGAAGAATGGGTGGGATGGCTGGGTGATGCGTTCTGACAGAGTGGAGTGATTCTTGTGGAGCAGGGGAATAATCTGACGAGAGACAACATTTTCAGTAGGAAGGGTGCAACTGCTGGACTAAAATCCCTGGATTACTATTTGTGAGCGGGTAGAATTCATAGGCATAAATGGCTATGTTATACTACGAGTGAGGGGTGTGATTCCCTTGCTCGTGTACCCATGCTTGCACTAGCTCAGTGACAGCTAGCGTGAGCAGCGCCGTATTACTGCCTAGGCCGACAAGGCCTAGGCCTAGGGCGGCAAATTTGCAGGGATGGAAGCTCCCCTCTGCGCCCCGCCCCGCTTCTCCAGCTCACCTCCGCCTCCTCTGCAAGCGCGCCACCGCGTTCTGTTTCTCTCCCATCCCAGCGCTTGTGCCGCGAAACAGCTGTTTCATGGGGCAGGGAGGGAGGGGGGAGGAGGGGGAACACTGCGCACTGGGGGAAGAGGTGGGGCCGGGGGCGGGGATTTGGGGAAGGGATCCAATAGGGGAAGGGAGGGGGCAGAGTTGGGGCGGGGACTTTGGGGATGGGGTTGGAATGGGGTCGGGAAAAGGGTGGAGTCGGGGTGGGGCCAAGGCGGCAATTATTTCCCAGCCTAGGGGCGGCAAAATTATTAATCCACCACTGAGCGTGAGTATAAATAGCAGTGTAGCTACAGTCACATGGGTAGCGGCAGCGGAGCGAATACATACCTAGTGGGTTCAGAAAGGTTTGTACTCAGCATGGCTCAGTCATAGAATCATAGAATATCAGGGTTGGAAGGGACCTCAGGAGGTCATCCAGCTCAAAGCAGGACCAATTCCCAACTAAATCATCCCAGCCAGGGCTTTGTCAAGCCTGACCTTAAAAACCTCTAAGGAAGGAGATTCCACCATCTCCCTAAGTAACCCATTCCAGTGCTCCTAGTGAAAAAGTTTTTCCTAATATCCAACCTAAACCTACCCCACTGCAACTTGAGACCATTGCTCCTTGTTCTGTCATCTGCTACTACTGAGAACAGTTTAGTTCCATCCTCTTTGGAACCCCCTTTCAGGTAGTTGAAAGCAGCTATCAAATCCCCCTTCATTCTTCTCATCTGCAGACTAAACAATCCCAGTTCCCTCACTCTCTCCTCATAAGTCATGTGCTCCAGCCCCCTAATAATTTTTGTTGCCCTCCGCTGGACTCTTTCCAATTTTTCCACATCCTTCTTGTAGTGTGGGGCCCAAAACTGGACACAGTACTCCAGATGAGGCCTCACCAATGTCGAATAGAGGAGAATGATCACATCCCTCGATCTGCTGGCAATGCCCCTACTTATACAGCCCAAAATGCCGTTAGCCTTCTTGGCAGCAAGGGCACACTGTTGTTTCATATCCAGCTTCTCATCCACTGTAACCCCTAGCTCCTTTTCTGCAGAATTGCTGCCTAGCCACTCTGTCCATAGTCTGTAGCAGTGAATGGGATTCTTCCGTCCTACGTGCAGGACTCTGCACTTGTCCTTGTTGAACCTCATCAGATTTCTTTTGGCCCAATCCTCTAATTTGTCTAGGTCCCTCTGTATCCTATCCCTACCCTCCAGCGTATCTACCACTCCTCCCAGTTTAGTGTCAGTCATGCCTCTGCTGCCACAGCCAGTGCTACCGCAGCGACACTGCTATTTATACTCATGCTAGCTCTCATCGAGGTAGCGCGAGTACGTGTACATGAGCAGGGGAACCAAACCCCTAGCTCATAGTGTAGATGTAGTCTAGGTAGTAGGGAACTCATTTGCAGAGGTGCAGAATGCTCCACAGCTCCACTGATCTTAATGGACGCTCAGCATCCTTGAAAATCAGACCTTGTGCTCTTCTACTTGCTCACAGATGATGGATAAATAGACCTGATTGTGATGTCTTACTAACCCCAACACACAAACCTTAAACACTGTGTGTTAAGCATTGGTGGCCCGTTCCAATCCTTACAAATACATCATTGGTCTGTAGCTATGGGGTATTAATTCAAAGGAACAAGATTTCTCTTGTTCAGACATGGGCATATTTGTGGATGAGCTTACGTCAAACCACCGTAAGCAATTAATTAACCAGCAATATTGATAGCTCGCCGTTCATAATATAGCTGTAAGTTCTGGACTTTCTTAAAATTAATCATGGCTTTTAAAAATATTAATATGCAAATGGTACACATCAATCTGTGTTAACTGCTGACAAAGTTGTCTATTGCTTTTGCTCAGAGCAAATGTTATTGTTACATAACTGCTTGCTGCTTTAAGTGCTTTTCTTATAGTAAAGTAAACAAGAAATAACGGTTTGGTCCAATGCATGCTTAGGAGTCTATTTTCACTATTAAATGTAAAATCCGGTTGTTACCATGGCAGGATATACAATTTGTTTCGGTGGACTGCTCTACTGGAAATCACTGTTTCTTGTGCTTGGAATTTATGAAATTTTAATAATCACTTAGTTTGGCTGCATTTTAGCATTGTAGAAGTGTCCTCCGCTCCCCTCGTCTCCCATTCACGGCAGGAAACAGAACTCTTTTCAGAGAACAGAGGATGTAACATTGGAAAAGAACTACCTGAGTAATGATTAGATTCTTCGCTGAACCCATCTCCTGCCATCTTTGCCTCAAGGAATCTGGGGCTAGATTTTCAGAAAGTTTAGGTGCACAATTGCATGTGCAAAATATATGCTCTATTATTTACCTGATTTGTACATGCAGTTGCCATGAATATGCAAAAAATTGGATAGTTGCATGAGCCTATAGCTAATAGGATGTATTTGCATGTGTTATTTTCATCTTTTATGTGAGCAATGTCAATACATGTGCATACAGACTAGGTGTGCAGTTACAAGTATAATTGCCCACTTAAACTGTCTGAAAATCCCTGCAAATGGATGATAATCCCTATATGTTAATTCTGGCCTTTCATTGCTAAAATTAGCAAATAACCTACTCCACTCTTTTCATAGACTCATAGATTTTAAGGCTAGAAGGGACCATCCTCTAATGTCAAGCCTAAATTTATCGATGACCAATTTATATCCATTTGTTCTTGTGCCAACATTGGCCCTTAAATAACTATTCTCCCTTCCGGGGTGTTTATCCCTCTGAGGTATTTTTAGAGAGCTATCCTATCTTCCCATAGCCTTCATTTTGTTAAGCCTAACAGATAAGCTCATTGAGTCTCCCCTCATAAGGTAAGTTTTCTATTCCTCTAATCATCTTTAGTAGCCTTTCTCTGCACCTGTTGCAGTTTCAATTAATTTTTCTTAAACATGGGAAACCAGAATTGCACATAGTATTCCAGATGAGGTTTCTTCTTGTATAATGGTAATAACACTTCCTTATCTCTTCTGGAAATACCTCACCTGATGCATCCGAGGACTGCATTAGCCTTTTTCACAGCGGCATCACAATGCCAGCTCATAGTCATGCTGTGATTGACTAATACACCCAGGTCTTTCCTCTCCTCTGTCACTTCCAAATTCTTGTTGTTAGTCCCTAAGTAAGTGACCTTGAATTTTGCACTATTAATTTTCATCCCATTTCTATTACTTCAGTTTCCAAGGTCATCCAAATCTTCTTGTATGATATTCCAGTCCTCCTCCATATTGCAATACCTTCCAATTTTGTGTCATCCGCAAATTTTATTTGCATACTCCCACTTTTTTGTGTCAGCTTCATTAATGGAAATGTTAAATAAGATTGGTCCCAAGACCAT
This sequence comes from Trachemys scripta elegans, assembly GCF_013100865.1. Taxonomy (NCBI): domain Eukaryota; kingdom Metazoa; phylum Chordata; order Testudines; family Emydidae; genus Trachemys; species Trachemys scripta. The sequence continues at coordinate 7,042,466 of NC_048309.1, forward strand.
TCCTTGAGGAAGTCTGCCAGTAACCTCCCTCCTGCCTGACATTTGACCTTTCAGTATGACCCGTTGTAGTCTCCCCTTTAACCAGTTCCTTATTCACCTTTCAATTGTCATACTAGTCTCCATCTTCTCCAGTTTAACTAATAATTTCCCACGTGGAACAGTGTCATGCGTTACTGAAATCCAAGTAGATTAGATCTACTGCATTTCCTTTATTTAGAAAATCTTCTCAAAGAAGATTGCATCCGAAGAAGTGAGGTTTTTACTCACGAAAGCTTATGCCCAAATAAATCTGTTAGTCTTTAAGGTGCCACCAGACTCCTTGTTGTTTTTCTCAAAGAAAGAGATCAGGTTGGTCTGGCATTATCTACCTTTTCTAAAACCAAGATGCATTTGTATGTTGAAATGATGCAACTATTTTTCTGTCTGTGGATTTTCTCCTATCACCTGGAAAATTTAGCTTTTTGGAACTAAATTGTGTTTTGACATGAGCTGCTCCACCTTACAGCTAATGTCTCTGTGTCTTAGATAGATACCAACCAAGGATTTCTTAGGGACTGGCAGAGGTGAAAATTGGTCACTGTACTAGTAGCAGGTGGTAATTTTGTGATTGCCAACATGAGATAATCAGATGCTATTTGAATGCAAGGTAATGTTTTCCATCACAAACATCTTTGGCATCCAGCTTTTAAAACCTGTTATAAAAAAATCAAGCTGAAGACAATTTTGAGACCTTCTTAAGTTCATATTTCCCCTGTAAAACTTCAGGGCCAGATTCTGATCTCCTTATTAAATATCACCAGACCCCCTATTGACCTCAAAGGTGCTAGTAGTTGAATAACATGGTACTCAGTGGAAGGAAGGGGAGCACAGTCTGGCCCTTAGACTTCTGCAGTGGCAAGGTACAATTGCATTCCACTTCAAAATAATGACTCACTCTGTCCAGTGATCTGCTGGAACATAGCAAAACATGAGACGCCGTACATGATAAGGAAGCCAGCAGACCACAAAGGCAATCACAACAGCACCTGCAAGATACAAACATTTCCATTATTTTTTTCCTGGAAATAAAAAAAGCGATCAGTTTTTGTGCATGTTTAACACTGTTTTCTTTTAAAAGCACCAGAATGGTCCTATGTGCCATTGTGCTAATCAATAACAGCCCCAGAGGGATAACCGTCGCTTTTATCTTTATGGTAGAACAAGGGTAATGGAAATAATGGAAATTGGTTACAATCCATGGGGGAGTAGCGGGGTATAAATAGAAGAAAGAAGTCTAATGCATGAAAAGGCAGGAAAGGACACCTCACTTTGTCTAGTTCAGACTCTGCATCAAGCAAAATCTGTCTTCACATTGATTGTATTTATATTTTATCTAACAGAAATAACCATAGCACTTTTTCCATCCAGTGGCACATAGAATAAGGAATACTATGACCTCAGTAGTTCATAGCACATACCTGTGTCCCACGTGTATAAAGCCATTGAATTACCAGGAGTCCCATTGTGTTACTGATCATCAAATGATTTCTAAGGATGATTTAGCTCTTTGGGGCAGGACTCATCTTTTTGTTCTGGTAGGACAGCACCTCGGGGTCCTGGTGCATGACTGGTGGTGCATGGCCACAATCCAAATAATGCATAATACTACTACTACTAAAAATCAATAATCAGGTGTGTCTACCAATGGTAATGTTTTATTCCCAAGGGACACCTTTTCAGCAGGCGTTTGCAACACACCAGTCACCGCACACTCCATTAGATTTGTCGAAGTAGAAACTTTGACCGTTCTGCTGGAAACCTTGTGACATGAATGCGGTGGCATAGCTGGAGTCTTGTTCTGATGAGCACAGAAGTCCACTTTAAAATGGGATCCTTCAATATGATATTGTAGCAGGAATAAAAAGGTTATTCCAGATCCACTTATTGACTGAGGGAGTTCTATGGGTGTGGCCCTAACAGCATCCCAGTGCCAGAGGCTCATTGGTAGGCAGTTCCAGCTGGCCTGACCAGTTCAGTGTACCCCAGTCCATTAATGTCATAAACTGTATCTGATGTGTCATATAAGTTATCATTGGAAAACTAATCACACTGATCATTAATATTCTTGCATGGTGTATGTACTGTAAATGCCCAAGGGCCCGTACAAAGGAAGGAAGGGAATGTGAAACTAAAACATGTTTATCAGACAAGTCTGGGGAGTGGGGAAACAGGTTTCTCCCAGACAAAAGACAAAGCCTGTGCCTCCAGCCAGCCATCATCAGAGTCGATTAGCAATCACATGGCAAGTGGCCATTTATTTGCATCTGAGAGGGCAGGAACAGATCAATTTACATTTTAGCAAACACCAGCATGGAATAAACCAGCGCAGAACTTCCTTCCCCACCCCACTCCACGTCTCCTTCCTGGCAGCTGGAATGACCTTTATTTGGGGTTGGGGGGAACCTTCGGAAGAATTTATTTCAAAGGGTCACTGAACTATACAAGAGAGAGACAAAGAACCCCAAGTTATCGTTCACCTTGTGGAAGGTCCTAATTGAGACACAGTCAGCCAGGCTGGACGAAGAGTGATTGGTGAGAGAAACCATAGTAAACAAAGGCTGTACCTTGCTAGATTAAGTTTTAGATTTTGATGCATGTTCTTCACTTTTATTTGCTTGTAACTACCCCACCTTTATTTCTTTTACTTGGCATCACTTAACCTATGTCCTGTTGTTAATAAACTTGCTTTGTTTTAATCTAAACTAATCCAGTGCTGTATTTGAACTGAAGTGATTATTAATCCAGTTAATGAGACAAGCTGCTGGGTATTGACTCTTTAAAAAGCAAACAACCCTTATTATCGCTCTGAATGGCTCAGGAACGGGCTGGACATTGCAGTTTGGGGGAAATTTGGGCCTGGAGGTGGGTTGGAGTCACTTGGCTAGTAGTAACCATTGCTGGTAGATACCAGAGTGGGGCTAGGGCTGCTGGAATAAGAGCGCTGAGTCAGAGCTGCTTAACACACAAACACTTAGTGCTCACTTATTTGCTGGCTGTCAGCGTCTAGGCTGTGAGACACAGCAGCAGAACATTTAAGGCACCCAGAGTCACGGGGCAGGCAGGGACACAACCCCTCGCTGGTCTGGATCGCACCCAGAATGCGACAATAGTACATTGCATTTGCCTGATATTCAAGAAAATGCCTCTAGCTCAGAGGGAAATCCCAGTGTGGAGTTTAGAACCCCCTAGCAACATCTCTACTTAGAAGAATGAAAGTATGTGTGAAAAGCCAGGGGCTCTCTACAATCAGAATGTGTTTCATTATATGGTGAGCTAGGGATAATTCCCAGATAAACCAAAAAAACTTCCATCAAGAGACACAATTAAGGCTGCAAATTACTTTAAAAAAAAAAAAACAAGTTTAATAGAATTTTAGGGCCTAGGCCTCCCCTCACTTTAACTGAATTACCCTTAATTTACACTGGTAAGTGGGGAGTAGAATCATGTCCTGGGAAGTTTTCCAAAATAAAGCAATCAGACCCTCCTGAAATTCATGAAAATTGCAATTTGGATTCCACCAGTAGCCCTGACTGTGTTCCCCAAACCAATTAAAAATGCTTCCATTTAGACCTGAGCCAAACCCCACTGAAATCAATGGGAGTCTTTCAATTGACTTTGCTGGGGTTTGAATCAAGCCCTTTATCATGCCTGAATTATTTCTTGACATCAACCCAGGACCTTGGTAGCTAGGTATTTTGTTTTGCGAGGCACAGAGCTATGGCTATCAGTCAGTCAGAATCGTGGACGATAAAGCCTAGTTGGTGGGTGCCTTTGTTAATCTAGATTTTTTTAAAATCAGGGAATCAAGGGAAAGATTCTTCTCTTACAATGCATATTTCCAGCACTGTAAGAAATGACAGGCGTCTGGCAGAATCCCAGTAGGAAACCTCAGTCAAAACAGCACAAAATAACAGCCATGGAGAAAAATCAGAGATAAATATAACCATCATATTGCTTTTCATCCCAAATGTGCTTTACAGATGGTAAGGGCCAAATTGTTCCTGGCCTTTATGTGGGCTCCTATGGTGATGGGAGACAGGAAAGAGCCCTTTGAGGCCTACGTAACACCCAGCTGCAATTTGCAGTCGCCGTATTCAGGGAGGCACCCCTTTTCCTGGGTGTGAACAGTGCCCCAAAGAGTGGGAACTTGTCTCCAACCCTTCCTTCTTCACCAACAGGGCTGGTGCACAGAGGGACTATGCTGTGCTTCATGAGGGGGCATAGCCGCAGGCATGTTCCTCCTAGAGAATGGAGTGCTTGAGGAGGATTCTGAATACAGATGAATCCTCCAGAAGTTCCCCCACACTATGGGCCTATACCGAGAGGCCCCATTGGTCCTTCAGTAACTAACTGTCCTCATGCTCCTGCGGAGCAAGCAAGAAAGCGATCATATCTCCATTTTGTGGGTGGATACAATGAGGCAAGAATGACTTGCCCAAAGCCACCCAGGGAGTCGGCGTCCGAGCTGGTATCAGAACCCAAGAGCACCTGGCTCCCAGCCCTGTACTCAGAGCATTGTACCATGATCAGTGCCAGTTGTAACAGGACTGTACTGGGAAGGAGTAGGGGAGAGAAGCATCGCCAGAAGGGGAGGTCAGGCCATGGCATCCTTGTGTGAGGCTCCCACGCCGCCTGTTCTGTTGGCTGTGCCTATGGACAGCCATGTCAGCAAATGGACAGTCTAAGGAAACAGAGGAAAGTTCATACAGTGTAAACTGAGTTAGACAAGCCCAAGAGCCCCCGTGTAAGATGAGACTGAAAAGTTGAGAGTTCAGACATTAGCCAGAACTTTGTTCCACTGGGTTTGAGCCATAGGCGCCGACTTCCCCTCTAGCCGGGGTGTGTGTGTGTGCTCGGCCTCCCTGCTCCGCCCCAGGTCCCGCACCCACTCCTATCCTTCCCCCAAGTCCCTGCCCTGCTCCGCCTCCCCCACGGTGCGCACCCTGTCCCCGCTGCTCCCCCTCCCTCCCAGAGCTTCCTACACACCGTGAAACAGCTGAGAGGCGCTGGGGGGCGGGGGAGCTTGGTTGCTGGTGTTAATTTTTCTCTGTGGGTGCTCCAGCCCTGGAGCACCCACGGAGTCGGCGCCTATGGTTTGAGCTGGGGATAAGTTGGCCCTCAACTCTCTTCTCAGCGTATGCGCAACTGGCCTCAGGTGGCATGTGACCAGGATTCATCAACGAATTTGGTGCAATGAGTGGATCATTCACTTCCCCTGCCCAGGACGGGTACTGACGGGGAGCACGACATGAACGCTGATCCATCCCCTAGCCTCCCCGCTCTCGACTATGATCTGGCATCAAGGCCCAGAGGAGATGATGTGCATTGGTTGGAGGCATCTGATTTTCTTAATTAAAAGTACAGCACTGAGGCTGCCTGGAAAAGGGGTACATTTGCAGAGGCTAGCTGTATTCCCCTGGGGTATTTGAAGATCTTTCACAGATGCTGCAAAAGCCATTAATTTTGATAAGATTTTTGGGAAAGGTAGGGGGTATGTTCCTGAGAGAAAGCTAGAGGATCTGTTATTGCTCTTTCAGCTGAATGAATTCATTATTTCAATGTGATTATTTTTTGGCTGCTGTGTGGTCACTGTTTGCAATTGTAGCTCTAATTCACTGTTAGGGCACCTAGAGCTTTATGATTTAAATCTAAAGAAATAATAAAATTAATACATCCAATGAGGGCCTGATCCTGTCATTTACTTTGGTGGCTGCAGACGCAGACCTCAAATGAGATGAGATGAGGGAGAAGTGGAGCACTCTAGCATCTTTTTTAAAACCATCGTCACAGTCTTCAAGAGGGTGTGAAGTCATTTCTTCACAGTGGGAGGAAACAGGTGTCAGTTCCTCTCAGCCACCCTGCCTGGGAACATTGCAGGACACACAAGAAAAGGATGTTTGAATAGCTGCAAAGTTTGGCGTGACACTGATAACTCCCAGGGAATTCACAGGAGGACTGAGACACCATCTTCAACTCATTTTGTGATGAGTTAAAAAAAAAAAAATCCAGTAGACACGGACAGTTTTGTGAGTGAAAAGCAACGCACATCAGGCAGACTTGCTTCTCCTGTAGAGCTGGGGCTATTTCCCTCAGCTGTGCCTTTTCCTTTATTTAGCAAAACTCACTAAAGCATGAATCACAGTTACTGCTACGCTGCTTCAAGTTTCCCAGTCATTCTGGATGGTAGCATTCGGCCAGCAGCAGCTGTATGGGACCAGCTGTATTGTGGACTGCCCTTTGCAGAGCAGAGAGAGAATTAGAGTACAAACGTCCTCAAGGCTCATAATAAGAGCAAAGTGTCTGGATTCTGGTGTAGCAGACTGGAAATTTTGTGACGGCTCCTCTGAATTAAAAACAATGGAGCATTTTTATTGCATATGAAAATAAATGATTTGCTCGTTTATGCATCCTTTGTGCTATTCATTTTGATATTAAATTCAATGTATTTATGCTGCCCCCATGTATACTAACACTATATAACAGCATTGTAGATGCTGTAAGGAAGAAAACAGAAGTTTTGTAAAGGGCCTCCAAAAGGTGTTACTTGTATGTACGCACATTTTCACATACACACACACTTTTCAGGTGCTAACAACTGCTTTAAAAATGGTCCCCAATAGATTCTTTTGGAGCAAAGTTCAACACTTGTGCACGCCCTGGTTTTAGCCTTATTAAAAGACTCTTATGGTTTGATTTTAAATCCCAGATATGCAGCATCTCAAAAATTGTTTTTCTACTGTGCTATTTCTGATGTGTGGCATTGTGCATCTCAGCTTTGAAGACCCTGCCCTGTATTTGTCACCCTTAGTACTTGTGTTTCAACTTTATTATCAACTGGATCAAGAATACACAGGGTAGCAAGCCAGCCCATCTCCATCCACTCCCTGGGGTCCAATCCCAAATAGGGGCACATGTCAATTTTCATCTAAAAAACATTGAGTAAAAAACCTCCCCTTTTATCTCATTCTCTTTCAAAAACCTAATGCCCCTTCTCTTTCATCACGTCTTGGTGAGCGAGGTGCTTACCAGGGAAAAGAGCTGGGTTGTCAAAGGAATGCTGGATAAAGTAGATATTTAAACAATTTCTATTGGATCCCAGAAACAGTTACACACAATCTTTTGGGTTCAGTCAGGGATTTCTTCTTGAGGAGGCAGAGACTGTTGATTACATGTCGCAGTTCAGCTTGGGTGAGCCCCCAACGTGTTGTGTTCTCAAAGAAAAATAGATGCGGATGAGAGAGTTCATTTAATCTCACAGCAGAGTAACATGTGCTAGAGCAGGGCACACGGGGTGACAGTGCCCTGGGGACTGACTCAGCAGGAAACATTACCTTCTGCACCATGGTGTAGATCTAAAGCCCATTAAAGTTATTGAGCATCCTTCCACCAACTTCTGTGGGCTTTGGATCGGACCCACCATTAAATCAGTCTGTGGGTGACCCGCAGGAATGGGGTTCATGGTCCCGGAAATGGATTTTTCTCTCTCTGTCGTTTTTGTGTTTTTAAAGATGGTTTGTTCTTTATTCCCCAAATTGCTATTTCCTTATTGAAAGAGACTGGGCCCATTATCTCTGCCCCTGAAGCAAAAGTGCTCTTAACGAGTCACACCAACACGATGAATGCCCATTTATCACATCGAAAAAACCACCGGTCTTGTTCCCAGTGAACTCAAGGGCTGCTTTTAAATTGAGTTTAATAGGGGCAGGATCGGGCTTATAAAATGCTGCTATTTCCACATATGAAAAAAATAGGATTCAACATCTGTAAGCAGAACCATGGTGAACCAGACTGGGGAGAACACAGACACAATCCCCTAGGACCAGATAAAGCCTGTGTTTGGCTTTTTATTTTCTTTCTACCCCATTTCTACATCTAACTTATTATTGAAAATCAGTTCAGTCCTTAAATTATTGCATCCGGGCTTTTCTATTCTCATTTAAACTAATTACAGCTTTATTTTTCTATCTGTTTAAAATGAATTACAAGAGTTCAATGCTGCTGCTGCAATATTAGCTTTTAGCCATATTTTGCCTCTAATACTTTGGCTTATTTTTTAAAATTAAATCTGCAATTTTGAAAGCCACCTCAGGGGGATTTAGATGGCGATTTCCTATTAAAATTAATTGTACCCAAATCCCTTAGGCAGTTTTAAAAACCACAGTCTAAAAGTTTATTAAACCTCTTAAGCAAACTATGAGATGAACACATAAGGCACTCATATAAACCTGCATTTGACAGCAAGACTGAAGGTCTAGGAGAGTATTGTCTGAGAAATATTCAGTGGATGAATGCATACCAAATGTAGCAAACCTTTGGTCTGCGTTGTGAAATCTAAACTGTTTTAAGACACAGTTATACATTCTATTCTTCATAAGAATTTTAACTTTGTAGTAGGGATGCAAACATATACAGTACTAACTCACGAATCCTACTAGGCAGGGCAAAGACAAAACAAATGTTTAGAGGAAGAAAGCAGCAGATGAACAAACGAACGAACGAACGAATGAATGAACGAAAGAACAGTTTGTTTATTGTGCAGGAAGCCCTGCAGAGGAAGCTATGAATTTTGATGGATTTTTTTTTTTATTTTGCAAAAGAAGATTTAAAAGATGCCAGTCTTGATTTTCTCAATAACATGTTAAACTAGATATGAAGATAGCTTAGGGAGATAATTGAATTAGATTACACATAGTATTTTATCTTAGCCTGTGTTTATCCTGCAGTGGCTGGGAGATGGTTTTTTCCATGTCTAACTTCTATGAGTACTCACAATGTGTTAGTATAAACATGTGGTCTCTAGAAGGGTACTGACCGACATGCAATGGCCTCCATTGTCAGTCCGTGTGCTGAGTGCAGGAATTACAGAGGAAGGAGGCACTTTAAACCGCCTTTGTGCTCCCTGTATTCTGGGGCCATTTGGGAGCGTATGTGGCTCCCAGCACTAGTTAAAACAGCCTCAGGGCTGTTCTAACTGATTTTCTGCCCCTGAGGTTCACTATGGGTCCTGGGAAGCAGCAAGTTGTTGGAGAGGAGCATGTTTTGGCTGCAACTCCTCCATAACTCACCCTGCCACTCTCAGCTCAGTTTGCCCCCACACTTTCTGCATTGGAGGACACGACTCTACAACCTGCTTATGTCAGGGGTATTCCCTGGGGCTTGTTTCTGCCTGTTGACTGGCCCTTTGTGCCACCAGAGTGGTATAGAGAGGCCTTAATGGACTAGCGATCCTGCCCCTAGAATTTTGTTTATCACTCTCCGTTGCTGCTAATACCTTTGCAAGAGCTTGGTGCTAGTTTTCTTTACTGATTCTGTTCAGCTGATGGTGGCAAACCCTGAGGATTTTCTCCTGAAGTTTTTGAGCGACGCTGAAATGAATGTGGCTGGTGGACAGTTGAGCAAAGGCAGAAGCACTTTGGCTACACAGCCATTTTCCCCAGCCTTATCTGAACTAAACATCTCAGCTTTTGGAGGGTCAGCCCATCCGTAGTCATCCATCTCCAACACCTCTTAAGGAATGTGTACTCTGGTATGCAATGCCATCTCAGACTATGTAATGGGGCTTACATTAGGGATTTGCTTTAATGCTGATTTCTGGAGAGGCAGCTTTTATGTGTACCCGTTTTATATTCTCATTTAGTTGATGCCTATGGAAAGTGTGTGTTACAGGTCCCCTGCTGTGCCGATCCACATGGGATATGAGTTGTTACAGCCCCCAGCTACAGAGCCACTATGCTTTCAGTTCTGGAGGTCCCCAGTGTGTCAGCCAAGATGGTGGTCCTCCATTATCCATTATCTGTGTGGCTGTGCATGTCTAGTATCCAACGCAGGGCAGATTTTATCTGTGTTCACTGGCATGTTTTAAATATCAGGTATTAAAATACCAGTTGTTCTTGTTTTAAAGCATATATTACCTGTGTGCATCAGTCTGTATGTAAGTACTTTTCAAATATTGAAAATATTGAAAATACTCATGAATGAATTCAAAAAGCAGGCACCGAATGGTGAAATGTGAGAATTATTTGGCTTGTTGCCTGACTAAATTGGCTAAATATATTTGGAAACAATTAATGTTAATTTTTCTTTAAATGCTTGCTCTCAAAGAAAACCTGCACAATACCTTCAAAAGACAATCCTGCGAACTTAAACTCATAATGCTGCTAGACACCAAAACTCATGGACTCAACAGCGACACTGGTTTCATGGCTCATTCTAACAATTTGTAACACACACCTGCCTGCTAACCCCAATGACCCACTTCAAACTCCTTTTGTGTTGCTGTCTAACCTTTATTGCCCACTCCATTTCAAGTGGCCTCTACAACTTGTGTTACCCCTTATGCTTAACAATCTGTCCCAACTTGTATTTAGCTCAGACACTTTGATTTCCTTCCCAAGCCCTGAAGAAGAGCTCTGTGTAGCTTGAAATCTTGTACCTTTCACCAACAGAAGTTGGTCCAATAAAGATATTACCCCACCTACTTTGTCTCTTTTCATGGTTTTTGTATGAGAAGAGCAAATAATCGGCAGACAACAGATGGCAAGTTTTTACATATATGCATAAAAGACTCAAGTCTTAGAAGACAGTAAGCCCTGGATTCATAAACCACTTCACTGTTGGCAGACAGTGGATTTGTTTAGGCAAAAGGTTACTACAGAACAAAGTCAAATGAGCAGAACGCCATGAAACACAGCTGCACAGAAGTTTCACACTTCTTGGGACATCATTCAGTAGTAAAGAGGTTAAGCTCAGCACTATTTAATAATTAACATTGATCATAATTAATAATCAGAGAACTGGAAGGAAAATGTGGAGAGGGGGAGGCAAAACTCTGCATTCTATTCAAGGAGATTTAGAGTGATCATGCTGACACGCAGAGGAAATTACCCAGAACTGTCCTCATAAGATACTGGAAAGAAGCCAGCTCTTTGAGCTCTTTGAATTTTGATTCTCATGCCCACAATGACAGCTGGGTAGGAACCCACCCATTTAATGGATTGCCAGTCTGGTCTACATAACGGCCCAACTCAGACATTCTTTGGCTCTTGAACTTCCTCATTAAACTAAAAGTAAATGTAGCCAAGAAAGGATGCAAAAGCTAGCGAAGAGTGTGAATGATGTGTTAATTCATGAGCTACTGATTCTGAGTGCCATTAGCCTCTTTTGGTAAAATACTGCTCTGATGATTGCGCTGAGTGAATTCAGAGCTGCCAAGTCTGGCCTATGATATTCTGATGGTTGAATGAAAACATACTTTCTGAGAGTGGTTAGGAATCTTAAAGCAATGAAATTAGAACATAAGAATGGTCACTTTAGGTCAGACCAATGGTCCATCTAGCCTAGTATCCTGTCTTCAAACAGTGGCCAGTGCCCCATGCATCAGAGGGAGTGAACAGAACAGGGCAATTATCGAATGATCCATCCTCTGTCATCCAGTCCCGGCTTCTGGCAGCCAGAGGTTTAGGGACACTTAGCGTATGGGGTTGTGTCCCTTGACAAGCTTGGGTAATTACAGGATATGGAGCCAAAGCAGCTACAGGTCTCATTCAAGATCTCTTAATGAACAAGTAATATAGGTGTTACTGATGGTTAAAAGCTTCAGTGCTCTGGTCTTGAGGCTAAAGCCACTACAGGCAGGCGACCTAATGGCATGTTGGGGAGCTGGAAACACTAAATCGGAAGCGCATTAGCTGTGGATGTTTTAAGGAAGGAAAATGGTGTGGAGAGGTATTTTTTTAATTTGCACTCTCTACCTTCCATAAGCTATTGTAGGCTGGGTGCGCATCTTCATTTATGACAGAGCCTAAAATAAATCACATGGATACTTGTTTATTTTTGTTACATTTCAGACTGCTTGAAAGTGTGGTTTGTAAAAGAAATACTAGGACTGGGAGATGGAAATCAGGTAATCAAGTAAACCCAAAAATCAAATAAAAGCAATTTTAAGTTCAGTTAAGCTTGTTGATTAAAAGAACCTTACAGGGTCCTTCTGAGTACAATGCAGAGGTTTCAAATCAAAGCCAAAATTGCTAGCGGCTTCTGTTCTGTTCTGTTCTGGGTGGTCTAGATTAAGGCCCTAAGGTGAGTGTGCAAACTGGCAAGGCTATCTAAGGCCTTGCCTCACCCCCTGAGCTACTTGGATAGGAGCCACATTCAGGTGCATCCTCTGTGTTCCCCTGAGTGCCCGGACAACTCCTTGGTAGCGCTCCAATCCTGTTACTGCACCAATGTGGAATGGCTGCCGCACACTCCTATGGGGTGGTGGAGCAGGTATGTATGTGAACTCTGGGAGGTCTTGTGCACACTGCCCCCTGGTGTTGCCGCTGAAGCAATGCAGCTGCGTACTGCTCCCTACTCAGCGCTTTGCTTCACAGACACACTCTGATCCTGACGTGGGGAGTCTAAACCAGCGTCATCTGTACTGAAGTCCTCACGTGCAACAGCTTTTCTGAGCATTGGCACTAAATCTTCAAGGTGAAAATTTGCCTGGAGAATAAGAATACTATAATAATTATTCATAGATTCATAGATTCATAGATTATAGGACTGGAAGGGACCTCGAGAGGTCATCGAGTCCAGTCCCCTGCCCGCATGGCAGGACCAAATACTGTCTAGACCATCCCTGATAGACATTTATCTAACCTACTCTTAAATATCTCCAGAGACGGAGATTCCACAACCTCCCTAGGCAATTTGTTCCAGTGTTTAACCACCCTGACAGTTAGGAACTTTTTCCTAATGTCCAACCTAGACCTCCCTTGCTGCAGTTTAAACCCATTGTTTCTGGTTCTATCCTTAGAGGCTAAGGTGAACAAGTTCTCTCCCTCCTCCTTATGACACCCTTTTAGATACCTGAAAACTGCTATCATGTCCCCTCTCAGTCTTCTCTTTTCCAAACTAAACAAACCCAGTTCTTTCAGCCTTCCTTCATAGGTCATGTTCTCAAGACCTTTAATCATTCTTGTTGCTCTTCTTTGGACCCTTTCCAATTTCTCTACATCTTTTTTAAAATGCGGCGCCCAGAACTGGACACAATACTCCAGCTGAGGCCTAACCAGAGCAGAGTAGAGCGGAAGAATGACTTCTCATGTCTTGCTCACAACACACCTGTTAATGCATCCCAGAATCATGTTTGCTTTTTTTGCAACAGCATCACACTGTTGACTCATATTTAGCTTGTGGTCCACTATAACCCCTAGATCCCTTTCTGCCGTACTCCTTCCTAGACAGTCTTTTCCCATTCTGTATGTGTGAAATTGATTTTTCCTTCCTAAGTGGAGCACTTTGCATTTGTCTTTGTTAAACTTCATCCTGTTTACCTCAGCCCATTTCTCCAATTTGTCCAGATCATTTTGAATTATGACCCTGTCCTCCAAAGTAGTTGCAATCCCTCCCAGTTTGGTATCATCCGCAAACTTAATAAGCGTACTTTCTATGCCAATATCTAAGTCGTTGATGAAGATATTGAACAGAGCCGGTCCCAAAACAGACCCCTGCGGAACCCCACTCGTTACGCCTTTCCAGCAGGATTGGGAACCATTAATAACAACTCTCTGAGTACGGTTATCCAGCCAGTTATGCACCCACCTTATAGTAGCCCCATCTAATTTGTATTTGCCTAGTTTATCGATAAGAATATCATGCGAGACCGTATCAAATGCCTTACTAAAGTCTAGGTATACCACATCCACCGCTTCCCCCTTATCCACAAGGCTCGTTATCCTATCAAAGAAAGCTATCAGATTGGTTTGACATGATTTGTTCTTCACAAATCCATGCTGGCTGTTCCCTATCACCTTACCACCTTCCAAGTGTTTGCAGATGATTTCCTTAATTACTTGCTCCATTATCTTCCCTGGCACAGAAGTTAAACTAACTGGTCTGTAGTTACCTGGGTTGTTTTTATTTCCCTTTTTATAGATGGGCACTATATTTGCCCTTTTCCAGTCTTCTGGAATCTCTCCCGTCTCCCATGACTTTCCAAAGATAATAGCTAGAGGCTCAGATACCTCCTCTATTAGCTCCTTGAGTATTCTAGGATGCATTTCATCAGGCCCGGGTGACTTGCAGGCATCTAACTTTTCTAAGTGATTTTTAACTTGTTCTTTTTTTATCTTATCCGCTAAACCTACCCCCTTCCCATTAGCATTCACTATGTTAGGCATTCCTTCAGACTTCTCGGTGAAGACCGAAACAAAGAAGTCATTAAGCATCTCTGCCATTTCCAAGTTTCCTGTTACTGTTTCTCCCTCTTCACTAAGCAGTGGGCCTACCCTGTCTTTGGTCTTCCTCTTGCTTCTTTACTTGGAGAAAAGAACCAGGTCTTAAAGTGCCCAGCATACTGGAGACCCCTATTTGTGAATACATTCTTTTATAAGGGAGTCACTCTTGGGGAATGAGAGGCATAAATTTAGTTTTTTGCATTATTATTCATGAAGAAGTCCATCGTCCTTCATCTAAAAGATACAACTCAGTGTCAGGACAAAGGTGTTGGGGCTGAGGGAGAAAAATAGAACACTTGCTAAATAGAAATAGGCAGAAGTATTAAAAATAGAATCAAATATTAATGCATTGAGGTGCTGATTTGGCTTCCATCCTTGTAATATCTAAGGGCCTCCCAAGCATTAACACGTTTCTCTTCATACTAGCCCTGTGAGGTATTATTATCCCCATTTTTGAGATGGTTAAGGAAGGCGTAGAGAGATTACATGACTTAACCATGGTCAGACAAGATGACTGCAAGGAAGCTGGGAACTGAACAATGCCTCCTGGGTCCCCAGGAAATTACTTAGTCACAGGACCAACCTTTCTCTCACTAAGTGCTAGACAAGACAGTGTTCAAACCATCTATTTCGTCTATCACAGTCTCCATCAGAGCTGCACCCGTTGGGAATAATGGACCTGAAAAATCATAGGGTGACATCCCGGTGCCATGGACGTCAATAGGAGTTTTGCCGTCAACAGGGCTAAGATTTCATTCCTTAGACAAGCCCTAACAGACATCATAGCAGCCAAAGCATTTCAGCCTCAACCTTTGCTGTACGGAAAACTGCCAGAAAACGGTCACACTGTACTTTATACCATGGCTGTCACCATATAAGACAGAAGAGAAGCGTCTTTTATTAGAATGTCTTCTGTGCCATTGTTGAACTGATTCTGTTTGATCACCTCCCAGTTTATCCTCCGGATTCCTTTGCTTTTCCCTTGTCCCCTTCAGTTAAGGCATCAAGTCTGTCATAATCCAGCGCTATTTCCAGGTTCGAGATCTTTGATTTGACCTATGTCTGACCCACAGCTCAGCACAGAAATAAAGGGAACAAATTGCCTCAACTGTTATTGACTAAACCGTTTCCCATTAAAATGCTGTCAGCAGTTTTGCTCTTGGCTTCATTTATAAACTCTACTGCCAAGAATGTGTACATGTGAACATATGTGCTGAATAGATTTATGGACTCTGTGTACAGAAAGCAAGAAGATAAATCATGTTAATCACAACAACACTACCATGGGCAACCAGAAATTCTCAGCATCACTTCAATAGGCACCACCGCAATAGCCTAATTTCTCCAGGTAATTATCCTGAACGCACATGCAAATGGTTGGTTAGACAACATATGCACTACTAATTATGACAATTGTCTGTGCAACTGCAATAACTGTGTGTGCAAACGTGAAATCCATTATTACACGTGAAAATTTGCCTGGGCATGTTTGCAAAAGCTGGGCCTGGACCTGAACCATATTTAAATTATTCAGAAGTTTGGTTTGGCTGTAGTTTATTGAAGCCCACAGTTTATTAGTGTAGTGGTTCAGGGCCAGACAGTGGCCTTCCTGTGTATCGGTGCACAATGTGGGCTGCGGGAAAGATGCAAAATGCAGCCTCTGTGCAGCCACAAATGCAAGCTTCATGCTTGCCTGAGCACACGGAGTGAAGAAGAGCAGAAGAAGATGGGTAGGAGGTGTGGTCCACTGCACTGAAAAGGTACATTCCACATGTGTCCTGGGCAGTTCTGCAAGATGCACTAAGTTGGGTGCCCTCTGGGACAGCACGATTCAGCAAAACCTTCAGTGCAGGACTGTACTTATATGGCACACCTGAACCCTGAGTGGTTTTAGCGTAAAGGTGCAGATGAAGCCATTTCTGATGCTCCACAGTGCAGTTCCTCCTTCTCCTCACTGACATCGAGTGAACGCTGGAACTCTGTCCAGCCACAGAACCCATTAACGACCTCCAAAGCAAAACCTCAGCAGCCATTCAGCACTGCCAGTGAGCAGTAAATGAAAAAGAAAGTAACCCTGTCCCTCAGAGAGAAATTATAACGCTGTCCAATCCCTCCCATGTCATTAAAAAACCAAACTGTCCTCAGGGACTTACACTGTCTCATTTTGAAACCTCAAGTCATAAAAGTAGAAACCAGAGAAAAAAATAGGCCATGTCTGTCCTTGGTGAAATCACTGGAGCTGGTTGTGACATTTTAACATTATTGTTTCAAATGTGCTGTGAAAATGTCAGTTTTTGCAGGGGGGAAAAATATTTCCTCAGAAGTTTGAAGGGATGAAAATTCATGATTTTGTCCAAAGTTTAGGCTTTTGCCATTTTCACCAACAGAAATGGTGAAATGGCAAAGCTGACCCCTGGATCAAAGCTGTGAATACCTGTCAAAGACAAGGCGGGTGAGGCGATATCGTTTATTGGACCAACTTCTGATGGTGAGAATTAAAAGATATCACCTCACCCATCTTGTCGCTACAGCATCCTGGGACCGACACAGGTGCAACAACACTACATACAATATCTGCCAAAGTCTCTTTTCACACACAGATCCATTCTAAGTGAAAAACTGATTCTTCTGCACAGCTCCAATAACATGAAGAATATTTTCACAGCAATTATTAATTTTACTACATGGTAAGGAAAATAAATTGGACTAGGAAATAAAAAGGGATGGATTTTGAGAAGACTCTTCATGCAAAAATGGAATTGCATTTGCATGCCTAATTACTGTGACTGCATACACAAACAGCATTAATGGCACATGCAATTGAGATAATTGTGCACACGTTTTGTATTCACTGTTGTGTGCAGAGGGTAGCCAAAGTACAGATCCAAATCTTTGATTGTACAGGTTATCCTTAGCATCTTGCTGTTTAGCTCTTGATCTGTTGGTAAAACCACAAGTTATAATTAAAATGGCTTCAGTATTTGGGCCCTGATTCAGGAAAGCTCACCTATTTCGGATGGCACTTTAGCCCATGCTTCATTTTAAGCACATACTTAAGTGTTTTTCTACGTAAGGATGGACTTAAAGATCTGCTTAAGTGCTCCTACAAATTATCATGCAACTATAAAACCTTAAATGTGTCATCCATTCACTAGTGATGAGACACAAGACAAATAACATGGTCGGTTAAAAATGGAAAAAAACAATGCTGCAGGTAATTTGGCAGTTGTTTCCACTTTAGAGTTTGAAACAGATTTTTTTTATTATAATAATTATAATTATAATATAAGTATTATAATTGTTGATTACAATAATAACAATTTTGAGGTTTTCCCCCTGAGCACAATAAAATAAGTGATATCCAGGAGGTTGCTTTTACTTATGTTACTCCAACTTTTCCAAACTTCTCTAACTTTTGAATAGCTTCTGAGTAGCACAGTCACAGTTTCATTTTTCTGTTTGCCACTCTTTTAACTTTTCCCAGGTTGAGGATTTGGAAAAGTTAGAGTGTGGCAAAGGAAAATGAAAAAAAGAAAAAGAATGAAAAACTCTCAAAACCCTAGATAGCATTCATTTTACTGCATTCATTGGCAAACATGGGGGGAAAAGGGGGAAAGGGAAAAAGAAAGGAGAAAAACAAAACAAAAAAATGAAAATTTGGTGGTTTGAGTCAAAAATGGAAAATTTCGTAAACCAAAAACTTTCTTGTGGAAGTTTTGGACTTCAAAAGAGGCTATTTTTCACTGAAGAAAAAAAAAAGATTTGGAGAAAAACTACAATCAGATCTAATGCTGCTATCTGTAATTCTACCAGGTATGTCCCAGAACATGTTGCTAACTCATTCAATGCTTAACATCACAGGTACATACGCAGGACTCTCACTCCGTGCTTCAGAGCTTGCACACGGCTGGGCTCCATGGACATGCTGAGCATCGCCTGCTGTCCTCCAATAATGCAGACCTGGTTTTCTTGTGCCGCTTGCTTGAACATGATGATGAGCTGGTTGGCGATGATACTATTCAGGACAGAAATGACGACCATTGGAAACACAAAGGAGATGAACGTGTTGACCTGCAGGAGATACAAATGGCAAACCCACTTAGGACTTCAATCAGGAGATCATATCTTATTTCACATGATATCAGATACACAGCACGCAAGGGAGATCTTTTCCATCCACGTAGGCTACACATTTAGCTTTTGGAATGCAGGACTTATTGCACAGAGGGGAATCTTAAACAATGGTGAAATAAGGTCACTCAGGTGGCAGAACATTAGATGCAAGTGGCTAAATCAATCTTTCTCCAGTTATGGTGCCTTGCCCCTATAGCAATGCAATGTGTTGATTGAAATAAACCATTGATCTTGTTACCCACATGACCAGCAGGACACTTCTCAGCTTTCATAGTATATGGTAGTCCTTAGCAATGTTTTCTGAATAGCAGTTTCTTATTGTACACTGTATTCTTTTCTTATCATGGGCAATTCTTGGGCTCAGTTTTCTTCTATTGCATTCAGAATATTGGCCTTTCCTTGTAGATTTAATGATAGTTTTTTGTTAGCTGGTGATCAAATTATCCAATAACCCTTGTGCTCTAAGAATTAAAGTTGATCGGAATAAAAAGTGGAAGTTGTATTGTTTTTAATAGAAATTATTTGGTTCCTGGGGTTTTGATAAAATTAAATGGAAGATCAAATTAACCAGTGATTGCCTCAGGTGGAAGACACTGTTAACATCAAACAAACATTTGTGCATTCTCACTGTAGTATCTACAAACTCAGCCAGGAAGTGAGTTTAACAAGCAACAGCTTCAAGAAAATTAGAGGCATCTACATCTTGAGGATGCACTTTTAATCCATGCCAAGGCTCAATGTGATAAGGTTGCAACCACTTTATATTGCCACTCTAGTGTCTTACAACTCTGGCTAATCTGCACAGCACAGTGAGAGAGAGCAAGAGAGAGTTAGGAGAGAGACTGTACAAAGGCATTAAACTTTGAGCTGAAACCTGATGAGTGTATATCAGACTAACAAGCCTCTGTCTCCTATACATTTGAATTGGAAAGCTTATCATGTATTTCCCACCATGTTTATTATGGCCTGATTCAAAGCCCATTGAGGTCAATGGGAGTCTTTATACTCCTAGGGCTTGTCTTCACTACCTGCCCGGATCGGCGGCTAGAAATCGATCTCTCGGTGATCGATATATCGCGTCTCGTCGGGACGCGATAGTTGATCCCCGAATCGACGCGCGTACTCCACCAGCCCAGGTAGGAGTAAGCGCCGTCAACGGGGGACCCGCGGCGGTCGATTTGCCGCCGTCCTCACGGTGGGGTAAGTCGGATCAGATACGTATACCTATTCCCGTAGCTGAATTTGCGTATCTGAAATCGATCTCCCCCCCGTAGTGTAGACGTAGCCCTAGATTCTGGCGACTGTACATTTGTAGGAATTGAAAGTGTTATAGGTCTAGGTGTAGGTAGTTAGCATTTATATTTAACCCTACCTCATTGGCAGTATTGCAAGAGAAATGTGAAGTTGTTAAGTGTCTATCACCCTTGGATCTTTTGAAACCTTTGTCCAGAAAGCTCAAATTTCTAGAGTGGAAAATGAGCTACACTGATTGCAAGGAAATCATTTAACGAGGGGGTTCTGTGGACATCATAAGCTACAAGAACAGTGTCTGAGTAGTTTATGATATCCACAGGGAATTGTTTCCATCTTAGTCATCTGTGAAGCACCACAAGCCATGAGCCTTAAAAAAAATTAATGAATGCAACAGTTTTAAAATTTCAAAACATTTACAATTTAAACTATTTTCTACAAGTGACTGAAACCATTAAAACAGTTTTGTTAAGACAAAAAAATTATAGGGATTTTTGCCAGAGTCAAAATTAGCATTTTAACAGAGATCATTCTAACTTCATTTCCCAAAATGGCCAGGTCTCCATCAGATCTGAATGGTCTAAAACAATAAATCAAAATCCATCATTTGAAAGTCAAACAAACGGATAATAACTTATTAGAAGAATGGTTTCGTATGCTGTTATTTCTGCCAGCTATATCTCAATCTAATTCAGACATGGTGACTATCCACTTGGATGATGAGTGCATTATAAATGTCATGAAGGAATGGATAGATAGATACACACCAATTAGTTTTATGAATTATTTATACCAGCAGTAATGCAAAAATAAGTACTACACAAACATTTGGATAACAGGCACACTGCAATTACAAGTATTTACCTTTTTGGTTCATAAATCTAAGAAAGATGTAACTCTTTTGGCGAAGAGAGAAAGAATTGTTGTTACCCACTTTTCTCTAGCTAGACCAAAAATTTGTATGTAATGCATAGCAATTTGCTCCAGAGCCTAATGTACTTTAACAAAATAATCAGCTATGTTCCATCTCTAGCTATCCATATGATGAGAAGGTCTTTTTTGGCTAATGCTAACAATAGTAATGGAGTTCCTCTATGGTCAATTGCTTGAGGAAACTCCTAGATACAACTCATTAAGACTATCTGCTAATCACTCTTGTTCTGAACATTTTCTAAGCAAAACTCCTGTATCTTCTGAAAAAAAGATATCTTACCTTGTTGGTACATTATACACTGTTGGGCCTTAAAAATGCCTCACCTTTTGAAATCCACCCCAAAACCGCAAAGTGCTCCGTAAATATTAAAGGTCAGATTCTCATCTGGTCCAAACTAACACAGTTCCATGGAAATACATGATGCTGTGTAGATTAACACTCACTGAGCATCTGAATCTACTTCGATAAGCTTCACAACGCACCTCTGAGGTAGGGGTAAACTTGTGACATAGAAAGGTAAAACGACTTGCCCAGATTCACACAACAAGCCAAAGGCAGAGCTAAGAGAAGAACCCAGGGGTCCTGACCCCCATTTCTGTTTCTCTAATTGCTGGATACACTTCTTTCTTACCTGATGCATAACTACTGCACTCAATAAAGGGAAATGCTTTACCCGCTCCCTTGTGTTCCAGAGTTTACTAACTTTCAGCTAGAAACTTTTGCCCCGCCTGTAAATTGGCCGCACACACAGCAATCACACAGGAATCATACAATATCCTTATAGAGCTCTTTAAAGCCCTGTTTCTTTGCTTACACCTCATTGCTATTGTACACTCTTCAGAAAGCCTGAGAGACTATCAGGAAACTTATTGACTTTCTCTTTTAAGAATTTATAGTGACAAAACACGAAAATCAGATCTTGGCAGAAGGCAGTTACCTTGAAAGACTATTTTTTTCCTTTCTCGATTTATACCCAGGCTCTGATGATAAAAAAAATATATAGACAGAATCAATGCCTCCCTGCCCCAGAGGCAGAAGGTTTTAATTTCTGTCCAAAATTATTTACAAGCACATCCTCCTCAAAGCAATGAATGCTGCTAAAAGCCCATGTCCTTCCTCCTAGCCCCAAGTATTCTGAGGTTTTATTCTAATTGAATTTCTTTTTAATCAAATTCTGTGAGCTCAGCCCCAAAACTGAGCTGAGTGGTGGCCCAGCGCCACCTCATTTTCAGGAGAAAGAATGATGTTGCTCATAATGCCTGATCCAACTCTCATTGAAGACAATCGGAAATGTGCCATTGTCAGAGATGCAAATCTGGGTGTATCTGGCTAGCTCGTGGGCATGCATGTTGGAGTCTATGCATTCAAATCATGCTTTGGGCATGCATGTTGGTGCTGACACACAAGGAAAGAACCCTTTGAACATTTGGCTATAAGTGATTTAAATATTTCTCCAAGCAGACATCTTCTTTAGGGGCATGATGCCAACTGCAAAGTTCTCATTGACTCCGACAGAGGTAGGATCAGCCCAATCCATGATACTGATGAACGCATGCACAGTTCAGACTAACTCTCAGATGCATCAGCAGCATTTGTACCATTATTCCTCAATGGTGAAGGAAAATATATCGACTAGCAGAGTAATTCTTATCAGGAAGACACATATCAACCACGATGAGTCTGCTCGCTGAAGAATGGCAACTTCTTAAATACAGTGGTGAGCATCTTATTACTGGATGCATACAAACACCTGACTGTCATATTTGTTCTGACTCACCGAATTCCTAAAAATACAGTCTCCTGAATAATGTTCCCAAGCCAATACAGAGTGTTTGCTGCCCTGTAACATCAGTCTCAAAGTTGTGTTTATGGCCTATGCTTTCAATGGGAATTAGGCACTTAACCTGTTTAGGAGCTTTTCAAAATCCCAGCAGGTGCCAATTTGTATTTTTAGGCACCTAAATATCTTTGAAAATCTGACCCCTTTTCTTCCTGTTTGTACAGAGCCTAACACATGGTGTCCCAACCTTACTGGGCCTTACTGCAGTTCAAAGGACAATGGAGTGATTTGTTTAGTCAACCCTTTACTCCCTGATCTTTAGGTATACCTGAAATTGACTTTTTTGAAACCTGATTTCCTTTTAACTCCCTATTGCCAAGTGAGTTCTTAACTTCCACATAAACATCAACACATTTAACACCTAACAGCAAATTGACACAGAAGATGGATGAACTGGGTTGGGACTTCATATGCTTACGAGAAATAAAACAGATGGAAATTTATAAAAATTAAATCAAATTTCTGATAACAATAATTCATCAGCCCCACACAATCATCTCAATAAAATCAGGCTTCTCTTAAGTTTGTTTGAACTCTCTCCGTGCAGCTGTGACTGTGGGTTTCATAGAAGTCATGCAGTGATGCTAGCAAGAGACTAGCAAAACCACAGAGAAATGAAATCAGAGCCCCCTCCATCTCTGTTGTAGGGATTTTTCCTGTGATTGTTATTGGAACTCTAACTCTTCTGTATTCAAAACAGAAACTCCACCGGTCCCTGCTGAGGTTTATTCTGACGCATTGTGCTTATGCATAGTCTTCCCCTGAATTGTTCTGCTCATGTGGTTTCCCTGGGATACCATTGAGGCTGACTTGAATTTATTTGCAACATCAATAGCTAAGATAGACACATCACTTCACTTAGCGACTCTGGGGAGGGCTGAAATTGATTCTGTAAATTAGAAGCCCTGAAAGGTTTATTATGTGACCCCCCCTTTAATCCCAGGAGCAACAAACTGTAATAGCAGGGCCACTTTGGAAGAATTCTGCTGTTACATTGGTAAGCTCCTCACACGAACTCTGTGTTGGGCTTTTCTATTTTTTAAGTGGGGCTAAAGAAATCCCTTCGCTTGGAGGTATTTTACACGCATGCACATAACGGAGGGTGCAGTGGGTTGCATTTCTACACCAAGGTAAAAAGCGCATGGGAACCTGACCCTGAATTAATGGGAATGCTTTGGAGTCGTTACCATGAATTACTTGCTCCTACCTGGAGGCAGGACTAAAACCTACAAGGGGAGTGTGTAGCTGAGCACTATACTAGCATCAATGTCCTTAGATGCACAGGCACCTGCCCAGGCCCCACCCCTTTTTTTAGGAGTAAGGGAGAAGCACACGGAGGGTTTGAGATTTTCAGCTGTTCAGTCCAAATACTACTCCCAGTGCATAGCCTGTCTCATAGCCACATTTAACTTACACTGGAATGGAACAACCTTGCAAAAGAACTTGCAAGACCATTGTCTCTAAACCATCCACATGGGTGACAGCTCATTCACAAGCTGTTTGGCTGACTGCCCTAAGCATAGGAACCAAGCAATGATGCGCTCCGAAGTGCACCCTTAATAACACTGCCAGGACCAGCTGTGACACAGAACATCTATCCCCCATGACAACACTTAAGCATTGGCCTCACATGTGACATATATGTGCCGAAGGAAGAGAATGCCTCTGCATGAGGGAAAAATCAAGGAGAGTAATTTTCAGGCTCTAGTGGTTGCAACCAAAAGAGACGCGTTACTGTCAGCACTGAGGATTAATCAAAACCATGGAAGCGGTCAGAATGGAAGAAGGTAATTCACATAGTCACTCTGTCAAGGCAATGGGTAAAGGCACCAATGGATTATGTGATGATTTGTTATGCAAGATATTATGTGTTCCTTCCTATGTGCTCAGAATCTGGCCCTAAGGAATCATATCTCCAGATAAACCGGCCCAGCTATCATATATTTTCAAGCACACTTCATTTCCCCTTTTAACAGCCTGCAGCCACAAAACCTCTTCACTGACAATCCTGAACATTAAGCACTTTTTCCACTGATGCATCGAATGGAAGTTCAAAGCTGATATTCAAAGTGAGAGGCATTAGCAGTCAGTGGAGTTCTTGGCTTTCACCTTAAGCCATCCTCCTCTTTATTTTTGTGACATTTGGAGATTGTTGTTATTTTTAAAGAAGAACCTCATTGTCCTACAGCTGTTTCAGGATATGTAGATGACCTGGAAGGAAGATTGTGATCTAATTGAGATAAGTCAGCTTCTCGTTATGGAAGCTTGATACCGATGTGACAACCCAAATCGCTTGAATTGCATTTAAGTGACAAATTCCAGAATCTCTTAGTAGTGTTATACAGCCTTCAGCAGTTCCGTTGGTTCTGATTTACAATTTCCTTCCCCGCAAAATGGATCTCGTAAGCCAACAGACCACATAAAACCAATTGTATTTTTAAACAAAACCTTCAGAACGGATCTGCAGTTCTTTGTAAATATTGTTTGCCCGAGGACCCTTTTTATGTACAGTTCAAACCATTCCAGTGTCATTTGGATATGGAAAGCTGAGGCATTCAAAGTATGGGTGAGAAAAGCCAAGAACCGTGAGCACAGAAGCAAGTTGGCTTGAACAGAAGCATAATTGAGGGATAGTTGAAAATAAACCATTGTCAAAATGGACCAAGATAGACGGCTAATTGGAGCCTCAAGTTATGATAACTTTATTCTGGCCAAGACTGAGGCTCTTATCAAGGCACAGTAACAAAGTTCAAGTATGACTCAAGAGAAAGATTTCCCTCCCGCTCCCCCCTTGTTACATGATGAAACATGGAGGTCACAGCAGAGGCAAATATTTAATTTTTCAGAGATGCCAAAGCTGTGCCTTCTAAGACAAGGACACAGCTGCCTGCCATGTCAGCTGGCAGAAAATAAAATAGGGACTAGGAATAGGAACTGGCCAAAATGAGGGCTAATTTATAGCAGTGAGTTCTGAGACCGGAAGAGAGCCAATTTTCTTTCTTCCCTCTCTGGATGTGGGAAGTCTGATGATTGAAATACAGAGGGGTGTGGAAAACAGTGAGCTGCTAGGAACTGACCTAGACAGACGACTCTTTCTGTGCTCACATTTCCTCACATCAACTATCCCTTCAGGAAGCTTTCAGCTTCGAGCTGAAGCACACATCTTGAGGTGTGAGAGCGACGCTGGCCGTGAAGCTCTTGATTTTCTGCTGGTGATGACGTTTTAGCACAGAGATTCTCTACCAGTACACCAGGAAGGATGGTACAGTGGTTAGCACACAGGGCTGCGGGAGACCTAGGTTCAGTTCCTGCTCCACTAGAAATATCTGGTGCAACTCTGGACAAGTCTCTTATAGCTTCTCTGTACCTCAGTTTCCCTTCTGTAAGATGGGGATAATAAGTGCTTCCCTACCTGACAAGGGTGTTGTGAGGGTAAATGCATTAAAAATTGTGAGATGCTCAGATACTACAGAGATGGGGGCCATATAAATACCTAAGATAGATAGACCCTCTTGAATTCCAAGAGCACCACTTGTGAAATGGTCAGTAGCACCTCTGTGTTTAGGGACTTCCTGGAATATGATGCTAGAAACTTCCAATAATCCAAACAATCCTTCACTTTTTGTTTCTTAGCAAACCAATTAAACCCTATATCTGAGATCTAACAATCTACCACATTCTGGTGCACCTAATTTCCAGTGGAAATTAAAAATAAATTATTCTCCCTCTGATAGTGGAGACATTTATTGTTAGTATGTGTCAATCAGAAGAGCACATACTGTTAGATCAACATTTGACTGCCAAGAATCTTGATAATTTGACTAAATGAATTTTACAAAATTTCCAGTTCTCACTCATTGCTTATAATTATCTTTTTTTAAAAAACTAGGGGTGATTATTTTTAGCTCTTAATAATTAAAACACCCCTAGCAAATTGCAGTATTGCATGCTCTGACAATCAGAATATGACAAGCTTCAGAAAAAGGAAAATTACACAGGAATCACAAAGGAAAATTCATTTGAGAGTGTAGTGATTGTCTCCTAGTTGTTATTGGGGCATTTATTGCACTAGATGAGGTACACCACATACTGTGATAGGCATGAGTAGGACCCATGGATCTTGAAAGGTGTGTTGTGGGGAGTATTGATCATCCAAGGAACTCACACAGAAAAATGATAAAAAGACAAAACACCATATCGCTGAGGGGTGAACACTTTTCAGGAAGTGATCACTCCACATCTGACCTCTCAGTCCTCATTCTCAAAGGCACAACACCTTCAAACAAGCCTGGGAGCTTAAATTCATCCCTCTGCTAGCATGGGTGGCACATTGCATAGGCGGTGGAAAGCTGTGCCTCCCCAAACAGCCTGGCGTGGCCCTGCCCACGCTCCTCCCCGAAGCCCTGCTTGCCCTTCCTCCTTGGCCCTAGCCAGGAGGCTGGTCCTCTTCAGGAAAGCAGTGGGCTGGGGCTGGGGCTAGGGTGGCCCAGACTTGGGGGGCCTGGGGTCACCCAGTGCTGGGGGGGGGGAGGGAGAGGGCTGGAGGCACTGGGGCTACCCGCCCTGTGCTTGGGGGGTCTGGGGCCATGCACTGCCTGCCTATCCTGTGCTTGGGGCGGGGGGAGCCATGCGCCACCTGCTTGTCCTGTGCTCGGGGGCTGGGGGAAGGCTCCAGTGAGGGAAGGGAGGCCGGGCCAGCTGGGGGCTAGCCTACCCCAGCTGGTGGTTCATCCGCCGCCCATGTCTGTTAAATACTAAAAATCATGGACTTAATAAAGACATTGGGTTTATGGGTTTTTACAACAATCTATAACCCACTCTCCCCCACACTTTTGTGCTCTGACTGTGTAGGTGTTAATTGGCCATTTCACCTTGTATGGTCTCTTACAATATGTGGTTTCAGAGTAGCAGCCGTGTTAGTCTGTATCCGCAAAAAGAACAGGAGTACTTGTGGCACCTTAGAGACTAACAAAGTTGCTTACTCTTGTGCTAAACAATCTGTTCCACCTTGTTTTTACCTGTGATACTGTACGTACCTTTCCCAGATCTGAAGAAGAACTCAGTGTAGCTCGAATGCTTGTCCCTTCCACCAACAGAAGTTGGTCCAGCAAAAGATATTACCTCACCCACCGTGTCTCTCAAATGGAAATATGGACCTTCTGGAACTTTTAGGGTGTTTCTCCATTACTTCCTTCAGCAATTCCCATAAGGATTATTTTTGGACTTTTTAGTATTGAGCAGTATGTTTTAGCACAACTTTGTCAGGTTTTATTCCATAAATATTGAAACTGTGTCCAGATCAAAAACACTGCTCTGAAAGGGTGGACCAATATGAGGGTTTCACAATCTTATAGGATAAGAGCTATAAACAGGGAAGCCCTAGAGAGTCAACCCCTAAGAAATGTCTAAGAACTACTAGCAGGAACTTGCCTAGCTGAGTGAATTAGGGCACAGGCATTTGTCTTTGGGGGCTTACAGACTTGTGTTCCAATCCTTATAGGTTAGCAGTAGAAATGGAACCAAGTCACAAAATTTGCCTTGGGACTCAAAAAACTTTCAAGGGTGATTGGATTTAGAGTTTTGTTCTGGACCCATCTCTAGTTATAACTTACATGAATTTGGTTGTCTCATTCCTGGTGTATACTTGTCTGGGACACCCAGACATTTTGATGCAAGTTGACATAATTGTGAGTCTCTGACCAAGACTGCCCCAGGACTACACAAGGGATTGCTGGAGGTCAGGCTCAATGTCCATGATCATTAGATAACTGTGCATGTGGAAGTTACGTTTGGATCATCCTGTTCCTATCAATCCATGAATAGTAGCAGAGAGCTATTAACAAATCAACAAACATAGTTGATTACAATGCTATTAACATACAATGCTATTAAATTGCTATTAATTACAATGCTATTAAAAACGATGCAAGTAACAAACAATGTAACATGTTTACCCAAGATATAGAAACAAAGAATTTCACAGTCTGGTACTGTGCTTATCTGGCAACCAGTGATGCTGTGTAGAAACCCACAGGTAGGAAACATTCAGAGCTGGGATTATGCGGGAAACAATTTAAAATAGCAGAACATGGGTGTACTTAATCCGGCTTTGGCACAAAAAGATGAACTAGGTGATCTCTTGACATTCCTTCCAGCCCTACATCTCTATGAGTCTATCCTCCCTTTTGGACCAGGCACATAATTCTGCCACTATTTTGTTGTGTGAGCTAAGAAAAAACACCCAACAGCTTTGTGCCTCAGTTTCCCTGCATGTAAACCAGTGGCATTAATACTTTCCCATCCTTCTAAAGCACTTAGAGATATAGCTGCAAAATATTATTGTTAATACAATCTGATAGGTATTAAGATACTATAACTAAAAAAACCACATCAGTAGTGTCCATATTTTGCATCCTACAGAAGACTCTTTGGAGAGCTTGAATTTCTCTAGAGGGATCTCATGTAGTCCAGAACTGTTTTGCTCTGGGAATGATATCCATAGACCAAAAAGGTTCAGGAGCAACTTAATTCCACCCAAGCAAAACCTTTTCAACAGAGTGTTAAATATCATCTGGAGACATTTAAAATAAAGGTTATAATGATGTGAAACATTGTTCACATGCACAGCTATCTGATGTCAAAATGTTACAGTCTGCTATGAATTACAGATGTAACCTTTGAAGTTAGCACACTGCACAGCACTGACCATAGGGGATATATGATAGCATCAGGTTACATATCTGAAAGAGGCAGGAAGGGGAAATCAGCACTAGTTTTGTTTTTGTTTTTTCTTATTTTATCAGTAGGAATTAGTCAAAGAACCTTCGCATAATTATGCAGCAAACTGCAGAAAATGTTAAAGAGTAAACTAAGGGCCTGTTTCTCTTATCGCTTACAATGTAAATCAGGAGTAATTAATCCCCTTGAAGTCAGTGGAATTACACTAGCGTAAAACTGATTTAAGTGAGAAAAGAATCAGGCCTCAGATGTCTACACCTCAAGAAAAGGAAACCAAGCAAAAAATATGAGTGTTCCCTTTCCCTAGCTAGACACATCCTCAAAGCTGTAGGCAGGGCAGCCCAAGCTTTTTTGCTGCCCCAAGCATGGCAGGCAGGCTGCCTCCGGCGGCTTGCCTGCGGGAGGTCTCCGGTCCTGCCGATTTGGTGGCATGCCTGCGGGAGGTCCGCCGGTCCCACAGCTTCAGCGTACCTGCCGCCGAATTGCCGCTGAATCCGCAGGATCAGCGGACCTCCCGCAGGTGCACCACCAAAGGCTGCCTGACTGCCGCCCTCGCATGGACTGGCAGGGCGCCCCCCGCGGCTTGCCGCCCCAGGCACGCGCTTGGAGCGCTGGTCCCTGGAGCCGCCGCTGGCTGTAGGGGTGGGGAAGCTCAGAAAGAACTGCACATTCGTGTGTTGATTAAGATCCACCACTATTTGAATAACTCCATCGGCTTCACTGATTTAAACTGGTGTAAGTTAAAGGAGCCCCCCGATGAGTATGAATCTTATATTTCAACAGTGGTTCCATCTTTTTTTAAATTGACATTTACAGGCTGCTAGCTAGGATTTTAACACTAGACATACTTCCTTATACTCCTACGCTGGAGAGTTTGTCTTGACACAGCAATCGATATTGACAGTCACATCCCCGCCATGTCTGCAGAATAACTAAACAAAGTCACAACGGATTGAAAGCGAGCTTTTAGTAAGATGTAACGCGTGCTGCACTTCAGCACACCCTCATGACCCATTTGGGAATGGCATCACAGGCTCATTAGAGGCCTCTGGACAGTCTCAGCCATGGAGGAAGCAAACTGATTGTAATTTGTATTTGCACGAGGGAGGGGCAGCACAGTGGTTTAGATGAAGGAGTGGGCAAAAGCCTGAAGACATTCTGCAATCTGAAGTCACTGAGTCCCAGGGATTTTAATGGAATAACTCTCACTGTCATCAAAGAGCCCAGGATTTGATACATTGTCTTGCAAATGTAAGTGAAGCTTTGCAATAAGCAACTCCATTTGCCAAGCTCGTTCTGCTCACAAAGAGCCAATACTTCAATGATGACACAGGCGCTGATGGATTGTTAACATTTTTCCAACTGAATTTACATGGTTTCTACCACATTAACGAGTGTCATTTGCATTAAAGATGGAACCTCTTCCCTGGGTTTTATTAGAGAGGATTTGTTGATCCTGCTTAAAATATCTGAAGTAATTGGGTTTTATGAGACTGAGGATATATTGTATATTCACTCTGGCTGGTTGCTTATATTAAGATATTTTAGTCTTTTTTTTGTTGGTTGATGTTTAAGTTAGGTTTCATTTACATAAAAAAAAATCTACGTGTCTCTGTGGAGTTTAATGCTGTCATGCAATATTTCCAGACCTCACCTACGTGCTTTAAGACCTACAGCAACTACCACTTAGAAGATAGGGCATGCTGCACAGTAGTCCCCGTTCTAGATGGTTGGAGTTGCAGGGGAATATGGACGGTTAAAGACCCCCTAACTTAGTCTGAATCTGTCATTCAGATATCTACTCTATTGTCTCCCAATTGCTGACCCTAGGCAACAGCTTTGCCTCTGGTTCCCACATAGGCCAGCTCTGTAAGTGTTTGGCCAGAGTATCTGAATGTTAAAGGCTTAGGGGAGAACAATGTGGTCCAGTGGATAGAGCAGAGGATTGGGTGTGGGGTGAACTGGATTCCTTCCCTAGGTGTGCTTCTGAGCATCTGCAGTCTGCGACCTTGAATGAGGCACTTTACCTCTCTGAGCCTTCTATAAAATGGGGATAAAGGCTATCGAGCTGGTTTTGTAAAATGTTGTGATGTAAAAACTGCTCGATAAGGGCTAATTATTGTTAAATGCTACAGACACTGCTACTGTGCACATGAGTGTAGTCTGCTGTACACTCTATCTCAAGGGGCACAACAGCTCTCCTGAGAAGCATTTTTCATGACAGAAATGGAAGACACCATAACAGCATTAGGGCCCAATCCTGCTCCCATGGAAGCTGAAATTCAATTCACAGCATCAGAAACTGAACGCTAGCTACAAAGAGTTTGCAAACAACCCATCTGGTGTCTGTTTTCCACCTGTTTGTTCCACACACATTAATTGCTTTGGGGTCTGCGTCTGATCTGCTGGTGAGATATGATGAGTCCACGTAAATTGCATCTTCATCAGTATGGCTTCTTTGTTGCAATAGAGTGTTGCTTTATTGGTTACTGTAGCTTATCACTTTATACCCATGAGCAACCAAAGAGAGTGACTGGTTGATTCCAGTTGGGACACTGTTTAAGAATACACAGTGTGGAGCATTTTTAAGCCCATATGCATCCTACTTGATGAGAATGCAAAACAGTTAACAATCTGGAAAAGTGGAAAATTAATCATACATCAGGAGTTAATCATATAGAGCAGACCGAAATGAACTGCTCTGCCACAAAGGATCCAACATGTGTCGATGATGAACACATTCTGCCAACCTTCCCAATCATAAGTCTCCCTTCACAGACAAATCACTTGCCCATATGAAACAGCAGCTGATGCAAAACAACTTCAATGCACTTCTTGCTAAGGAAGAGATTTGCAAAGCCATCAAGGTGCTGGAAGGTGGCAGCATTGACTGAATACCTGCTGACATCATTTCCTTGCATAGTTAAGATCTTGAGGTCTGAAGTATTTCCACACTAATCACAGATAGTGGCAATATTATGCAAATTATTATTAATCATAAATGATGGTAATATCTGAGCTACATGGGTGATTAATTAAATTGACCCTATTTTGCTTGCAAATATGAGTGAAGGCTATAGGACATTGCCCATAGGTTCATTAGCCCTGACTTTGCTTCTCAAGGTCTTGTTGTTGATTTGCTTCCATTTGTTGCATTATTTTTGGCTGAACTGAAACTTACTTGAACATTTCCCCTTGGACAATGAAACCCTTTGTTGCTACAGCTTTTTTTTTTTTTTTTTAAACAAACAGCCACAGTCTAGTCTGTGGTGGGGAGAGGGAGGGAAATAAACATGCAACTTCAAATGACAAATTGAAATTATGCTTTAAATAATACATCAGTGCAGTTGGCTTTCACTTTTCAAAATCCGCTGGGATTTTGGTCTGCACTCGCTTTTGTAAAGGGGCTGTTACTCATCACCCTTCACAATTCATTTAATTTTCTATCCTAACTCTGCTATTTGCTTGCCATCTATATATTTTAATAAACGTTCCTCCTATGATGGCTAATGCTCATGATATTTAAATAATCTAGTCTTAATCCAGGTCCCTATGGGCTGTGGAGTTATAGGACTATTTTACATCTTTCCTTTCTTCTTTCTTCCCTTTGAAATAGGTGGAAAAAACCAGTGGCATATCAAACGGTAGCCACTTGTCAAAAAAAAAAAAAAAAAAAAAAGGGGCTAGCCTGGTTATCATGCTCCCTGCAGTTCTGACTGATTCGGCTTTGCTGATGGTAACTAGTGATGCCCTTGTCAAAACTGAGAAGAAAATCGTCACACTTCCTATTTTGTTAGACATGACTGCAAGCTTTCAGTGCAACTGACACACGTTTTCCTTGTGTGGGCTTTGTAAACTGAGATTGGTTAAGAAGGTGTAGCCATTCTTGTCTCAAGGAGAACAGTGCAGACTAGTTACATGCATTAATGGTGTATGTTTGTGTAAATAAATTATAGCAGGTGTTTCCTGAGGCCAAAGCAGGGATCTTTGCTTCTTTAACTTCTGCTGGGTATTGCATGGTTCTTCGATTCATGCTCAATATATTCATTGCAGTGAATGTGAATCGGTTATGCTTGAATGTTTTCTCACAGAGCAAGTCTAAATGACCAGGATGCAAAGACAGTCAATTATCCTTATTTCTTCTCTTTCATCATCTGGTAACATCAAATCTCTTCAAGTCCTGGTGATTGCAGCCATGGCATTTGCCTGCATGCGTGTTAGAATATTTAAAGGGCCCACGTGTGTGCGACAATTATAAGTCAATGTTTGTGCTGTGAAGTGGAGGGACAGAGTCTGTATGTTCAAGGAGATGCTGCGTAGATTCCTGAACGTTAAGAGCCAGGAAACCGTTAAACTGGAGGTGATGGTAGATTTCGGTCACTTCCCACACTTTTTTAGAGATCTATGATAGATGCACTGTATAAATGGCAAAAATAAATGTGGACTGTACGGTGGTTATGTGGAAACATTAGGAGGAGTAAGACCTGAGTCCAGGCATATAGGAGCAAATTGGCGCTATGCACCGACTACTCCTCACAAGGAGGAGAGCGGAGCAGGGAGTGGGGGAGGCCATGGCTTTGCCCTTCACATGCCAGCTGTGTGGCTGAACTGGGATCAGGGGATGGTGGGTAGTAATTTGCTGTTGAAATAGGTCATTTTCTTGGGCATACAGTAAAACCACAAATAATTAGTTAGCAGTAATTTGCTACTGGTGTGGGTTATTTCCTTATACTTGTTCTACAGTAAAACCACAATCTAGCCCTAAACACATAAACTTAATTATTGGTTTCACTCCCTTGTCAGCTTCAGAGCCAGATTAAGGTGTTATAAGACCAAGGCTAGGCCCTGAGTTTGGGGAGTCACTTGATGAGATCAGAATTTCGGGATTCATTAAAAAAAATGTTTCTAGCTCTCAGAGCTGCGAAGAAAAGCTTGAAAACATGAACTGAAGGGTAGCCAGAGCCTGCCTGAGTGTGCACGCGACCTGAAACAATCATTTCAAGAGGTATGCGCTGCCTCATTGGTCCTAACTTTGAAACTTGCTGCTTCCCCAAAAGACGAACTGTCGTGTGTGTGTGTGTGTGTGTGTGTGTGTGTGTGTTGTGTGTTGAGGTGGGGAGCATAGGATATGTGCCTAGAGCCCTTGATTGCTTTAATTTGGCTCTGGTCAGTCTGCACTGGTATAGTGAATCAAGCTTGTGCCTAAATTAGGGTGACCAGATGCGATGAAGAAAATATCGGGACACCGGGGGAAGAGGGGAGCAAAAAAAAAAAAGCCGAATGCTGCCAGCCGAGCAAAAAAAAAAAGCCGAGTGATCCCGGCGGTGCAAAATATCGGGACAATCAGCTCAAAATTGGGATGGTCCCGATTTTATCGGGCTGTCTGGTCATCCTAGCCTAAATCCTTCTGCATGAAGCTGGAAGCAGAGATGCTAAAGAGAAATCTAATCAAAGGGAGGTCCTGGCGGAGAGTTAATAAAGAACAGGAAACAGATAAATTGACATTGGGCCCGATTCTGATCTCCCAGACCCTGTTGCAATGAAGAGGTTACTTCAATGAGATCAGTGGAGTTGCACTGGTGTCAAATTGGTATAAGTGAGATAGGAAAATAAGAAAAAGGTGAGATCAATGCCAACAATTCCAGGGATGATTTATCTGTTGGTTTGCCTCCAGGATGAAACGTTTTGAAGCTAGTTGAAATGGTTCACAGATGATTAAAAGTCACATTAATACAGCTGGTAAAACACCGTCATGTCAGCTTAAAATAATTAGCATTTGACAAATAGTTTGAATTTTGAAACCATCAGGGTCTTTGGTTAACACTAATAAAGTTTGATTAAAAGCAGCAATTAAAACTCAGCCTCTGTGGGGCTATGAACTTTACAACAGATGTTTAGAGTTTTGCTCCACTGACCTTGGAAGTTCCACCAGTTCTTAACTGATCTGTGTTGGTAGGCCCTGCCACAGCCAAACTGAACCTCTTTGTTTTTTACAAGAAAATTGCTCATGGCTTGGACTAGATGGTGCAAAGCCATGGGCCAAGATAGGTACGTGCTCTACTTTGAAGCCAGGCCTACACTGGAATCTTTTGGTGACAGTAACGTAAATGGGGGTGATTTTTAAAATATTTCTAAACTGGCAAAACTCCTACTGTAGATGCAGTTATACCAGCATAAAAGTGCTTTTGCCAGTGTCGCTTATTTCGTTTGGGGAACTGTTATAAGCTATACTGACAACAGCAGGCTTTTGTGGGTATAAGCTGTGTCTCAGGTTTGCTGATATAGCTATATGTATAAAACCTTTTCTAATGTAGAGTAGGTCTCACACTGTCGAGAGCCCAATGCAAAACTCACCTTCCCACAGAAGCCTGCCCACAAGAAAAGAAATCTATGCATGATTATCTAAGCCCTAGAATGGAAGAGCAGAGTCTATTTCAAATAATTTTATTCTTAACTCAATATAACTCTCAGTGCCTAGATACTGTGGTGACTGGCTCCCTATAAATACTTAAAGGCAGATAGATTTTGCTACAGTATTTGGTGATTAGCTATAGCCTGGACTATGGTACTAATCACTATGCCAGGGAAATCTTTAGGATAAGTTAGCATTTTAAAACTCTCTTAAGTCCACGTTTTCATGATAGTCCTTCCCAGGAGGATATTCAGGTCTCAACAGTATTTACGAGAGTATTGTCTCTTCTCAGAGCTGTTCCGTAGCTTTGAAAACGTAGCCGGGCTCTCAAAAACAAATAAGTGTGAGTAGCATTCACTGTTTGTGTCCCGCCCAAGTTACTTTCCCTGCAAGTCCTGACTATGCATTTCATAACTGCAGGGATTGGATGAGCTACCAGGAAGAAGTCTTTCAGATTATTGCTTGAGAAAGAGGCAGAAATTGACCTGCCTCTGTTATACTCGAACAGTATTGTCAAAGACAAATCAAGAGGTGCTTTTTTTTGCTTATAGACCTGAGACAACATGGTTTACTTAATTGATTTATGAGCATGAAACTATCCCTCAACAAGGGGTCTCTGGGACTTAATATGATCTTATGGAACATAAGAACATTGTACCTGATTCTGCAGAGTGATATTTTTGAAGGAGGAGAGTGCAGTGGGATACTTAAATGAGTGCCTCTCCTATTCAGACCAAATCCTGCATGCCTTTCCACACAGAAATACTGCTACAGTCAAGGGGTAAGTGTGGGGAGTAACACAAAACAGGATGTGATCCTCCTGGTATATTGTGTGCTAATTGCTAACTATATGTCTTCAGTTAATTACATTCCCTCCATCACGCCTTATAAAGAGGAATGCCGGAGGGACAAGCATAGGAATGGCGTGAATTGTGAAATCGTTTGTTCTTTACTGGTCCCAGCTAACTGATTGTTATTAGCAAGTGCATTGCTGCATTCTTATATTACAGTACACTACATGTTTTCATGCCCGTACCTGTTCCCGCTGACTTTAGGGGCAACTGGATTGGGCCTTTCTTGAGCCCACACATTTCTAATAGCAGCTGTTTAATCAACAGAACAGCAGGGAAGTTCTTAGAGGCACATCCTAGTCCCTGTGCTTAGGCCTGGGATTGTTCACATGCGGAAACCACTGAGGTCTAAAACAATCCTCCCCCCATCACAGACCTTGCAATAATATCAGAGATGCTCTGCAGCTGAACCTGCATCCTCACGACTGCAGCAGTCCCCATATCTCTTGCACTACACCCTACTATGCATGGATGAGCAAGTTGGCCAGACTCCATAACTGCAGCATTAGTTTGTAGCTGATCTTTTCTCTCTGGAGAGGCATTTCATTGTTTTGCATTATTTTAGATGCTTTGTCACCCGAGCTTGCACTTTGACAAACAGATTTCGTTCAGGTTTCTCTGCGACTTAAGAGAATCAAGTTTACATTGTAACTTCCAGTATTCCAGATGGTGCAGTAGCGTATTTAATGCAAAGAATGTTCTAGTAGTACAGAACATACCACTGGGGCCCATTCAGCTGACAAGAGTCAGCCTCTGGCAAATAGCTGTTGTGATAACTGGGCCTAGACATTTCCCTTCTTGTGAGCACAATTGGAAAAAGTGAGTAAAAATTCCTAAAATGTCACCGTAACCTATACTAACAAATGTTGATGGGAAAAAGGTGCAAAAAAGAGGCAGAGAGGCTGAATTAGTCCAAACAAAAAGACCCAGTGATCTATCTCAAGGGCTGTGCTATGAGCGTGCCTGGTAAACAAGAGAAGTGTGGGAACAGAAACCAGTGAACCAAAACTGATGTGTCGGAAATTAGGCCTACTTGATACACAAACTAATGAGGGGATGGGCTATTCCATCCATCATTCCCTTCTGGGGTCCTCAAAAAAGAAACTTTGGGTAAAAAGCTAATGGACGACGACACTCACTGGCTGATTCAAAGAAGAGGAAGGAGTGAGCTTCACCATGATGTCTGCCACGCCCTCTGTCCCCTTGGACGCCAGACCTTCTTCATCTTAATCCTGGGAAATGTCCTGACCAGACTGTGCCAGAGAGAGGGACCCAGATGACACACCACCTCCACCAGCTCTAGCTAAATCCCAACCACCACCTGGTATATAAAACTTTTCCCCTCTCCACCCCCATGTGTCCTTTTCCTTCCCTACCTTATTTTTTCTCTTTCCTATCCTTTTGCCTTCTCTCTAATCAGAGTCTGGCTTAGACAGCCAAGACTGCATATTTTGCAACACTGCTGTAAGCCTGCGACCCGAGAGGCAGCTAAATGGTATGCCCTAATCAGCCTGATGCTTGAACATGTTTGCCAGGTCTCTGAATGGCTGATAAGACCGTTACTGGCCCTGTGTTTTTCCCAGCAGTGAGGCTGCAAATGAAAGTCAACACCCGAGACTGATGCTGCATTTTCTATCGTTGATGCTCTTTTCTCTCCCTTTTTGAGAGTGTTTGTCCTGCTTTGTCTTCTAGGAAACGGGACTGCACTTTTAACAACAACAGCTATGACAGCTCCAGGTCATCTCCACTAACTTCTCCTTTCCTCCAAAAGGACAGTTATTACCATTTTTAATCCCATCTAAGAGACTGTCGAACAAGGGGCTATTTCCTTCTAACGACTCGCAACAGCAAAAGGGAGAGGGAACAAGGGATATTATTGAAATGAAAGCCTTATTAATACTTCAAACTGTTTCACCCTCTGTTCTTTAATAAGAGGTTAACAGGATTTTAATAGTTGATGTGTTTAACAGTGTGCCAGGGTACTAAGCAGGCTGAGGTCTCTGTATGCCAAACCTCTAACTTTGTTTAAAACTATTTAATGTTGGACAGTAAGTGGGTTATGTTAACACCTTTGGCCCATATATTCCATCTAAATGAATGCAACATAGCATACAGCATGTACAATATACATCTGATGCTGGCTATATTGGGAAACAGATGAGTCAGAAGCAGAAGAGATCTTGGATATTAGAGACCGGATATAATTTAAATGTTATTGTTGCTAGTGATGCACAAAGGCTCAGAATTTGCACCCACAATCTTACCAATGGATGTGGTAGGTTCTCCATCACTTGAAATCTTTCTCAAAGATACATTCTAGTTCAACCACAAGTTACTGGGCTCAATGAAGAAATTACAGAGTGAAATTCTATGGCCTGTGTGATGCAGGAGGTCAGGCTAGATTGATCATTTCTGGTAGAAATGGGTGAATTACAGATTTTTGTTTTGTTTTGTTTTTGCTCCCTGGCAATTCCACAAAATAAAAGAATAAATCTTGTTTTGGGTAGAAAAGAAACTGAAGTTTTTCAAAATCTTCAGCGAATCAAAAACATAAAAAAAAAAGTTTTGGGTTGCATGAAACATTTTGTTTGACCTGAAACAAAACATTTCATTTGTAATTCAAGCATCTATTAATGTTTTAAATTAAAAATTAAATTAAAGGAAATTATGAAGTGAAAAACCATTTTGAGTAAAAAATTAAAACATTTTGTTTCAAAATTTTTGAAATGAAACATTTTGATTTTTTAAATTTTATTTCCAACTAAAACAATTTGGCCAAATCGACACAATTTTGTGAAATGTTTCAGGGTTGTCAAATCTGCACTCTTCTCCAAAAGGAAGTTTTGGGTGAAAAATTTCTCCCAACTTTTCTTCCTGGCCATAAAAATCTATGAGTCTATGAAAAAGTTCAAGTGCGTTCCTAACTTCTCCACACCAACACAGTCTGCAAAACTGGGGTGGTAAGTTAGTGAGACTTGATTTTTCCAATGATATTTCCTGCAGAGTCAGAAATAGTGTTAGGATGGACTCTTTCATGCAGTTTGGGCACTTCCCATCCTGGCCATTAGCAGCCAGGGGAAAATCCTGAGTCTACTTTTTATAGCCATGGAGGCTCCCCAACAACAAAACTTAAGCAGATCCAGTGTGCAAGAGAGGCCAGATCAATAT
The DNA here is from genome assembly GCF_013100865.1 of Trachemys scripta elegans. Lineage (NCBI taxonomy): Eukaryota > Metazoa > Chordata > Testudines > Emydidae > Trachemys > Trachemys scripta. The sequence continues at coordinate 7,082,052 of NC_048309.1, forward strand.
TTCCCCAGCTCTGCATGAAGCTAAGTTGCACACAGGCTCCCTGCACACAATATTTCTTATGCCACCTCTTAGGCTCCAACTGCAAGAGGAAATTAATCGGTTGGGGACAGCATTTTAACATCTTGGGCTAACAGTTTCCCAGGAGGGGCTACCATGCATACATTCCTGCGACCTGGATATCAGGAGTTTATTACTTTCACGCAAGACCTCCCTCAGTCTCTGATCTCCTCAGGGCAAGAACGTGTGACCAGCGCCTAGCGCATGGAGTGTGCTACCATAAACAAACAATAACAATAGTGGCAGTGCACAAGATTACAAGTTATGTTGGAACAAGTGATATTGCATGACAGCCAGTGGGAATCTGTTGTAACAGTGCTCCAGCCACCGCTTTACTGAGAGGGTATCCATTCACTGCATTCTCCTCTTGACAGTGCAACTGTGGAACATCATGTTAATGCCCTGTAACATTTCCCATATGTACATTCAATTGCAGGTTGCCCTGGTGCATCCATCCCACTTGGGTTGTCTTCTGCAGCAATATCACCTGACTGGCTCCTGTGCTAGACTGTGACTGATTCATTCAGAATCTCATCTGCTGTATTTATCTGACATCACATCCCTCTGAAAGCAGCCTTAATGAGCAATGTTCCGCTGTTTTTATAGGGTATCATACGAAGCAAGAATCTTGATTCTTCCTTCTCTCCCCTCCCCAGTGACCACAATTGAATCTATCCACATGAAACAAAGATGATCACTGCATTGTTTGTCCATCCCCAATACTATTCTTATCTCCATCCTAGTAATGTGTTTATGACATAAAATAAGCTCATTAAAATTAATTTATTTTTATTATACATTTTTGATACCAAGATTTTTGGGGGGCTACAAAACAATTAAGTACAAGTTCAGCTCCATTGATCTTTAAAGAAAGTTTAAGATAATGCAGTCATGGTACTGCAAAGCATTTTCCACCAATCCTGTAAAACCATTTCACCTTCCAAATCTCACTTTACAAACCATTTTTATTTGCCTAAATCTGCGACAGTACATCAAAAAGGGTGCTTTGTGCATTAGTGCACTTAAAGGTCTCACCCTTTTCTGCTGGAGAATGATGTACATCTACAGCGAGAGAGAAAGAATACGGCAGGGCTGAAGCTAAGGTGGTAGAATGGAAATTAGCCTGCTTTGGAGGAAAAAGAATTCACTGCCATTTTATTTCCTGTGTTATAGGAGTAAAGTACAAATGGCTCTGACAAAAAGCAGGAAGGAAAGGGTGAGTGCACAATTGCTTGAGACACTTAGGGCCAACTTTTAAAAAAGGAGGCTCAAGGTCCATGTACACCTCTACCCCGATATAACGATGTCCTTGGGAGCCAAAAAATCTTACCGTGTTATAGGTGAAACCGCATTATATCAGAATTCATGTTATATGGGGTCACGTTATATCGGAGTAGAGGTGTACAATTGTGCACTTATGTTTGAGTGAGTGATTACTGTGACTGAGGGTGTAAAACAGGTGGCTGCAGATGCAAATAAATACTTAAGTTATCATTTGCATGTGAAATACCCCGATCTGCATATGCAACTGAGATAATTACTCATGCAAATGTACACAGACTTTAGGCCTGCTTTTTTGAAAATGTGCCCCGGTGGTATTTTATAGTAATGTAAATGCACTCTCTGCAGCGGCTCCTGCGGAACCACAAAAGGTGTCAGCCAATGGCAGGAAAACTCCTGAAGAAGCTGTGCTGCTGTAGAGATGGGAGACAGGTTAGTTGTGTAGAGGCTTAGGATCTCCATAGATCTTGCATTACCTACTGAATTCAGGGCCCTGAGTCCCTTCCTCATTCCAGAGCCTGTCCTCTTATTGAAATAATGAACAAGAAATTCCACAAGTCATCCTGCAGGAAAGCACACAAATGGTACAGAATAATATGGCCCTATGATTGGAAGAACTTGCTGACTGAACTGGGGGGAGCAAGCAGAGTGTGAAAACACGTGTTTCAGACACAGCAGTCTTAAACTTGGTCCAAACTGAGAAGAATATAGATTAGACAACCAACCCAAGGGATTGGAAAATATGTCTGCTTCTCATCATGATGATGATGAGGTAGTGGTAACTGGTTAAAAACCTCCTGCACTGAATAGATCAGTTCCAGTGGGACTCAGCCAGGTGTCAGAGCTACAGACATGATGTCTTAACAGGTAGGTAGAAAGAGTGGGAGAGGGAAATGACAACACTGGAATACTTATGAGGTTTGAAGAAGGTTCATCATACTTTAAGTTAGGAAAACAAATCCAATGCAAAACATATACCAGTAGGTGTACAAGGCCTCATCAATTAACTGCAAATAATAATGATAAATAATAACATATTAAATAGTAATAAAATAGGTTTTATTCTGCAGCCATGGTCCTGCTTTCATTTTCCAAAAGGAAATGCTTAAAAAAAAACAAAACATGATGCATAATTAACCTATGGAACTCATTGCCACAAGATATCATGGAGGCTGACCAGTAGGATTTAAAAAAAAGATCAGACATTTATATCCACATTATAGGATAAAACATTTATATAAGATATAAGCCCTCTTACTGCAGGGTGTAATCCAGCTAATAATATATGGAGATATCCTGTCTCCTAGAACTGACCCTGAAAGGTCATTGAGTCCAGCCCCCTGCCTTCACTAGCAGGACCAAGTACTGATTTCGCCCCAGATCCCTAAGTGGCCCTCTCAAGGATTGAACTCACAACCCTAGGCTTAGCAGGCCAATGCTCAAACCACTGAGCTATCTCTCCCCCCAGTTACTAACTCCCTGGCATTAAGAAGAAACTTCTCCTATAGGCAGGTTAATTTTTCACTACAGAATTTGCACCTTACTCTGAAGCCTTTTTGCACCTTACTCTAATAGTAGCCATTGTTTGAGATGGGATACTAGACTAGATGGACCACCGGTCTGATACAATGTGATACTTCCTATGGTCCAATACTCCACTGAATTCAACGACAAAAGCTCAACAGACTTCAGTGGTGTAGAAATGGGATCTTGTAAGAGAAAAGGTAACCTGTTTTTCCTAAATTAATTATAATTTTTAATCTGTTTAAACTAGAGGTGGAGCAGAACTCATCCTCTGACACCAAACACCCCACAACTTAGGCAACTTTAGCATCAGTAGCCAAACACTGCAGCTCATGCTTGTGTGGAGTAGCTGTCAGTGCTGTGAAAGGGTCTGGGATGCAGCTGTAGAGAACACAAATCATCTTCTATTTGGCAAAGTGGGGTGTAACACTACACTGCATATTCTTCATAGAAATATTGTTATGATACGAATATGGCATAACTAACATATTTTATGCAAAATGGGTCATGTAAGGTATCATTGGAAAGGTTATGATTTACTGAATATGATTATCCTGTTTGTATCATTTCTGTATCTGAAGTTAGGAATATTGACTATGTAACAATTACAACTGTGTGTGTACTTGGACGCCCACCAGATAGCAGGCAATCATCCTGAATGGGCCATTTTTAGAAGGACAATAGAACTTTGAAGATACTAATCTCCCACCTTCCTGAGAAGCTTCCTGGGATGTTGCTTTGGCATTGCAGGGTCACGTGATGATGTCACCTGGTAGGGAGTACCACATTGGACACTGCTGGTATTTTCCACTGGAAACAAAGCATTCCCGCCTTACATAAATCCTACTTGAGGCTGGGAAGTGAGCCAAACAAGGCTCTTCTCCATTAGCTCCCATCCCAAGAAGGAAGACTGCTGAAAACACCTAACGAGACAAAGGAACTAAGCTGGAGAAAAGTCAGGGCTGAGTCCAGGCTGAGACAGGGGTCTAGCCTGCGAAGAGAAATAACTGGAACTCTAAGCTGCAGAAACTCTGCAACCTGCCTAAAACAACATCCAGGGTGAGAAAGGACTATTTGTAACCTGTTTCTTTAGTGAATTAAGCTTGGATTCTGTGTTTTGTTTTATCCGCTCAGTTATCTGCTTTGTTCTGTTTGCTATCCCTTATAACCACTTAAAACTCATAGACTCATAGAGAAGGCCCTTGTTGCTGTGGAATATAATGCATACATTAAAATAATATACTTTTTAAAAACAAGTGCTCATCTCTAACTAAAACAATGGCTTCCCCAAAACAGGAACAGATGCTGGCTCAAACATAAAACATTCCACTCAACATAGTCTTGGAGACAGAACCCTTGTGGAGAAGAGGTGTCCTAGCACCATCAAGTATGCAGCCAGGCTTTCCCAGCTAATTACTTAGCTAATAAATAAGCAACCAGCTTATTTTTTTAATTAAAACTAATTGTCATCTTCTTCAAATATTTGGCTTAAAGGGTGATAGGACAAAAGTGTTATTGTTCTGGGGAATTTTCTGAAGACCAAAGATGCTAATTTCCCAATGTTATGATCAGTAATCAAGAATCATTTCTCTGATTTATCTTCTAAAGGAAAGACTTTACACTATTTATGACATTTAAATTACTTCAGATTTGCAAGTCCAATATTGTCATAAATATTCATAGCCCAAAATTGATTATTTAGGTTTTTTTTACCATTTTTAATTTATTTTCTCCAACTAACGACTAGCTTCAGGGCATGCAAACACAAAATAGAAATGCCTTTGTTTGTTGTCTTTGTTGCCCCACAACAACTAGCTCACAAACAACATTTATGGTTTTTGTTATTATTTATCAGACTGCATGCCAAAAAATTGATGGTGACCATTTCCCTGATCCCCTTCATTAAGGCCATTTGTAAAAAGCTTGTGCTATTTGGATGTTGCTGGATGGCTTCACTGTAATTTTAGTGTTTGTCAGATCCATTACTGAGGGAAATGAGAGAAATTCAGTGCCAATTTCTGCAAACTACAGATGCAAATCAACACAGAGCTGATAAGAACCAGTGAGAGAACCACAGCCGCAGGCTATACTGTGGATTGCCCGTTCTATTTTTTACTATTGGCCAGCGATAGCATGTTATCTTCCTCGTTTACATAAAGAGGAGGGTTTGGATTTGACAACACAGCCTCCGTGGACACCAAATGCAGCTTGGCAAAGATGACCGACAATACTTCGGAAAATTAGAAACTGTGTCGTAACTATGGTTACAAAAGAACTTGCAAAAGTGTCCTTAAAACCTTTGTCAGCTTAGGCTTGATGCTGAATGGTGGTGAACATTTGCATCTCCCATTCAAGTCAATGGAGATGCAGTTGCAAAGCACAGCCTGAGATCAGGACTTCTCCTCATCTTCCAAAGCGCTTTACAAACTATGGGCCCAAAGCTGAAGTTCTCAGCCAAAACTCCTGTTGACATCAGCAGGACTATTGCCCAGATAGGGATTGCAGGATTATCCCATTACTCACACAGTACCTCTGAAATACAGCCATCTCCGGTGAGGGTGTGCATCCTCCACATGCCATAGTCTAGTTCTGTGCAACATGGCGTGGTTGAGTGGCTGGGGAAGGAGTGGGAGTGTGGCAATAGGATCTGGTGCTATCTGGCTCCTCAGGTTCTTCAGGTGTACCAGAGTGTCAGTCAAAGGAGTTTCAGAGGGTGTAGCTGCAGGTGCCGTACTTGGAGGTAAAGGGCCTTAGTGAGCCGTGGGTTTGGGCTGTTTGCCTTCAGGAGGACTGGTTGGCTCGGGTTTTGGACCGCTGAACAGGCCAGGTGAGAGAGGACTGTTTGCTCATGTCTCCATGTGGCTAGGATACCTGGGTTTCAGATCAGACCCAATGTTTGAAGTCCCTGAGAGGTTAATCTGTCCCTGTCAGTGAGAGGGTGGAGCTAAACAGTGAGACTAAGTAAATAAATCAGTTGCCAGGTGAACCCTTTAAGAGGGGAACAGAAGCACCAAATGGAGGGTGTTTCCAAGAAGGGGTGTGATTCCTTCCATTTAGGAATGGCTGCTCATCAGGCAGCAGATATGGACAATGAGAGAAAAACTGCTGTGAACTGTCATGGATGTGCCAGGTTTTCCTTTCTGCTGGAAGACAGAAGAGACTTCTGATGTATGAAACGCAAGCTGGTGGCCATATTGGAGAAAGTACATGGTATGGAAACCCAAGTTTCATCACTGTGTAGCTTCGAGAAAATGAAGACCTCTTGGACAACCAGATTCAGAAATTGTTGCCACAGATTCCACAAGAGGAAGGATCAGTGATACAGGAACTAGAGAAAGTAGAAACTGAAGGAGCAGAATGGTGATTTGTGACCAAGAGGGGAAAGAAAGCCAAGAGGCATTAAACCCAGCTGGAAGTATCAAATCATTATCAGATATCCAGTGAGTCAACTACAACTGTTTTTGGAGGAATGAAACTGAAAGCTATAGGGGGCATTCTTCATAGGTGTCATTGTGGTACAAAGCAAGTAGCTACCAAAAGAGGTTCTTCAACTATCTTAAGAAGGCAAGCAATCACTCTACATCAAGATGAATGGACAGAGAATTTAGTAAGGGACACAAGGAGGTGCTGTCTTTCGGGAACAAAAATAAAAGATATAATGGTAAGATTGGGTGGGACTGTGAAGTCATCTGACAAATCTCCACTGGAGATGAAACACATTAGAACCAATTAATGGCATCCCGTGGAACTACACAGACTACAGAAGACATCAGGGATCTTGGAAGGGAGCTGAAGAAGAGGAAAGTCCAAACAGGTCTTCTTCCCCTTCTAGTTCCATGAGGAGAAGGCAGAAGATCCTGGAGGTGCCTGCACAACTGATGTGAAGCTGAAAGGATCAGTTTTGTGGAACATGGACCCATATTCCAAGGGAAGATGGGGCTTATGAAGGGGACTGCTTACATCTCACAAGGGGAGGGGCACTAATCTTCTTAATTGGAGACTAGCTAGAGAAGCCCGAAGGGCATTAAACTAACAATGCAAGGGGAGGGCCCTCAAGAGGCAAATGCAGTACAAACTCCAACGCAGTGGGTCACAAACAAATTGAACCAATGTGGAAAAGAATGTGAAGAGAAGAAAGTTTTCAGTTGCTTCTAATCCAATGCTAGCAGACTGTGCAACAAGCAAGAAGAATTTGAAATTGTCATTGATGAGAAGAAATTTGATATAACTGGCATTACTGAATGACTGGAATGTTAAAATACCAAGTTATAACCTATATAGAACGATAGAGTGAGTAAAAAGTGGTGGGGAGGAGGGCATTTTACATTAAAGACACCATTACCTGCTTTAGAGTTACTGATAACTCAGAACCATGAGCTCTTTAATGCATATGAATCAATGAGCTAGTTATCAAAGTGCAGGAGAGTGTACTGGGAGGGGTCTGTTACAGACCACCAAATCAAAACCAAAAACAGGATGATTTACTCCCTAAGCACCTATCTGTAGTGTGTGGAAGGAAAAATTATGTTGTTATGGGGACCTCCAATTGAGCAACATAAGCTGGAGGCCCCAGGCAGCCAGTAGTAAAAAATCATGAGTTTCTAAAAATTATAGATGACAATTTTCTAACATAAAAGGTATTAAGCCAAAAATGAAGTAACTCTATTTTGGATGTCACTATGACATAAAGATTAATTAATCACTGTACTAGAAGTTGGTGGTTGCCTAGGGAATCGTGATCATGACCTGATTCATTATGGACAAACACGGGACTGTCCTAACTTATAATATATATACATGGTGCTTCACAAAAGCTAATTTCCCAAACCTTGATAATATCTTGAGGTCTTCAAATCAAGACTGGATAATTTTCTGGAAGATATATGTTAGCCAAACACAAGTTGTTGGACTTAATACAGAGGTAACTAGGTGAAATCTAATGGCCTGTGACATACAGGAGGTCAGACTAGATGATGTAATGATTCCTTCTGGCTTTAAACTCCATGAATCTATTAATTCATCCCCCTTTGACATGAGGGTACAGGAATGCTAGGAAATACTATACATCCATTGAATGATATGCAGGGACTTTAATGCCACTCCTGTGTACTCCATGCAGGAGCGAATCTGCTGGAGCCGGCGTGGTCGGCTGGGCAGTTGCTAGGTGAGCTCTCCATACTGAGCAAATTCCAGGATATGGAATTTAAAAGGGAATGGGCATGTAGCTGTGTACCTGGCCACCGGGAAGCGGAATTCTAAACAGTGACCAGAGCGGTCATAGTGGGGCATTGTGGGACACCGCCTGGAGGCCTCTAAGGTCGACATAAGTAATTTAGCATCTGCACTGACACTAAGCGCTACATCTCTCGTGGAGGTGGAGTTATTAAACTGCATAGCGGATGAGTTATATCAGTGGGAGCCACATTTTAGTGGAGATGCTAACAGAGTTAGGATGACATTAGCTGCCTTGTGTTGACCTAACTCTGTAGTGTAGACCAGACCTAAGTAACTAAATAGCAACTGTTGTAATCCCATGAATAATTCATAGCTGCATTTCTGTATTTGTACTTTGACTATCACATGCGTCTGGTCTCTTCTGCACCATTTCAGTGACCAAAAAATGAGCAGCATTTCTTATCAGAACATTTTTAAGAAGAGTTCATTGTACATTGGGTTTTTAGAGAGCTGGAGTCACTTTTCTGAACATGAAGAGGCAAAGAATTCAGACTGAACAGCTGAGAATAGTGAGATAGCTGTTTAAACTCTATCAGAGGCAATCCAAGTGAACCGGCCAAGCAAATACGTTTGCACAAATCTGTCTCAATAAAGTGAAAATTGGTTTTCCAGTGAAACCTTCTTCTCATTTTCCTGCCTGATTATTTCCTCAAATTTCACTCTATCTGATTCCTTTAAAAATGTAATTAATTTCACTGCTTTTCTTCCCAAGAACAAGATAGGAATGAAAAATTGGCTGTTTTCATGTTCATTTATCTAAAATGTATCTGTTTTTTAAAAGGCTAATAAGTTGCAAAAAGAAACAACGCTCAGAGTGGCCCCTTCTGCCCTTAAACTGAGGAATGATTTCTAAGCCTAAGAAAATATTGCTGCTATTAGGAACTGTCAGTACTTTAACTAACACAAGAGACAGGTAATCTAATGCCAATGGATCACAAAAACATTGTAGACTAACCATTTACCCCTTCTATTTCACAAGACAGGAAATCAGTAATGAACCACAAAACTAGTGATAGATGCCACCCATCCAAATTGGATACAGGTTTGGCTTTGGATATTGAAACTTCCAAACTTCTGGGCATCTATTGACCTGGGCTTTTGGGTTCAGGCCTCTCTCTACCCAAAACCAGAACAAATTCACCTGGGGGTGAAATCTTGGTCCCACTGAGGTCAATGGCAAAGCTCTCATTGATTTCAATGGAGCCAAAATTTCACGTCTGGAAGAAGCTGGCTGGCTGATGTCTGAGAACCTTTTATGAATCAGGGAAGAGTTTCAGGGGACTTTCTGATTTGGGGTGAAAACCAGACAAAATTTGGTGATTTGATCAGAATTTCACATTGGGCATTTGGATTAATGATCAGGAGGATGGTATGGACTGCACCCTCAGCAAGTTTGCAGATGACACTAAACTGGGAGGAGTGGTAGATATGCTGGAGGGAAGGGATAGGATACAGAGGGTCTAGCCTACGAAGAGAAATAACTGGAACTCTAATTAGAGGATTGGTCCAAAAGAAACCTGATGAGATTCAACAAGGACAAGTGTAGAGTCCTGAATTTAGGACAGAAGAATCCCATGCACTGCTACATACTAGGGACCGAATGGCTGGGCAGCAGTTCTGCAGAAAGGGACCTAGGGGTTACAGTGGACGAGAAGCTGGATATGAGTCGACAGTGTGCCTTTGTTGCCAAGAAGGCTAATGGCATTTTGGGCTGTATAAGTAGGGGCATTGCCAGCAGATCGAGGGATGTGATCATTCTCCTCTATGCGACATTGGTGAGGCCTCATTTGGAGTACCGTGTCCAGTTTTGGGCCCCACACTACAAGAAGGATGTGGAAAAATTAGAAAGAGTCCAGCGGAGGGCAATAAAAATGATTAGGGGGCTGGAGCACATGACTTATGAGGAGAGGCTGAGGCAATTGGGATTGTTTAGTCTGCAGAAGAGAAGAATGAGAGGGGATTTGATAGCTGCTTTCAACTACCTAAAAGGGGGTTCCAAAGAGGATGGATCTAGACTGTTCTCAGTGGTACCAGATGACAGAACAAGGAGTAATGGTCTCAAGTTGCAGTGGGGGAGGTTTAGGTTGGATATTAGGAAAAACTTTTTCACTAGGAGGATGGTGAAGCACTGGAATGGGTTACCGAGGGAGGTGATGGAATCTCCTTCTTTAGAGGTTTTTAAGGTCAGACTTGACAAAGCCCTGGCTGGGATGATTTAGTTGGGGATTGGTCCTGCTTTGAGCAGGGGGTTGGACCAGATGACCTCCTGAGATCCCTTCCAATCCTGATATTCTATGATTCTATGATTCATTTGAACCTCAAACTCAAAGCAAGATACCGAAAGTGAGAGTGCCGCACTCTTCAAAACAAAAAATAAAGGATGTCGCTTGAGCTCTGCTGATTTACACAAGCTCAGGATCTGCCCAATACATACACACACAACACAATGTAGCAGAAAGAGAAAAGGTCCCGAGAAGGGCAACAAAAGCAATGAGAGGCTTAGATGAAACATTTCTGTATGAGCAGAGATTTAAAATATTAGGGAACGAGCAGCTGAATACAGGAGAAATCTGTCCACAGCTAGTCATTGAAGAGCTGTGAGAATGGCTAGAGGATTGGAAAACATGCTTAATAATGAGAGATTCAGGGAACTTAATCTATTTAACTTAACAAACAGAAAGTTAAGGTGTGACCTGATCACAGTCTATCTACACGGAGAACAAAAATTTGTTAATAGGTTCTTCAATCTAACAGACAAAGGACAAAAATCTAATAGTTGGAAGATGGAGCTAGACAAATTCAGACTGGAAATAAACTGTACATTTTGAACAACTGTACATATTAACAATTTACTGAGAGTCCTGGTGGAGTCTCCAACACTGGCTACTTTTAAAATCAAGATTGGATTTTTTCTTTTTTGGAGATATGATCTAGTTCAAAAATAATTACTTTGGGGAACGTCTATGGCTGGTGTTATACAGGAGGTCAGGCTAGTTAATCACAGTGGTCCCTTCTGGCCTTGACATCTATGAATCAAGACATGCACTTAAGGGCTTTGCTGGATCAGGGTCTTTATATGCCAAAGCAGACTCACAGTGCTCAAATTAATTTGACAACTTTGGTTCAGGCAACTTTTGATTATCTTTCAACCGAAGATCTTAATGCTCCTCTATGATTTGAGGAACCATAATGAACTGTTGACCTTTCAGATACCATGACAAGAATTGGTTTGCATGAATTGTGTCTGAACCTCAAGTTTTACTTATAATAATAAAGATGCTAATTCAGAACTTTCAGGTTTTGATTCCATCTGTTTTTCTAGTCAACTTGTCCTACGGGTATGGTAGGAAAACAAACCCCAGAGCCAATTCTCCTAGCAGAACATTACAACCCCCTTTCATTTCTGATTCAATAAAACATATGGAGAGCCTTTCAAGTGACAACTTCTCATAAATAATTCCACCTAATGGAAGATATTTTGGTAATTGCTGCATTTTAATTTCAACTTTCAAGTGTGGAAAATTCTCATTAGCTCATGTGTTCAGACACTAATGAATTTGCATGGCGGATATGTAGAGAATGGAGATAAAGGCTGAATTTATTCAGCACCTTTTGGACATGGATTTCCAAGGATTTCCAACATTCATTAAACAAGCCTCACCACTTTCTGGGAATGAGATAAATGTTATTATCCCATTTTACAGGTGGAGGAGAAACTGAGACACAGAGAAGCTAATTGAGCTAACAGAACAGAACTAGATCTGGTCAAAAACATTTTTGTGCAAAAGATTTCACAAATATTTTATCCGGTTTTTGTCAAAATTTCATTTGAAAGAAAATTTTCCAACTGATTTTAAATAGAGGAGCCCTGATTTCCAGTGTCTTGCTCTAATCTCTAGGTAACACAGTCCTACAAAGGAGCAAAGATAAAGCTAACAGTGTAGAAAAAATATAACACAGGCAAGCTGGACATACAGATAACAGGCAAGCTGGACATACAGATAACAAAAGTTGATAATGCAGATTAACTACAGATCTGTATAAGATTCAGATGAGTATATATAGAAGGTAAGTACCATTTCTTAAGGGGTGGCTAGAGTCTGGCCCAGTCTCAATGTACATGTTTTTTAAATGAACAAGCCATAGCTCAGAGATGTGTGAATAAGCTCTGTTATTCTCAACATGATGTTAATTGTGAAGCCTCATGATGGGAATTTAAATATCAGCATTATAAATTATTTCACTGTTATTGTGTTCAAGAAAGAAGAGGGCCGTTGATCAGCTGATGTCACTGTATGCACAGGGCATAAGGAAGAAGAGGGAAATTCGTATTGTGAAGAACTGCACCATCTACTGTAAGTAGCAGTGGTTTGACATCTCAAGATGGCAGGGCTGGGTTTGTGGGTGTGGCTTGTTTTTAGGGCAGAGCGTGGGAGAGCAGCACTCCATTCTCCCCCCACAATTCCACCCTTTCATTTAATATGGTTTTGAAGGTGTTTGCCAGATCAAAAGCAGAGGTAAATAAGCATGGAATTGCTTGTCCCTTAGATGTGCCTACATGGGACTGGTGTGTGTCTAAGGTCAGGCTGGTGGGAATGGGAAGTATTGAAATATGTCATTCCTTCTATTTAACTTCTATGGAATTCCAGGCTCAGGGAGCCATCAACTGTATTTTGTTTGAGACAGGAATTAAATGTTTTCGAGACTCATCTCCCTGCTGGGTCTTTGTTGCTAATCTGCCTGTGAGTGATATTGTCAGAGAAGAGGAAAGACACCAAAGCAAAGGCAAATTTGTGCCAACCCATGGGCATTTTCTGTGCATCAGTTTTACTGCTGCTGACAGCATCTCTCGTTTAGGTGCTTTTCTTTGTATGTGTCTCCCTGCTTAAACACACAAAGAAGTGCAGCAGAATCACCCCAGTCCAGACAGCCTCACTTCAAGAGCCACTTTAGACATGTCCTCTTTCTCTCTAACCACTTTCCTCCATGTCCTTGATGGTCTTATGGACTTTGTCTCCAGTTCCCTTTCTTCTTATCCACCTCCAGCCTCATCACTGTCCCTTTACACTGCTGATGCAAGAACCTGCTCCTCTGCAACAAAACTGCCACTCAAAAAAGCCTCCTTGTACCTCACTATGTCCATTGAGTCATTTGAAAATGAGATTGGACTCAATGGACATGGTGAGGTATAAGGAGGCTTTTTTGGTTTTCACCCTGGCCTATAGCTCTGATGTTCTTTCCCCCATGCAAGGCATTGTTTACCTCTGGAAAAGCATATAGGGCAATGCCCATTTACACCAGCTGAGGAGCTGGTCCACACTTTGCATGAAAGATATAGTATATTTTTTTATATTGAAAGATGCATGTTGGTGGCTAGTGTCACAATAACCCCTTTCCCCGCACGCCTTCTACAATTCATGCAAATTCCTGCCCATCGGTACCCACTGGAAGCAAAGGCAGTAGCCTTTCTTATATGATCTGAAAACTCATACTCACAGCTTTTCTCCTCCTGCATGAAGAAACGCCTTTTTATTTAGTGTTTGCACATGCACATAATGCAAACAATCACCGTCATCCTGAAGTCGGAATTAAAAGCTAAATGAAAATGCATTGAAACCTTTCAAAGGCAGAAGACCTCTTTTTGGCCCATCAGAAAGACATTCACAAGCCCTGCCCTACCTCACCACTATCTGGAAACCAGGGAACATACAGGAAAAAAGGGGAATGATGACTAATGTAATGATAGAGGCGGCTTTATCCCCCTACAATTTAAGAATAAAAAACAGGGCCCGATCCAAAATCCATTGAGGTAAATGGAAAGACTCCCACTGATTTCAGTGGGCTATGGATCAAATTGCTATACCGCTGCATACCTGGATTATAACACTTGTGCGGTGGTTTGTTTGGGGTTGGGTTTTTTTTTTTTTTTTTTTGCTATGAAAAATGGGGTTTCTGAAAGGAAGAACTGGAGAACTATTCATACTAATAAATCTCTCTAGCTTATGTATATAGTGGTGACAAGTGAAAGTGTTTGGTTGTCAGCAGTGGAGAAATATGAGCAGAGAGAGCGACAAACTAAGACTGGTATTTTAAACAAAAGTTAAATGACAGCAAACGCAGAGTAGATTGCCGTTAACTTTTAAAGAACATTTTGTACCTGTTTCTACTTAGTTAATACTCTTTTGGCAAAAATACATTGTTAAAAAAAGAACTTGACTCCCTTCCATCTTATGTTGATCTTAGTGACACAGTCCTCACCTGAGCTTTGTGATCCAGCAAGAGATGGGTGTGAAACAGACCTACCCAAATCTTTAGACCTATCGGTATTAGGAAATTTATAAAGAGAAAATTACATCCTGTCCTACTGTAATGTGAGGTACAAATGGGTTTGTTTATATACTGCATTGCAGGCATAAAAATACAACAAGACCTGACAAATATCCATATATTGTAAGAAATGGTGTGATCCTAACTGGCATGATTAATCAGAAGAGGAAATCTTGTGTCACCTGGATCCTGAATTGTATTAACATACTTGTTATGCCTGGTAACCCACTGGTCATAGTATGGCCAGAGAAGATGTGAGTTTGTTCCAGGCACCAGCTCTGGAGGTCCCTGGTTCAATCCCTGGTGTGTAAACCAAGATGCCAGCCATCAACAACAGGACCTACTAATGGTTACTTGAGAGATTGAAAACTCAGCATTCAGCCCATCTCTAAGTATGTGGAAATATTATGGGGAGAAAATGCTGATTCAGCATTAAACGGGTGTGCTGGAGTGTTAGGAACTCAATGCTTTTCGTGGACACATAATGGCATTTCATAACCAAGCCTTTTTGCAGCTTTTCCTACTGCAGCCCTATTTCCAGGATCTCGTCCTTCATTATCTTTTGGTAGGTGACTGTTGTAAGAAGGTCTTAGATTTGGGAAGACTTACAGGTTCTCTTTACATTTAGAATTACCCCTAAAACGGGAAAACGTCTAAGCCAGATATTGATTTTGGCTCTTAGACTGTCTAGACTCCTGGAGAAACAGAGTAAACAGACACTGCTGTTCTTCTCTACTGTGACTACCACTAGGAAAGTATTAAAACAAAAGCCAGGATGAATTTATTTTAATACAAGAGTAGGAAAGAGAACATCGGCAACTAGCAACAAGTATACTAGAAGTTTAGAGGAGGGGGAAGGATTCTGTGCCCCAGTTTCTGCTCTACTCTATAACAGTACTATAATGTTCTGAATTAAAATTAAGCAGACACCTCTATAGAAGCATAAGCCAGGCAGATGACAGCTGTCTCCTGAGTAATGAAAGCCTTATAGACAATCCTGACAACCAATTGTTTAATAAAAAAGAAGTGGTGCATTTGATAAGATGAATTTTACTGATGAAGCATTAGGTCATTTTAAAGGTATAACTTCCCCAATTAGACCCTTCTAGGTACAAGCCTCCAGGATCTCAGTCATAAGCCCTGGTTGATGGCAACCCCAACTGCGCGCCTCTCGCAAAGTAGCACTGAATTATGCTAAAATATTCATGTCAAACTTTGTTTTGTTTGCTTTAACTTAAAACCTATGATATATATGACATAAACTGGTGATCTATCAGTTTAGTTCCTAACAGAGGCAGCATGCAAATCAAAATAATCATAATCCAAACTCCCACAGTCCAAGTCATAAAACCCACTTCACAATTCACAGTGTCATTTGATATTGCAGCTGAGAGGATTTCATGCATCTATGCATTTCATGGAGGCTAAGGATTTCATCGATCTATGCATTCAACTACCTCGGCAGCTTTAGAGGTATTCTTTCTATGAGGCATAGGGAGGGGAAGCCAACGATTTACATAGACCATGGGAAAAGATCAATCAGTTTGGCACTTTTCACAGCTGCTGAAACCAATTAAAAATGAAGGGCCAAGATTTTTTTAAAACGACTGGAGATTTTAGGTGCCTACGTTGAGACACATTAAGGAGACTTGATTTTCAGAGGTAAATCAATAGTGATTTCTGAACATTTTGGCCATAAAGAGGAATTAATGAAAAATAATATTAGAAGAAAGAAATTGTATCTGAAGTAAATGAGAAGAGAAAGAAATTTGACTTGTCCTCGTGAGGGGTTCTGAGAAGGCAGGTCCATTTTAAACTTTGTAGTTTACAGACACTATAGGGCTCATTAGTCATGACACTGAGAAGCATTCTAAGCACTGTCAACAACCGGGGATACTTACTTTTCCATGTGATCTGCCTGCTATTTTGAGAGCAATTATATTATGTTACTATAGCATCTCTGCGGCTCCTGGCATTTGTTACAACTCCGCTTACCAACTATATAAAAGCCCCTTTATAATTTTATAACTTGTCTGGGGGAACTTAATCAAATTTGACTGAGTTTAGTACACATGAAAATGAGAGGCTGATTGCATGGCAACTACTGCATCTGATATAAGCTCGTTGGCTTCACCTTCACCTCCCATGATGATTTAGCTCCAGCCTTTCTGTTCTTATCGTGCTTCCTTTTGCTCCGCCTTTAGTCCCCATGGCTCCACCCCAGCCACTGAATTACTACCCCTTCTCTATCTTTGTCCTATTTTCATCTCCATGCAGACTCCAGTCCCTTTCCCTGAGTCTATAGTTCCTCCCTCTCCTTCATGTCCATCCTTAAAGGCTAAAAAGGAGGGAAAGGATTCTCTTTCCCCAAGGAACAGCCCTGTTCTTCTAGGAGGTTTATACACCTGGTCCTCAGCTTCTAGAAGTGTTCATAGAAATTTAAATAACAATAATACAACAATCATAGTCCTATAAGGTGGTAAAAGAACACTTGAGCCTTTGTCCACACTCAACCTCCTGCACAGCTACTTGGGTGGAGATGCCCAGATTTCCCAGCACAGATGCAAGCAAAGCCCATCTAGCAAACTTCTGCTGCTGTATAATTAACTACGGACAAGCAATAATAGCAGCATTGGAAGGAACCATGTAAACTCTGCCAGTGCACAGGGATGAAAATCCTGGCCCTATGAAATCAATGACAAAGCTTCTGCTGACTTCAGAACCTGGGGTTGAGCCTAGCCCAACTGAATTACAACCCTCACGCAACCCCACTCTCCCAATCCATAGCTTCTCCTGATCTCAGACCATCTGGATCAAATTGTTGTTTTTTTTTAAAGCTTACACTGACAGATATCCAGCGGAGCTAGGTTGAAACCCTCCGTCTGTGAACTAAATCAAAGTTGCAACCAACTTTATGGAAGTTGTGAGCTTTATGAGTTAGCTTACTCAGTCATACAATCTGTATTGTCTGTGCATTCCCAGTGCATTGTCTCTTCCCATTCTTTGCCTAGTACCAAACTAAAAAGAATTATTTTAACGTAGTAGTTAATGGGAACAACTTGCCGCTGGTCTCTGCAAACTTAGTCAATCACTGAACCATTCAAGCTGAGAAATCCAGCATCTTTCGGGGGGCAACTGGCCTGTAAAATAAAGGACATGGGTATCTAACTGGAGACCCAATAAGCTAATCAAACAGCAAGGAATTTTGTCTCATCTGCATGTCAATCAGCTGCAAGGCAGATCTTTACTGAAGCATTTGTTCATTGCTGAGTTACTGCAACAAACCAAAAATGATAAAGGAGGGCTGGAAGACAGGTCTGAAAATGGGTTTTATTCACTGCAGGCTGATGGGAAAAGAGAAAGCCCTGATTATTTCTGGCATGTGACAGTCCTGATTTTGGCTCCCCAAGGACAGGAAATAGCTTGTATTATTAAAAAGTAATTACACAATGAAGGGCTCCAAATGAGAATTGCAGAGAATAAGAGAACATCATTATGGTCACTTAGACAGAGAATGAAGGAAAGAGGCAGCACAGTCTTATAAACCAAGCCAAGTTCTAGTATTGAGGAACTACTAAATCCTGCCACTGACTCCCTGTGTGGTCTTGGGCAAGTCACCCAACCTCTCTGAGCCACAGGTTCCTTGATTATAAAATGAGGATGGATAGGATGTAAATGCCTCTGAAGGGCGCTGTGAGGATTCACCAGATACAGTGCTTGTAAATCTCAACATGAGGGGCCAAATCCTGAACTGGTGTAAACTGGTGACATCTATGGAAATGTCAGAGGAGTCCCGCGGAGCTATGCCAATATACACGCTGTACATATGCTAAATATTGTAACCTCAGTTGTAGAGGCAGCCAGAACCCTCACACAGCAGCACCTGCCTTGGAGCTGGTGACAGACAGCACCGCCCACCACAAGAATCCAGTTTGCTTCCCCCAGCTACTCTCTCAAACCACACCCACCCTAACAAGGTAGGGGTAGCTCATTATAATATTATTGGGGCTCTTAGAAACAGACTTTCAGCAAAGAAAAGTCTTCTCCTTACTCCAACCCTTGGCTTATGGCCTACATTTTCAGACAGTGACATGAACATCTGACTGCTGAGGTTACTTCTGCATTTACCATGATCATATGCGCAGCTGCAATAATTGCATATATAAATGACTGTTTATTGATTAGCATTTCTACAGTGCCCATCACCATATTGTGGTCCCCATCCCCCAAGGAACTTTGAATGTCCCAGTCTTCTCTCCTCATTTGGGCTGACTGAAGATAAGTTTCACTGAAGAAGCATCACAAAGACATAATGATAAATCACAATAGGATAACCTTGTTTTTACTGATGATATTGCCTGCTTAGTTCAACACATTGCTTAATGCAGTGGTTCTCAAACTGGGGCCGCTGCTTGTATAGGGAAAGCCCCTGGCGGGCCGGGCCGGTTTGTTTACCTGCCGGGTCTGCAGGTTCGGCCGATCGCGGCTCCCACTGGCCAT
The DNA here is from genome assembly GCF_013100865.1 of Trachemys scripta elegans. Classification (NCBI taxonomy): domain Eukaryota; kingdom Metazoa; phylum Chordata; order Testudines; family Emydidae; genus Trachemys; species Trachemys scripta. The sequence continues at coordinate 7,100,976 of NC_048309.1, forward strand.
GGTTCGCCGCTCCAGGCCAATGGGGGCTGCGGGAAGCAGCACGGGACAAGGGATTTTCTGGCCGCCGGGGGCTTTCCCTACACAAGCGGCGGCCCCAGTTTGAGAACCACTGGCTTAATGGAAGAAAAGACCCAGCTTTTGGTAGATATAGCAAAGCAAGTTTGTTTGTTCATCAACACGGGGAAGACAAAATATATGATTGTCAATGTCCCAGAAGTAACTGTTGGAGTGGACGAAGAAACACTAGAAGTAGTAAGTCATTTTAACTACATAGGAAGTAAGATGTTCTGTGATGGTAACACCATGCTAGATGTCAAGTAACATATCAAAAGCAGCAAACAACTTTCATAAACTTGAAACTATTTGGAAAAGTAGCATGATTGGCAGTTACCCAAAAATTTAAATTTTTACCGCCCCCATAATGTCTGGCCTCGTTTATGGAGCAGCGTGGTGGGAACCTACTTTAGACATTTATAAGAAGATCAACTCATTCCAAAGTAAATGGTTGTGTAAGATCTTCAGAGTCCACTGGAAAAAGTTTCTTGCAAAACCAGAAATACTAAGTAGCACAAACCAATTTAAAGCATCAGATATGGTAAGAAGCTGATGATGGATATATTGAGGACATGCTTTTAGGATGCCAACAACACAATTTCCACAGGAAGTGATAATATGGACACCACCTGGAAAGAGAAAAAGAGGGCTACCTAGAGAAACATGACATAGAAGAACAAAGGAAAAAGCCAAATCCATGAACCTGGCACTCAGAAGCCTGAACAGAGCCACACAAAACTGGAATAAATGGAGGAAACTGGTGGATGCCCTATGCACCTGAGGGTGCAAGAAGATAAAGAAAGAAGAAAGAAAGATGGCACTGATTTGTGTCACCCAAGAGCAGCCACCTCTGGCTGATTAAGGAGTGAAGAGGATAGGCTTTGAAGGGGAATCGTCTTCTTTCCTTTAGCAGAAAAATGAAGGTCAAAACTTGTCAGGCTTCAAGGGCGGCAGGTGGGAAATATGAGGATCTTTGGGGCCCCAAGAAGGCCAGGGTGAATCCCCAATAAGGAAAAAGCTCCTTCCAATCATGGGACAGCACGGTGGGGAGGATTTAAGGGATCAGTTTTCAGCCCAACTGAGACTCCTTATCTAATCTCCGCATGTGAGAGTGCACGCCATGACCACGCATGAACTGCTGGTTCAGTTGCAAAGATCTGAGCCTGCCATTCATCTGCAAACCAAAAGCAGCTCTGGCCACCAAAACTTTGCCCCCTCCAGTTCTCTATCTATCCCTCTAGGTTCTTTAGCCCCCCATCAATGTAGTTTCTACATTTCAGACTCATATCCTTCAAAAGTATGCAGAACTAGACTCAAATTCAGGCACTGAAATAGACACCCAGAGGGGATAACATTATGACTCAGCTGGCCCCCCACAGCAGCAGAGGATATAGAAAGCGGCAGATTAGGAAAGCATTCCATCATGTAATAGGAGGGCAGGACAAGACTCTGCACCCCATCACTGACTATCTATGCAGAGGTCTATGCCAAAAGAAGCAGGCTTAAAAGAGACGTGTACACAGACCACTACATGGGACTGGTGTGTGTCTAAGGTCAGGCTGGTGGGAATGGCAAGTGTTGAAATGTATCATTCCCTCTATTTAACTCTATTCATCTCCCTGAGTGCCATGCAAATCAGCCTGAGGTGACAAAGGAGAGCCGGTACCAAGCATCAGTGTGGAGGGGGTGAATAAAGAACTAGTCACCTAAAATGACAACAGAGGCAGCTGAATAAGGTGCAGGGCAAACGCTGCCGTTCTTGAGGTGGGTAGCTAGAATCAGCTCATTTGACTTTCTCCTTGCTGCTCTTCCAGGTGTTTCTGTAGCCCTGAAGCATGTGTGCTTTTATAGGATATTTTTAGCAAGTTTAAGTTTACAAAAGGTGAAAGGGAAGCAAAGCATCAGCATCTGGAAGAAGTCATTCCACTTCCAATGTAGCAGGAGTAACACATTGACTTATTCATGAGTGAAGCCAACTTCCTTCTTTTTGTGTCTATCACCCTCTCTTTTAACACTTGCCGGATGTAGGGAAATAATTGGCGTTGTCACCAATTATTAAAACTCAGAAACTAAGGCTCTGGGAGACAAGAATCATTCTCAGACCATACCCCCCCACCACCACCTCTCTACACTGCTTTCAGAGTCAGCCTATTGCATTATTTAAGCCAATGCACATCAGTCACTTATCATGACAAAAGGACAGAAAGGAAATCATTTAAAAGGGCATTAAGATCATCAGTCTGACCACAAAGCCTCAGGGATTCATAGTTGAGGACTGGTCCGCCACAACCCAGGCACACGTTTGAGTGGCAACGCCACATTAACATTTCCGGCCAACCTTCATCTCTCGCTCTAATGAGGGAGAGTGTTGGGTGGGGGGAAGGGGGAGAAATCTCACAGAAGCCTGGCGGTCAACAGTTAATGTTCTTTCCTGCAAACAGATTCCACTTCAAGGAGCTGAGGAGGTTGGGTGCACAGACAACGTGAAGCAATTTTAATAAATATCGCAAGACAACATCCTAATATTTGGTTCCCTGCAGGAGAAGCTTAATCCATTAGCTGAAAGCTGCTAGTGTCGAGAATGGCAAATCTTGCCACAGATGTTACCTGGAAGATGAAGATATTTGGAACACCCTGCAGTGGGTATCCATTAAAAATGGTGGCAGTTGCTCAACAAGCTTGAAGGATGCAGTCTGTTACCATGTGGGGAGGCGGGGTTTTGGCATGTGTCACTCTCGGATTTGCCAAGGACCCAAGATTGCCAACTGCCCATTGTTATTTATGGATCTCACTCTTTTTTGTTTTTTATATGGATGTTTGAAAATAGTCCTGCTATCACCTTTTTCCTATGGACATGAAAAAAGAGAAATTATGAAAAGAAAAAGTTAACAAAAAATTGACGTTATTCTCCCCCCTTTAAAATGAACATGAACCCAACAAAACTCAGTTCACTTTGGATTTGTTTTGACGATCAGGGTCCTCTCTTCCCAAAAACAGCTTGAGTGCAGCTAGCAAGTGCTTCAGCAACAAGCAAGGTTGTTCTGTCTTTTCTCCAGCAGAAAGGAACGAAATGAATGATTAAAATGTGATCAAGATCCAGCTCTCTTTCTCCCTCTTATTTTGGAATTTAATATCCAAGACGCATCAAGCCAAAGAAAACACAGCACTGAAGTGACAGTCTGATTATTGTTTATTCTCGGTTGATACTGTAAATTACCAATCTGATGCTATTCTTAGTCCTCAAAGAAACTAAGGACTTCAACTCATCTCTCTTGTTTTAAAATCCCAACTAAAATGTATTAAACAATAATCTTTTAATTCAATGGAAATGAAAGGTCTACTCAAGAGTGATGATGTTTAGCCACAGTTGGAGGTTATCCAGTCCCCTATAATTACTTTGATTGATAATGTACGAAGGCAATGGTCAAGCATTACTGCTTCCCCAACAGCATTTTGTGTCCTCCACTCACTCACATTGGTGTGAAGTAGGAGTGTCTAACTTTTGAGGCAAACAGCATGCCACCACTGTTAAACCGGCCTACTTGAGCTCAAAATCAGCCCCTGGCTCCGTCTTTATTGTATTGTTCGGGGCTATCTGTCCATGTTCAAAAGCATAGCAAGTTCCAGCCGTGTTATAAAACTAGTGTCGGCAGAACCTGGCACAAACCCTGGGTGCAGAAAAGCCTCCTAGATACTTCCTAACTGGATGAAAATTAGAAATGAAAATTAGAGATGAACCAAATTCACAAAAGTGGATCCCCTTTGCTGGATACGGGGGGGGAAATTTGGGTCAAGAACCAAATCTGAACTTCATAGTCAGCCTCTTTTTTCATAATGGACTGAACCAACACCCTGGATCTAGTTTGACACACGGGTTGTCCATTTAAGACAAGATAAGAGCCAACCATCATCAGCTAAGAGTGACTCCCTCCTTTAGCTACAGGGCAGATGTTTGTGCTTTTTGGTGCACAGGGTTCAATCTCTGCTGACTATTCATGGCAGGGGTCATTACACAACCACTCTAGAATTGTAAAGAAGGTCACATCTGGATATATACAGTATCCAGACTTTGTAGGTAGGACCCATTGCTCCTGCATTTAATGTAAAAATATGAAAACCTACTCTGAATCTTGGTAAAAATCACAAATGTTCTGCTCACAAAAGAGAAGTTCATTGACTTTCTCTCTTCAGCCAAAAGGGGAAAAAAAGGTCACATCATTAATTCAGTTTGAATACTAAGCATTTCAACGATGTCTAAACAGCACTAATAACACATAGCCTGATGTGATCTCTGTTTATTTTATCAGTGAGTTTTCGCTCTGGAATTGATAATGTGGCTCCAGACAATCTTGTTTTGTTCACCTTGAAACAGTATAAATGTGTAGCTTTAAATAACTGGCAGCTGCGTGAGACCGGAAAGCTGGAATGAACTGCTTCCATAACTTCTTATTTGTATTGTGGTACGGCAGAGACTTAGTGCAGTAATCACGTACAAAACGGCAACGTATCAATTTCTAACTGTGAGTTGCCACAGGTATATCCTGCTCTAAGTACAGAGGAAAAGCTGTGATCACAGTGGGGATAATTCCTGGCAAACGGTGACTTTTAAAATGGCAATCAATGTACTTTTTAGTATTTCCCAAGCTATATTTTTCCTTTTGCAGCCCAATCAACTCCTCTACAGCCAAATTTTGGACAAGTCACAGTTAGAATTATGAATGCAAGGCAAAAGCGATTCTTATTTTCAACCATATCTCTGGTCTCTCAGGATAATAGCTATGCTTTTTCCCAGCAGCCCCTGCAATGCATTCTTTGTGATTCAATACATAAAAAGCAGCTTTCATTGAGATTACTTATCTTCATGTAACCTTCACAGAATAACAAACAGTTGTATGAAAACACAATAAAAAATAAGCACTATCCCTGTGTGGAAATTAATTTTCTAAACCTTATTCATTGGTATTTGTCAATACTAATTACAAATTATAATACTAATACTAAAACGCTGAGTTTTCTCTCCAGCTGCATCCCTGAGCATCGATGATTGCATATCAGTACAAAGTAAAGACAATTCAGATTAATCTGCTAGCTGTCTGTATTACAGCTACCTTTACAATAATGCAGAACTTATTACTTTGGCAAGCCTGCCAGGAGATGAAGTGTACACAAGAGGATGGATATTTTATTATTGCTACGAACTATTAATATTTTAACAACATAAAGCTGTTTGGATCAGGGACTGTCTCAAGGTCTCCTAATCCATCCCCTCATGCTAAGGCAGAATTTAGTACAGTTCATCCCTGAGAGGTGTTTTTTTAACCTGTTGTTCAAAATCTCCAATGACAGGGGTTCCACAACCTTCTTAGGTAACCGGTTTCAGTGCTTAATTATCCTAATAGTTAGAAAGTATTTCCTAATATCTAACCTGAATCTTCATAAAATGAACAGACACTGGAGAAAAAAATGATCTGTTACACATGGTATTCCAAAGCCTCCTTCTTAGTGTAGGAGCAAGTTTTGACTCTTGGAAAGACATGCTGTGTTACTGTCAGTTTTGCGTTATACAAGGTTATGTATCAAAAGGGAGGGAGCTGTGTTAGAGTTTGCACTCTGGTTAGAGTCAGTTCTTGAGACAGAGTTGCTCCCTGGGAACTGGGCATTGGTCTTGGGCTGAGATTCCTGGAAGAAGGGATTGCCCTGCATGCTGTTTGACCACCTCATTTCAGGACTGCTGTATATGTGTAAATAAAGCAAGTTACTTTCAGAGTATACCCATATTCCATATCACTGATTTCTTCTCCACTGGAAAGCCGACATGCAAGGCCCCAGACATCGCCTACTTCCTGACACAAGGGCAAGGCTGATGTCAGAATGGGACACTGGTGTCAGACAGGCAATAATATGAATATATATGCAGGATGACTGAATAATGACTGACAATCATGAGTAAAGGCTTGGTCCAAAGCTCGCTGAGGTCAATGGGCCTCTTCCCATGGATTCCATTGTAGCTGAGCAGACTCTAATCCTGTAGTGAGCTTTGTGGGTGGATCCCTGGCCCTATGAATAGCTCATTACAGGATCAGTATCTGAGACCGGTGGCTAAGGGACACAACCTACAAATAAACACCAAGGTGAAAGAGGAATTGTTGTAGGGAAAAATTAAGAAAGGGAAATTTTACACTAGAAATCAGGGTCAGTTGCCTGCTAATGATATGTACTGGGCTGTGGAATAATCTCCCAAGGAAAGTGGCGGAAAACCCATTGCAAAAATAATATTGAGACCTAGGAAATTTTCTAGTTTGAAAATTGGTAAGAGATATGTGTGTGTCAAACCCTGTAACAATTTCACACAGAACACATGAAGCAATGTAAAATCCAAGCCAGATTGAAGTATGTGTTACTATAAGAGCGACTCTCTGAGACCATGATGATTGTACACTGGAAGCGAGAGAGAGAAAAATTTTAACCATTGGTTGGCAGGCGCCTCAGCCAGGCCTTGGGCGGGGGGTGGGGGTCTTCTCCAGGATAAAAGGCTGAGACTAGAGGTCATGACCTTTGGGCCGTGTGAAGTCTCTAATGAAAGCTGGTGTCTCCGTGGTCATCAATGTCACTGTGAAATGTATGTACAAATACCATGTAACAAGATATATACTGAAAATATGTTCTTAAAATCTGTGTCTGAGGGTGTTGGTCACTAGCAAAGGTGAAAAACAGGTTTCCTGTCAGACAAGAGATGTATATGCATCTGCCTGTTTATATACAAGTTCATTATTGTCTCGTTCACAATAGGTCTCCCATCACCAGTCTGAGCTGAATGCAAATGAAGGATTATGGGGACTTCAGAAAGAATCTAACTGAAAAAGAAAAACAGGAGTAGGGGAGGGAAGCCTGCACTTGCTGGACTATATCTGGGGGTAGAAAAGACTCCCGGGCAGCCTTCACTGAGGAAGTAAAAGGACAGAGGCTTTGCTTCATGAAATAGAGGTCTCAGCCTCCGACATGAACTTTTGGTGAGATAAACTTTTTTAGACAGGAGGTTAACCTGTGAGTTAAGTTGAGTCTCTAGAAAGCGTGTTATGATTTTGTTTTATATGTAACTGATTATTCCCAATATTCTGACTTATGATCACTTGAATCTTTCTGTTTGTTGATAATCAGCGTATTCTTGTTCTCATTCTGAATGTGTGTAAGTGCTGGCCCTGAGCTGAATCTTACGAGCTGGTGTGCCCTGTTCCTTTGGAACAGCAGGCCTGGTATTTTGGAGAGTGTTCAGTGGCTAAGGGGCTGGACACTGCAGGGAATGCTGGGAGGATCTGGGGTTGGTGTGTGCCTTTTGCTACCTGCACAGAGAAAGCAAGGCCTGCGAGGCCTTGGAAGGCAATGCTTGGGCAGCCAGAGGTGGGTAGTTTCCGAGGGCAGATCCACAGCAGCTTCAGACAAGAGAGCTTTATGCTCAGGGCAGGTAGTGTAAGGTGTCTTACAAACCTGGGTACCTCGGCGGAGCATCACACTCAGTTTCATTCCATTGCTCCTAAGGACACCCTCTCCCCGGAATGATTTCTCTGCCTCCTGGGTGTCAACACCTTCATGTACTGGTAGATCATTATCATTGTAGCAATCTGTATGCAGTGTGAAGGGAGGAGCACAGGCTGCAGGAGGGAAGAATCAGGAGGAGGCACCAGGAAGTCAGTCTGTGAGCACATGGCTTGAATGTTAAACCGCAGCTGATTTAATAAAGACACAATTTAGTTTTACAAGCATAGAGTCCTCTCATGTTATTACCCTGCATGCGGCCATGAGATTATCATTCCCTCCACGCCTTAGTCCTTATTTACCTGCTTCTCCTTTTAACCAAATTATCAATTTTTAAAATCTTTTTTCCTTAATTTCAATATGCATGGTACTTTGCTGACTCATCACTTTCCCCCACCCTAAGTAGTTCAGAGAATATAACAGAAAGTTTCCTGTTACTGCATGAGGAAAAACCTGCGGCTTAGGACTCGCAGAATGTTAGCTGAGATAGCCTCTAGGACAAGAGCAATGAAATATGAACTACATTAAGTAAGGGTCAAGCATTAAAGAATTGCATCACAGGCAGTAATTAATATATGGCATTTGGTACAACAGAAGGTGATGCTAGATTAAACATGAATTAGCAAAACTCTGGAGTCTGCCTTAATTAAAAACCAAAATCTTCTAAATTAAAATTATCTAGATACAGATTGGCTTTCTCTTCCTATTGTAACCACATCTTCAGTGCACTAGGAGAAGCTGAAAAAACCCCTATTTTTAAGCATACATAATGGTGGAAAAAATCATTCACTGGGCTGAAATTTCACAGGCTTATTCTCACTGTGAGAGAGACCTTCTCTAGGGAGTGTGAGGTGCACCTCTCTACTGCATTATGGAGAAGCTGAGAAGGGGGCCACTCATGGCATAAGTGGGAGGCAAGCTCATTTGCCAAGCCTATCCCTAGCTGGAACTGAAGAATGCTGCTGAAATCTCTACCCCTTGAATACATATCTCTACTCCCTGAATAAATAGTTTCTAGCATGTCTTTTTCCATTTCCTTTCCTTGAGGGCTTCCTGGCCACTTTTCTCTTGGAAGGGATTAATGTCACCAGATTAGAGAGTGAACCAAAACTTGCTCCATTTCCCCATACAAATGAATAATCTCTTTTGTGAACACTTCTCTACAAGCATGTTTAAAAGCTCTATTAATGTACATAGTTTTACACATTGTTTGAGAGAGAGTGGAGTGTTAGTACAGTAACTTCAGGCTTAGTTGAAAAGTCTGTTCACAGGAATTCTTTTAACAGACCCTTCCTGTTAAGGGGAGCCACTCCCTTAGAGACTTAATTTAAAGAGGGCACTTCTAACTGATTGGGGCAGGCTGAATTGTGGGAAAGAAGCACTAAGACTCAGAGAATTCTGGGAAAGCAGCTCGCTATAAAAGGAAAGGTTTCCACACCTGTTTTCAGTCTTGCTCTGACTGCTAGAGGGATTAGTCAGTGCTAAAGTTAGGGGATGATAACCTAAATATAGCTATTCTAGTAACAAAGTTGCTTTCTGTTTTCAATTGAAACAGCTGTCTTGAGATAGTTTGTTTGTGTTTGAATTTTTCACACTGGGCCTAAGTGGTAAGTTCCTCTGTTAAACTTGGAGACACTAAGCTTGTATACTACACTAGTTAGAAATGTTTGTGTGCTTTGTACTACACCGGACAAGGACTTGTGAGGTGATGAACTAGATGACCTAATAGGTCTCTTCCACTACTAAGTTCTGTGATTCTAGGACAATGGTCCCTAGAGTTGTCTAATGCTTTTTTGTTGCCTAGTTGGAAAGTATTTCTCTATCATGCTGTTAAGATAACATAGGAAGAGAGAGCTCCTTTGTTGCAAGATGACCTCAAACAGTATCTAGCAGACCTGGAAGCTTTTCTGATACTTGCCAACTGTTACACAGGTAACTTCAATTCCACAGCACAATGCAATCTAGGACACCAAATCCACTTTGAGGGTCTGATTGGGACAGAGATCTCTGTAATTGTCAGAGTTCTGCCTTCCCATTCCAGAGCAGGAGGGGAGGGGTTTCTAACTGCCTAATACCCCACCCCAGCTCCGAAGCAGTCAAGGCCCTTGAAAAGAGTCAACAATGGCCTGTCTTCCACCCTGAGGAGAAGGGGAGGCTACTGATGATCATACCCGTCTGTAGTAACCCTCTGGGGAGACTATAAATAGCCCCGTCCTATCCAGAATAGAAGGGAACTTTTGCAGTGTGAATTTGGCTGTGTTTCTCACTGGAAGCTCCTGGACTGGGCATCAGGAGACATGAGTGCTCTCTGACATCCACTCTGTGTTACCTAGGCCAACTCATTTATCTTTGCTGAGCCTCCGTTTCCCCATGGAAATAATGCTTGACCATCTTTGTGAAATGTGTTTTAATCTAGAGTTGCGAAGCACTGTAAGAATGCTAGGTATTAATGACAGAAATGGTATCTGCTTATCCTAGGGTATGAGTGGAGTTGCTGTTCTGATTATTTTGATTAAGTTCTTTCCCCAAAGAACTTAGTCTTTGTTCTGTGTTTGGACAGCACCTCGCATGATGGGGCCCTGGTCCATGACTGGGGCTTCTAAGTGCTGCTGCCACACAAATAATTGTTTTATAGAGTAATATGTGTTGGTTAAACAAACTGGTTACATTTAAACTACTGACACTGTGTTGGGTTGTGTGGCTTTTTATTTCAGGACCACATTTTGATGGGCAAACGTCAGTGGCTGAAGCAAGTATCCGAATAAGTAGTGATGCCAACATCCTAAAAAGCCCCCTTCTCTCATTCAGCACAGTGGGGCCCAAGGCAGACTCTGTGTGCTGGGCCGGAGAACAGTACAGCACAGGGCAGAGTGGCATACGGTAAGGCCATGTAAAAACTCCTCCTGTGGACTGGTAATGGATTTAGACGTGTTCCTCCCACACAACACATTAACTTACTGTGACCAGCTTAAGCAGGGCTATTTTTCAGCGCTCTGGCACTGAGGCATAGAAAGGATTAACTGGTCAAAGGGAGAAGCCCACATTGTTTGTGATGCTTAGTAAAGCTGCGTCTTGCCTAGCACAGTCCAGCAAATGCATTTCAAACTGTTCCAGAAATGCTGTGCTCACTGAGGGTGATAATATCACAGTACAAGAGAAGTAGGCTGTGTAGCAGGTGACTGAAAGCAAAGGTGGGAGGGAGGGGGAATGCTAGCACCTGTAAAGAGGACCTGATACTGTAAGATGCTGAGCACCCTCTGCTCAGTCAGTGGCAATTGAGAGAACCCAGAACTTCACAGGATTGGGCCCAGGCTGGGAAGTTTCTGCATCCATCTCCCTTGCTACCGTGGCATGCTGTTTACCATGGAGTATTCATGAAGCATGAATATAGCCCAGCATGGTGTCCTGGCTTTCTTTAGTTGAAAGCCACACAACCAGTAATGACAGCCCCATAAAGTAACTACCCACATACAGTCTGGCTGTTAATATGCCCCCCATAACTTAATGCCTCCATGTTGTATAGCTGTCCAGTTCCTTTTGTAAACTACTTACTAATATTGCCCAAGGTCTATAAAACGTCCCTTTGAAGGGCAAAATGCTGCTGAATCCAACTAAATAAGTTAGGAGAAGTGTGAGCATGGACCCTCCCCAACTGGGAGAGAAATGGTAAAGGAGGAAGTACAGCTTTATTTACAAGCATGCATGGGGACTATTAAGAGACCCATATTGTCACTTATGCCCATGGAAAGAGGATGCAAAATACCACATCAGACTTCTAGTGCTTTGCACTGGTGTAAATGACAGGCAGTGGTGAATCAGACCCTCCACACTTATTTGGAAGCAGGAATTACTTGTATACAGTAGAGCCCTGGTATGCAGATTTAGCAAGGTGGGAGGGAAGAGCAGACAGGAGGTCAAATGCAAAAGCTGTTAATGAAACTAGAATGAGGCGCTGAGTCCATAGCGTTCTACCTGACAAACTCATCCACACGTATGTGCCAAAGAGTAAACTAGCTCCAGATAATTGCAGGGCACAAGAATTTGTTGAGCATCATCTCAGATTAATTTTCCTGACAGCTTGTTTAGAATGAAAATGGGCTATATATTTAGAGAGAACCTACAGCAACAGCATACTCCGTGATCAGCATATTTTACGTTAAAAACAAGAAGGAATCCGGTGGCACCTTAAAGACTAACAGATTTATTTGGGCACAAGCTTTCTTCAGAAGAAGTGAGGTTTTTTTACCCACGAAAGCTTATGCCCAAATAAATCTGTTTAGTCTTTAAGATGCCACCGGACTCCTTGTTTTGCGGATACAGACTAACATGGCTACCCCCTGATATTTTACTTTTTCCCATTTAAATCTCTCATGGGGAAGGGCAAGGAGAGAGATTCTAGTACTTCAATTTGCTGGCTCATAGCTGGCTGACTCCATACGAGACACTGAAAGAGGCACTAGCTGTTTAAAACATCTCATGAAGGCCTGGCTGAGCTTCACTAAGGCATTTTTCTGCTTATCCAGTGCTGGCGCTAACCACTTACGTGCTGCTCTGAATTCCAGTGTGACCAGAACGTTCCATTAAGGATCACTCCACTGGGTGCGGTCACCAGACACACTGTGCTCTAGCCATCTCCCCAGCCAAACCGGGAGATGCACCCTATGGCTGGGAGGGGTGAGGGAAGAGTGGGTCATGCCAGCCTTGCACTGTTGGAGGAATCCTGTTAGGGCAATTCTCCCTGCTGTCGGAGTCCCAGTAAATCTCATGACAGCTGCCGTTGCTTGGCCCTTTCATTTAGATGCCTCAATGGGGAGTTAAGAGCATAATTTCCGGCACCTACATTTGGAAAAACATTGGTCTAAGATTTAGGATTCTTCGGGGTGGGAATCGGTCTTTGCATCTGTCTAAAGCAGGGGATCACACAAGACATTTTTGGGTGGCCTTAGAGTGCAGCCACCAACTCTTGCTGGTGGCTGCTCTAACCATTTTTCCTAAAATACTTAGTGAACTTTAGGAAAAAACAATAAAGGTGCACATATCCATGTCCAAATTTTTGTAATTTACGTAGATTTTTTTTTTTTGGCAGACTTAATAAAAATACTGTTGTCTCTATCTTTACTGGATCTAAATAGAATAGAAACACAAATAAGATGCTTTGCACATTCTTGTCTATTTTGTTTGTTTTGCTTTTTTGGCCTTTTTTAAACCTGCTAGCTCGTAAGGCTGCTGTTGTGAAAACTGATCTGTATATTTGTATGTATCACTTTTCACAGCAGACTTACTCGCTAGCTGGAAGGCAGTGAAAAGTGATAAACATACAAATATCGCTTTTCACTTAGGCAGCCTTGGCAAACCATGGATAGGGAGATGGGTAAGGAGGCAGTGGGGGGGCCAGGGGCAATGGGGATGAGCCTGGCGCAGGAGCCTGAAGCCCCCTGGCTGGGAGGTATGGAGCCTGAAGCCCTGTGGCCGGCACCTGCCATCCCAGCGCTGAAGCTGGAGCCTGGGCCCCACCACCCCTGGGGAGGTGGGGAACTCACACCAGCTGCCTGCTCCTCTGGCATTTGTGGCTGCAGATGGCAGGGCCCAGCCCCTGCTAGCAGACCTGGGGGAAGGGCCACTGCTTCTCTCTCATCTCCTCTCTCCCTCCCCCCCAATTATTGCCCAGGAGGCTGTGCCCATAAGAAGAGGGGAGGGATAGCTCAGTGGTTTGAGCATTGGCCTGCTAACCCCAGGGTTGAGAGTTCAATCCTTGAGGAGGCCATTTAGGGATCTGGGGCCAAAATAATCTGTCAGGGATGGTACTTGGTTGTGCTGTGAAGGCCTCGATGACCTTTCAAGGTCCCTTCCAGCTCTATGAGATAGGTATATGTCCCTATTAGAAGAAAAGCCTCTGGTGGCTTCATGTGGCCATAACAGCTGCATTTGAAAACCACTGGTCTCAAGCATCATGCACATGAATAGCACTATATAAAAATAGATTAACAGCAAGGCTATTAGTCTTATGTAAAGTATTTTTCAGCAGTGACTTTTCACCTGAGTGTTGTTCACATTAGATGATAGCAGAGATGGATGTGCAGGCTTACTAACAAACTATGAACCACAGTTTTAAGACCTCTGACTTTGTTCCTGCTTTGATTGCAGGGCTCTCAAGTGAGCACCAGTAACGGTGGATGTAAACAGCAGGGTTTAGTTGTTTACCCCAATGGGCGGGGGAGTTGGGTCATCAGATGCGTAAGTCCCATCACTTCTGTGTACATGCAATTGACTGTAAACTAGAAACTGCTGTAAAAATGTGACTTAATATGTATGTTTCGCTGTATTCTAGGCACAGCGGTTCCTGCATTGTAAACAGCAGGAAAAAATGTATGTATATTTACATATTAAATCTAAATATCCATTTATACAGAGCTGTACTGAGTCATTCCATGTGGTTAAGAGCAATCCATTGTTGCAGGGTTTTTTTTTAAACTGCATTCATATGAATTTATTGGATATGTTAGGTAAGTAAGAGAATGCTTTTGGCTTCTGAGTATAGGAAGCAATAAAATGCTTTGGTGAGTGGTTAAATGTCAAATCAAAGCTGAGGCATTTGATTACTATGTGGGTGGGGGAAAAAGGCTGGGTATTCCTGCACCAGGAAGATGATCTTCCTATAACAAGATGACCCCCCCACTCCTCCTTTAGAGCTGGGGTAGGTGCAGAGGGACTGAGCGTCCCTCAGGCTTTCTGGTGCCCTCATGGGGGTTGAGGTTTAGATGAAGAACTACCTGAGGGAAAGGTTTTGTGCTGAAACAAGGCTGTGACTGGCTTCCCTCGGGGCCAAATACTACTCCCTTCCACTTCCACTTAACTCCTCGGAAATCAATGAGGTCGCACTAGAATAAGCAAGAATGGAATTCAGCCTCTAGTCTCAATTTTGGGCTCAATCCTGAGGTGCTGAGGCCCCCTTCCCAATTCTCATCAAAGGTATTAGATGAAAAGGTTAATCTACATTGTCATGATTTAGAGCCCTGATATCTGGTGAATTGATGGGATGATTGCTCTATCTCAGGGGAAAGGAGTGTCCCAGCTCTCCACTGGAATAGGGCCTCTGGTTTTTAGCCCTAAGGGTTCTTGAGATATCAGTCCTTCAATGTGTCACTAGTCCAAGATAAACTACTACTTATCTGGGATATCCGACTAGTAAAAATTTGGGGTGGGGGTGAAAAGTGGGAGAGCAGAGGAGGGATTTCACATTTTGGGTGAAAAAAGGAAACCATTTGTGTCGGGCTGATTTGAAAAAACAGCAGCAGAGAGAGCCCTGGGATCTTACAGGTAGCCCCAGAAGTACTGGACCAGGGGTTAGTGTAGAGGTGAGCACACTGTCTCCCCAGCCATCCCAGTATCTCCGCACAAGGCTTTCGCTTCAGCAAAGTGGGTGATCACTGTGATTTGTCCCATAACAATGCATGTCTGTGCCCTACTGCCCATCTCACTGTGCTTGGTCCACTAATCCACCTCTAAATCCCTGAGCAGCTTTCAGAAGCTGCTGGTTTGTTTTGACCCAGCCTGTCAAGGGAAAAAAGCTTCCTTTAAAAAAAAAATCCCCAGTATGTGGAACTTCCCCCCAGTCTCAAGTATATCGGTCAAGTTGTGTGGCTTCTGTCTTTGTCAATAAAATAAACTCCAAGATGATATAGTGGGGGGGGGAACCCACCTTTGAAAGGGGTCAGAGTCCTTATTAACTACCCTATTTACACACTAGTCCTGTTATGTGGGTGGCTCCTCTCACCCTCCTGAGACACTGGGGGGCCTGTTTTTCCCTTAGCATAATTTAGAGCAGTCTCAGGGCTGTTTGCTGCTAGGAGATTGCTTATGAGTAAGGTTATGTTTTAGTCACAGAGGTCACGGATTCTGTTACTTTACCTGACCTCTGTGACTTCTAGGGCTTCAGGGGGTGGAGGCAGGACTGTGTGCCCCTGCTCTGCAACTGGGGCTGGCTGGAACCAGCACCCTGCAGCCCCAGCCCCACGGCTTCTCCTGGGGGCTGCAGCTGGGGCTATGTGCCCCCCTTGTGACTTCCTGGGGCTGTGCGCCCCCTGCTGCAGCCAGGACTTGGCAGTGGCTGCAGCAAGAGCCACACACCCCGGTCCCACAGCTGTGCCCAGCTCCAGAGCGGGACTGTGTACCCCTCCCCATCTGTACCTCCACTGCAGCCAGGCCTGTGCCCCTTGGCATGATGTGGGGGCTTGGCCTGTTAGTCCCCCGCCCCCGGGGGCCCCCTTTCCCCCCCCTACCCCCCCCCCCCCCCCCGGTTATTTTTAGTAAAGTCATGGACAGGTCAAGGGCTCCGTGAATTTTTTTTTATTGCCCATGACCTGTCCATGACTTTACTAAAAATAACCATGATAAAATCTTAGCCTTACTTATGAGCATCGCGTAGCTGTCATACGTCTGTCTTCTCTCCTACACCTCTGCCATAGGAAGTGGTGGGGTAGAGCAAGCTATTGTGCCTCTATGCCAACCAGGAATTCTCCATGCTGGGAAAGTCTTAGCTGTTCTAGCGAAAGGCAGTTTCACAGCCCTGCTGTAGTGCAAAAAGGTGGATACATGTGCCAGAACTTCACTCTACCATCATCTGTCACTTACAGACTATACACGTGTAACCCTTCTGCCCATCAGAGCTGGCAGCAACAAGGGCCGGGTTCAATATCTAAGGGTTCTGTTTCAATAACACAATGCAAAACCGGCTCAAGCCCCCACCCAGTGACCTGGGACAATTACATACCACCCCACTGGGCACCTCTAAGAGTCAATACTTCCCCTCTCTCAAGCACGGAGTCTGAGTGTAGCAAAAGCCTTTTAATAAAGGAGGGAAATAATGTGGAATTATGTTGAGGAAACACCACAAACAGGATTCGTAACACAAACCATGAGCAAAAGCCCCACCCCCAAGTAAGTTTGGCAGTATCCTTTTTCCCCTCAGGTCCAGCAACCCAACAGTCACCCTACTCACACTTTCTGACGTTGGTTAGTGTAGCCCCAGACTGGTTCTTGAGTCCAGTACAGGGCCGGCTCCAGGGTTTTGGCTACCCCAAGCAGCCAAAAAAAAAAAAAAAGCCGTGATCGCAATTGCGATCGCGATCTGCGGCAGCAATTCGGCGGGAGGTCCTTCACTCCGAGGCGGAGTGAGGGACCATCCGCCGAATTGCTGCCAAATACCTGGATGTGCCGCCCCTCTCTGGAGCGGCTGCCCCAAGCACCAGCTTGACAAGCTGGTGCCTGGAGCCGACCCTGGTCCAGTAACCCAAAAGTCACCCCTCCCACAGTTTCTGTCCTTGGTCAGTGCAGCCCCCAGAGTTCAGAAGTTCATCAGCAGAGTCTACCTCCCAGCCTGGGTGGAAGTGGGGGGATGTATGGGGGATATCTTACATGCTCCGCTGCTCTAGTTGACAGCCGATTGCCATGCCTCTCCATGGGGTTCTGCTGCAGTCTTCGCTGCCAGCTGCTCTGCTCCTCTCTGCTAGCTGTCCTGCTAGCCGCTCACCAACTTGTCTTCAGCGCACCCCCACAGCTCTCAGTGATTTCAGCTCTCAGTAACTTCAGCTCTTTAGCGATTTCAGCTGTTAGGTGCGGGGAGAGGGAAAAGGAGGCCCAGTGCTAGCACACTCAGAACCACTAGCCCAAAGCGGATCTAATGCTTAGACCTAGAAATGAGTGATTTCATCTCTGCAGCACCTAACAAAACTCCTAACTGAGTCAAAATTAGCTCTATTATTACACTGTAGAGAGAGAAGGGGTCAAAGTGGTGTTTGAGGCCCACATTATCAGGTGCACATGCCTGTTCTAGCCTCTCTCAAGTCACTGGAACCCACATCCCTTGCCTCACTTAGGTGAGGGCGAGTCCCTCCATCATAAAATGCCAAGCACAGTTCTACTGTCCTTGATTCACATAACCAGGATAACAACCCTTTATTACTTCTGCCCCAATAACAAAGATCCTGGGGATCCCACAGCAGCCAAAGTGACCATCTGGGCAAGCAGTCCATCATGGTAGGCAGGGTGGGTGTGCCCATGCAAACAAGATCAGCCCCTGAAGTCCTTTTCCACAGCTCACCACCAGCTGTCAGGGTAGAGCTCATTCTGACTCCTCTTACAGATGCAATGTATGCATTACACACTACCCATTCCTTCCACGTTGGGACAGCAGAGCTTTATGTCTCTTTCTTTCCAAGGATAGAGAGGGCCTTATATTCCAAGCACATAACAAAAGATCAATGCCAGGTCAAAAAGGGTAATTCGGGTTCAGAATTTTCAGTGTCCGGACAAACAGCTGTGACAAATGGTATCCCAGGAGCAGGATGGAGTGGCTATAAAATGAAACCGAGGTGAGACTTTTCCAATCAGCTTTCTCCTCAGAATGAAATGAGTAAATTATAATGACCAAACTGTCTTCAGAGGGTGAAATGGTACCTCCAGGAAGAATCATTAAAGGAACATTAGCAGTAAATTATGCTCTTTCAGAGTCAATGTGAGTTGCATTTCATAAGAGAGTTTCCCAAAACTCAAAGTGGCAGACAAAACAAAATCATATTAGTATTGTTGGCATCACACAATCATATTAATGTAGTTATAGACTGATTAAATTCATACTTAGTATGGGCAGGATATATTCCCCTGAAAGGATGTATCAGCTATGAGATGAGACTTCATTTAGTTATTTATTCAGCACTATACATCTGTATTCTTCTTTATATTATGGTAGCACCTTGGAATCCCAATCAAGGACTAAGTCCCATTGTGCTAAGTGCTGGGTACACACTAAGGTCCTGTATGCTGGGAGAGGTTAATGGCTGCCATCAAGCAGGGCTTTGACCTATAGATCAGTCATAGACCTGTTTGAAGCAGGTAAGCAGGCAAAATACCTTTCTTTCAGCCTAAATGGTATGAGCAATTAAGCCCCTTTAGGGAGCGAGATAGCTGGAAATGGTAGAAGCCACTACCCAAGACAATGGGCCACCAGGCAAGGCCTGATCAGAAGCTGAGCCATGTGGGCTGATGTGTTTCCTGACTGCAAATGTTGGGGCTAGGGAAGGAAAGCGAGCAGACAGCAAGAGAAGCAATTGTGAATGTGGCCCTCAGAGGGAACTGAGACAGAGCTCCATGAGGTACAGACTTGGAAGCTGAGAGCAAAGAAACTGCCTCCTTCTATTTGACTCATACTGTGTTCAGGGAAACAAGACTTTGTGTACATTCTCTGTGAATAAATAGTATTATACCAAAGACTATACCAGAGTCATCTCATCCATTTCTCTTTGTAATGGAAACAATCTGGCAAGGCCCAAATATTGGCTAACTGCTTGTGCCAAAGGGGCTATAGTATTTCTATGGCCCCCATAACCATAGTGTCTGACCGCCTCACAGTGTTTAATGTATCTAACCTGACAACACAAACGTGAAGGGGATAATCTCTCTTCCCTTCATTTTACAGATGGGGAAATGAGGCAGAGAGAGGTTAAGTGACTTTCCCAAGGTCACACAAGAAGTCTGTGGCAGAGCAGACACTTGAACCCAGCTCTCCCAAGTCCTAAACTACTGTCCTAACCACTAGACCAGTGATACTCAGACCACACTGGTTCAGGAGCAAAATTAGCGATCAACATTACCCAAAAGAGCCACAGTCGTGTGAATTCATTGTTTCATTTACTATAGTACTAGTAGTGTTTTAATATCATGTGCTGCAAAAAGCTGCAAGAGACCCAGTAAAGAGACGCTCGAGAGCCTGAATATCGCTGCACCAGACCATCCTTCCTGCCCCACGGATCAGTCACAGGATGCAACCGATGTCATGACCAGACATACAGCTTGAGAGGATGAAGTAATAAAGCACAGTGCAGCAGAAAAGCAGAATTCTCAGCTCTCCACTTGTTTAGCCAACACGTCCAGTGGATGGTTCTTCCTAAAGAATAGACATAAGGTTTGAAAACACGACTGGCCTAGAGAAAATGCCTGAAATGGCAACCTTCTAACCTTGCACAATAGTCTCAGAAATGCAAAAGAGTGAAATTCTATCATGGAATAGGAATTGCCCGACTGGGATAGACTAGTGGTGTATTCAGTCCTCTAACCTCTCTCTGGCACAGGTGCTTTGAGAAAGGTGCAAGATATCCCAGAGTGGACAATCCTAGAGTAACTTGCTGGGGAGCGATAGCTCAGTGGTTTGCTCATAAGGGAAGCTTCTTCCTGATCTCAGTCAAAGATTTGTTGGTTTATGCCCTCAATCATGTAGATTTATTATCCAACCTAATAACTCTTATCCCATCTAATTAACTGTTGACTGATTAGCCTGAAATAGCCAATCTTTTTCTTTTTTTTAACCTTCCTGGCCTCTATTACACCTTGTGGCAGAAAGTGTGGATTACGTTGCGTAGAAAAGCATTTCCTTTTATGACTTTTGAATGTGTTGCCTTTCAGTGTCTTTGAATGGTATAAATGACTACACACGTGCAAGGCTTGGGAGGAATTGAGTCAACATATGTCCATTATCCATGCCAGAGAAGCCCCCTCAAATTGCTTTGAAGGCTTAGTGAGTTGTGATCAGCATACAGTAAGCCACAGCATTCATTTCAAAGCGAAAGTTAGAATCAAAGGACGGCCTGCAGGACGAAGAAAATCTTCTAAAGCAAGGTAAAATCATTCCCCACTAGATTATGTGCTAGCCCTAACAGCAATGGCCCTAGATTCAGCCTGTGTTATCCAAGGGGAGTAATTGTAACTGGAGTGCACAGGAGGGTATTGTAGAGAGAGGGCAGAAAATGGTGCAGAATTCAGATTACTTCCAGTCTGGTGTAGGAGGCCTGTTCTTCTATTTTGTATACTTATAGAAATGGACTTGGCAACGTGACAACAGGAAGGCTTTATGAAAGAAATTTACTGCAGAAAATGCAATAGCGGAGAAATGTAAATCCACTGGCTGGGAGTGGGGAGAATGCAGGCAATGATGCTTCCAGTGAAAATGGGTTTTCTCTCATAACAATTATTCAACAACACAGGGCCTGTCTCTCTTGTCAGCTACAACCATGCAAATTAGGAGGAACATCACTGAAGTCAATGAGAAAAATCCTCCCTGTAGCCCCACTGACTCCCACAGAGCTTTGATTTACACCAGCTGAGGACGTGTCCCCTTGGTATTATGTTCAGCCCTATGTTTTACACCAAGATCAGCTGGAAACATTTCCATCCAAACACTTGACAGAAAATAGCCTGTCTAGGAAATGAGAAATCTTGCGAAAATGTCCAGTTTTCACTGGAAAACCCCAAACCTGACATTTTCCAGTGAAACAAAAAACATTTCAGTTGCAGAAAACTGGGGAAAAAAATCAAAGAAACTTGACAATCTTAAAAATATTTTTTCCCCCCTGAGGGGAAACTTTTCCTCCCCAACCAGTGTTGCTCACTATATGCAGAACTGAAATTAATGGAATTACACTGGTGTAATATCAGCAGGCGAAAAGAAGCCGGCCTAGCATATTTATGCAATTTGCAGAGGATTATTGTATGAGCAATTCAATCTTAGTGCACCAACTATCTCCCTTTCAGAGTGCTACAAAATAGAGCAGTAATCCCTACCTTTTATACCTATCTCATCACTATATATCCCTAAGAATCATCTCTCTAATTTTCCCAAACCTTTTAGGATGGCTCCATACACAGTGGTGCGGGCAGAAACTAATTAAGAATGAAGTGTAAAAAGGATGAGTATCTAACTGAAGACTATGTTGGTTGGAAGGGAGCAGAGTATTTTGGGCAGCAGATGTCATACCACCCACCATGGAGGTGGAAAATGTTTGAGGATACCACCTTGTTAAAATTCTGGCAACACAAAACTTACCAAATGCATCTGCTATATATGGAGACTATTACACTAATGATCAAATATGAACGGCCTTCACCATCACCGTGATTTTCATGCTACTCTGAAAGCTATGTGAGTAAATAGTTTGGATTGCTGTTGGATTTGTTGAGCTGCCAAGAGCTTCCAGCTAACTGCAAGCCAGAACCTTACTTCTGGCTCTGTCAAACAATGAAGGCAATGGAAAAGTGTCCTTGGACAAAATCTATTTCAGACTCAGAGAAAAGTGGGATTGCAAGCATGGTAAAGGAGAGCTGCAGCTAGGAACCAGCCAGCACAGAACATAATAGATTAACTTCTTGAAGTAGACATGGAGTATTCTGTGAGTGAAGAGAAAGTGGCATGTAATCCACTTACCTCACTAAGTGGCTGTCAGCTGTGAAAAAATAAACTTGTGTTGACTTGTGCGCTATTGAATGAATGAAAATCAATGGACTTTATTTGCAAGACTCTTATGTACTAACACAATGCCGCAGAAGTGGCTTAAGACAGTGTAGGGAAGTGGGCTGTTAACTCTTTCCTCCCTGCAAGATAAATCTGAATTTAGTTTCTACACATGCCTTCAAAAATATTAAACACAATCAGTTGGAAATTGTGGAGGGGCATAAATGATGATATAAAGAGCAGGGCAGAGGAGAGTCAAGCCCAGAGGCTCTCAGAAATCTGACCCCTTTGTTATTTTTATATTTAAAACCCTGATTTTATTTGACTTTTTAAAAAAATCATGTTTAAATCCATGAAAACCTTACAATCCAGATTCAATGGTCCACGTATCCTCTGAAAATGCAGCTGTAAAATGTGCACTTCCCATGCAATAAGCCTGCAGTTGTGCATGCAAACAAGCCATAAGAAGCAAGGCCGCCCAGAGGATTCAGGGGGTCTGAGGCAAAGCAATTTCAGGGGCCCCTTCCATAAAAATAAGTTGCAATATTATAGTAACATGTATTTGGAAATGTAAAAAATAACCAGTGAAATACATTCAAAAAATAATTTTTAATAATTTGAAACTACAAGAAATTCATTATTTAAAAACATTAAATGCTTTAATGGTATGTATACATTTGCAACTACATAATGGGCTGTCGCTGGGTGATGGTTGGTGCCAATAGGCTGTCGCTGCCTGGGGATGGCACTGATGTTGTCCAGGGTGGGGAGCTAGGCTCTGGGTCGGGGGAAGCTTGGCTCAGAGGGGCTGTGCTCAGAGCTGGGGGTCAGGGCTGTGGGGGGATGGTGTCGGGGGGTGCCCGGCTTACAGGGGCTGGGCTCAGAGCTGGGGGTCAGGGCTGTGGGGGGATGGGGTCAGGGGGTGTCAGGCTCAGAGGGGCTGGGCTCGGAGCTGGAGGTCAGGGCTGTAGGGGGATGGGGTCAGGGGGTGCCCAGCTCAGAGGGGCTGTGCTCAGAGCTGGGGGTCAGGGCTGTGGGGGGATGGAGTCAGGGGGTGCCCTGCAGTGCTGTCCAGGGCTGCTCCTAGATGCGGCGCGCTGAGGCGCTGGGGGAAGGCGGGGAGGGGAGCCTCCGACATTCCCGGGGCCTGGGGCAAATTGCCGCATTTGCCCTCCCCCCTTCTGGGCGGCCCTGATAAGAAGAAGTTTTATGCACACAAAGGGATGCCACATGCAGATGTGGCCACATGAAAGGACGGGACTCTTTGGAAAAATGTCTCCCTTACACTATCTATATTCTCATACTATTATTTAAGTCTGGAAAATGGGTAATTTTTTAGGCTACTAATGCAGACTGAGCCTAATCCCAAACTGTAAACATTGACTTCAGCAAGTTGTCTGATGGGTCTGAAAGGGTACTGGGATGCAAATGTAAAAATTACACTCCACACAATAAAAATATCAAAGACCCCCAAAAGCATACAGACTCTTTGATGTTTAATGTCCTAGACTGTAGTGTTTAAATTTTGCCCCCAGATGAACATCTTTCCAGGTGCCTAAGTACAAGGAAAACTCAACGAGAGTTTGGCCAGAGCAAGAAGTGAAAGCTCCTTGGGGCAGGGACTGTGTCTTCTTTTGTATTTGAATGGGGCCCAGCACATTGTGAGCACCACCAGACAACTAGGAAGATGTGAGAAATATCAACGAAAAGAGAGGCATGGGGAGCCATCATCTGGTCCGCTTCCTGCTGAAATTAATGGAAAGTCACCCATGGAGTTCAACAGGAGGTGGATTATACCCTTGGCAAGGGGGCAGCGTCAAAGGACACACAGATGGCAGCACGTTATTGTGAAGTCATCATAATGGAGGGATAGCGGCATTCCTTTAGAGGGCAGGAAAGGGGATTAAGTATGACACTTGCTCATGCAACATTGGGCATTCAAGACACTCAGGCCAGGTCTACACTAACCCCCTAATTCGAACTAAGGTACGGAACTTCAGCTACGTGAATAACGTAGCTGAAGTTCGAAGTACCTTAGTTCGAACTTACCTTGGTCCACACTCGGCAGGCAGGCTCCCCCGTCAACTCCGCGGTACTCCTCTCGCCGAGCTGAAGTACCGCAGTCGACGGCGAGCACTTCCGGGTTCGACTTATCGCGTCCAGACTAGACGCGATAAGTCGAACCCAGAAGTTCGATTGCCAGCCGCCGAACTAGCGGGTAAGTGTAGCCAAGGCCTTAGGGTACGTCTACACTACCCGCCAGATCGGCGGGTAGTGATTGATCTATTGGGGATCAATTTATCGCGTCTAGTGTAGACGCGATAAATCGATCCCTGATCATTCTGCCGTCGACTCCGGAAATCCACCACGGCAAGAGGCGGAAGCGGAGTCGACGGGGGAGTGGCGGCCGTCGATCGCGCGCCGCAAGGACGCGAAGTAAGTGATTCTAAGTTGATCTAAGATACGTCGACTTCAGCTATGCTATTCTCGTAGCTGAAGTTGCGTATCTTAGATCGATCCACCCCCCTTCCCCCTCAGTGTAGAGCAGGGCTCAAGAAGGTGGCTGAACAAAATCCTTCCAGATGCAGAAACTGTAGCCCATCACCAATATCATCTGAATACTCAATGCCCCAGGGTATCCCTGCAGTGACTGACTCCATGGCTTCTATAAGGCAGTAAAATTACATGAAAACTGCCATGAACACTTTAGGTTCAAAAGGCCCCTTTCCCGTCCACTGCAGACCCCAAGATGTCTATGTTCTCTGCTGGGATAGACCCTGCTGTGTGGAGAAATAGATGAAAG
The DNA here is from genome assembly GCF_013100865.1 of Trachemys scripta elegans. NCBI lineage: Eukaryota > Metazoa > Chordata > Testudines > Emydidae > Trachemys > Trachemys scripta. The sequence goes on from NC_048309.1 coordinate 7,125,644, forward strand.
TTAGAAGTGTCTCAAGCTGAACATGGAGAATTGGGCAGCCCCTTCTTCTTGACCCAGAAAAGAAACAAAACATGAAAGATTTCAATGTGATGTTCCCAAGCAATGCTAGAACGATGTTTAACAAGAAGAAGTGGAAAGATGGCATTATTGGGATGCAAATGTAAAAAATATGTTCAGGGCAATTAAACATCAAAGATTCCCAAAAGCTTTGCCCTGCCAGACATGACACCAGCGTTTTCCATCATCACGACTGCCAGATGGAAGCGAAACCAGCACCATATCATATCTGCGCAGATCAAACCTGGCGCGTGTCAGGAACGTTACCCCTTTGATAGGCATCAGAACATGCCCAGGGCAGAGGAAACAGAGAAATATTTCTAAATGTCAGTAAGTGAAAGTGCCATCTGTTTGGCTCAAGCAGATGCTGTATAGAGACCATAGTAAAATCCTTTCAGGGAGGGATGGGTGAAAGACAATTAAATAGCTGTTTTAAATTATCCAGAAGAAGATTAAAGCCAACTACAGGGTTTTCTTTCCTCTGTGTAGAGGAGCCAGTAGATTAACTTAATCTTTCCCACTTTTTTGCAAATGGTCGGTAAATGGAAAACCTAAGAACTAAATTGATCTGCCACAACATTTCCTTGTTCTTTTATTCCCTACAGCCGTCATCTCAGAAAAGAGAAATCAAATGAATTCAAATCAGTACAAAAAATAGTGTGTAAGAACTGCCACAACAAGTGGTTACATAATGCAATGAAAGCATGAGCTTCTTTAATTTAGATCCAGCGATAAGGACGGCTGCAGCGCAAAGGGGCTAGGATTAGTCATTCTTGGCTAATGCCGCACTTGGCAACCAAGATCAGCTGCCTTTGCTGATGCGGTTGCTTTGAGGAGCTGACATCTCATATGTTTAATTCTCTGCTTAACAAAATGTTTTATTATCAAAAGGAAGAATTCAAATCACTGAGCCTGATTCTTCACTGCCCTGCACCTTGCAGAGTGGCTTACACCTGCAAGAGAGAGTGCAAAATGCTAACATATCAGAATTCTCTTTGTTTGCATCAGTGATCGCCTTTTACCCCCATTCTGCACTCGCTGCATACAGGTGGAACGCCCCAGCTCAGGGCTCCATCCCTAGTCAGCACAGCAATTGAGCATTTACATAAGTCTCATTGAATTCAATGAGACTTAAGCATGTGCTTAAAGTTAAACAGGTGCTTAATCACTGTGCTGGAGGCTACATGGCCACATAAGATGCAAAACAGTAGAGAATCAAGCCCCCTGGCTTGCCTATATACAAAAAAGTTGTGCCACTCTACCTGTGGCAAACTTGTTCAAATGTGCAACCCCTTTAATTTGGACATAGTTACATCAGGATAATGGTACTTTATATAGCTCTTCCCATATGGGAAACTATACCAGTATAAAGGTAGCTTTATACCAATATAACTGCATCCACTCTAGGATTTGTACTGTATAACTATGCTGAACACTCCTGTGTCAGCTCAAGCTCATGGCTAGTACCCTTCCCTAGGGAAGAATATAACATAAGGGCTGCACTGAGGTCAACTGCAGTGCTCATAATATGGGAGGACTGAGGTTTCTTTATAAACCTCACAGAAAAATACATTTATAAAAGTGAGACTTGAAGGATGGAGGCGCGGTAGCATTTGGGCTAAGCAGTAGGCTCCAGGAAGTAGTGAGTTTCCATTAGCAATAAGAGATGCAGCAGGTGGGCAGAGCTACAGACATCATAACTTTGATGAACATACTGAGAGTCCAAGCTTACATGCTGAGGCTCTACTGGCCCAGTCTTGTATTTCTGATTCTCTAGTTCTTCACCAATCTAGGTGTAGAGAAACTGGAAAGGATCCAGAGGCGAGCAACAAAGATGATCAAAGGTATAGAATACCAGCTATCTGAGCAAAGGCTGTAGGAACTGGGTATGTTTAGTTCGGAAAAGAGGAGATTAAGGGGGGATATGATAGTGGTCTTCAGATCCTTGAAAGGCTGCCATAAAAAAGAGAAAAGTTGTTCTCTTTTGCCACAGAGGGCAGGACAAGAGGCAGTGCATCCAAACTACAGCACAGCAGATTTAGATTAAATCTCAGGAAAAACTTCCTAGCTGTAAGAACAGTAGGACAATGGAGCAGACGCCTCTGGAGGTTGTGGAAGCTTGTTCACTGGAGGTTTTCAAAGAGCAGCTGGATAGCCGTCTGTCTTGAATGGTTTAGACACAACAAATCTTGCATCTTGGCAGGGGGTTAGACCCTCACGGTCCCTTCTTACCCTACGATTTCTATCCTGAAACCTGACTCACTTTTTCCAGTTCCACTCGTTAAGTTCCCCTGAGGGCCCTCTGGAACGGGCATGACATTGAGAGCAGGTAGAAATAAAACAGAATGGTTAGTTATGAAGCCTATTCTTTCATACGAAGGATTATGTACTATACCAAGTACCTTAACAGTCTGCAGACACTGTGACACATAATAAACAAGGGATTTGGAAAGATAGGCAAACGACTTCCATACAAGGATCGTGGGACTAAGAGCTGCATTACTATAACTGCCCGCCAAAACCTTTGAGGAATCACAGAACAGCTCCCTGTATTAGAAACAGGTGGTAAGAAACACATGTGCGTTCTGAGAGGTAGATTCTTACCACTTATGTCTCAGAGCAGATGAGCATTTAGAAATTCAGCTTTTTGCCCCCCAGTTGCACAGAGTTGTGCACTTGGAACATAGTCCCTTTGTCTGACACCTTTTCACACGCGCTGAGCCCTTTCGACACTGCCAAACATAGGCCAGATCCTTGAAGTCGATGGAGCGACACCGTTTTACTGCAGCTCAGAGTCTATTGCCGTGTATTTTAACAAGGGGACTTGCGCCAGCTGTCTATGCAAATAAATGGCACATCCGCATGCGTCAGGTACTTGTATATCTGGCCACAGTGAATTACAGTCATCCCTAAAGGAAGAAGCAGGCTGAAGTCAGTACCGAGGCTGAGAAGAGGTTCCCATCACTCAGAACCTGCAATGCTATATTTGCCCTACAAACCCCATTGATTTCTCCAATACACCGTTCCTGCACTGGAACAATTGAGGGATTTTTTTTTAAATCAAAGCAATTATAACTTTGGGTGTACCATGAGAGCAGCTCTAAGTGCTGCTATCCCCGGAGTGTGTGTTAGTTGACCAAGATATGTATGAGGGCAGCAGAGAGAGAGAGAGCCATCTGTCCTCTCTCTACCACAGGTGCACCACCCATCTCCCTTGTAAGCTAGGAAGGAGCAGGATTCTGGGGCAGTGCTGTGGGTTGAGATATTGCACAGCTGGCTTTACCATTGTGATAGGTGTTGCAGCCTCATGCCCTCCTTTGGCCAAAGATTTTTCAATGTAGTTTTTGGGGGTCTCCCGCTTGTAGTATCCTTTGACATCGTTTCTGAGCCCTATAGCAATGCCTTCCATGTTCTAGGTTTTAGAAGCAGCTAGAAATCAGCCCGAGCAGCAGGATATATTATACAGAGCCAGGCTTGGTATGTTTGTGTACAGTGAGTAAACGCAGTTACTTGGAATTCAGCTGTACATGTGTGGTTTCTTCATATTCCTATTGCTGTGCAAACAGCAGAATACCGCTGCCCAGCTAAATGTGAAGAACTGAAAGTGGGGGGTATTTCCCTGACAATAACTGGGGCGATGGATCCGGGCTGTCCCCTCCTTCCAAGACCAGAGATGATCCCGGGCAGCACGTACCTATGTGGTGGAGGCCTGGGGGAGTGTGCGGGAGGGGTGGGGGGGCGCTGCTGCTGGCTGAAGTAATGGCTCTCACAGCCAGCTTAATAGGCTTGCACAGTATCATGGGAGAGCTGTCCTATTGTGAGGAGAAATGGAGCCTTCTTTTATAAAGGCTGAAGGCGAAGTGGTTTTGAAACTATTGCAGCACGGGTAAATACAAGGCCTGATTACTGAGTTAGATGCACAACTGTATGTGTAAAAATGTTTGTGCAATTGTCTGTCTCATTTGCACTTGGAGTTAATGATTAATGTATAAATCACGCAATTGCTCATCGAGTGTGACAACAAGTTTGCACGCAGTCACACTGGCCAGGCCTGCATTTGGCGCACAGTTTCACTTACTTTTTCCTTATGCAGTTACATGCCTCCCTTGTTTGAAAGTCAGACCCATGGACAATAGCAGTTCCATGAAATAGCCAAAAGCATTCTGGGTATTAACATGCAAAATGAGCAGACCAAACATCTCACTCAAAAACTCTTCTTCCTGTTACCACCACAGTGAGTAGCTTTAAAAACCTACTCCAGCTGACGTGGCATCCAAACATTAATTTGCCTGTGTGGAAATGGTTTTGAGAGGTGCTTTAGTTAATGTGAACAATTGGCTGCAGTTTCAGTTAGAGGATGGCTTTCAGTTAAAGTATTAAACAGACTTAAATAATGTAGTTCCAATGTACTTAATGCCTGTTGCCAAATTCAAGACTGAGGCCAAAATGCAAGCCAGATGCACTGGATTGACAAATAGACTAAAGGCTGGTCAATGAAGATACACGATAGAGTATAAGCATAAGCAGCTGCAAAGATGGTGACATACAAAACTGAGAAACATCACTATTCTGTAAGATTAAACATCAAAGGCTCTCCAGAGTTAACCCCTTCAAGGCATGATGCGGCAATGAGTTTAAAGTCCTGCATTACTGTTAGTTCAACCTCCCTGCCCACAGTTATACCAGTTAGTTTACCTAATGTATTACTTTTACTGCATTTATTATTCCTTAGAACTTAAAGAGCATTTTTGAATTACTATCAAAAGATTAACTAATTAACATTCAGTAAAGCCTTCTTAATTAAGAAGTGTTAAAGCATAGGGCATATGCTAAAGATCTGCCATGAATATTGGTTCAGTTTATAGACTCACAGACTTTAAGGTCTGAAGGGACCACTGTGATCATCTAATGTGATCTCCTGCACCTTGCAAACCATGGAACATCCCCCATCCACTCCTGTAATAGACACCTAACCTCTGGCTGAGTTACTGAAGTCCTCGAATCATGGTTTAAAGACTTCAAGTTACAGAGAATTCACCATTTATACTAGTTTAAACCTGCATATGACCCATGCTCCATGCTGCAAAGGAAGGCAAAAAAAGCCCCAGGGTCTCTGCCAATCTGACATTGGGGAAAATTCCTTCCTGACCTCAAATATGGCCATCAGTAAGACTCTGAGCATGTGGGCAAGACCCACCAGGCAGATACCTGGGAAAGAATTCTCTGTAGCAACTCAAGCGCCCTCCCCATCTAGTGTCCCGTCTCCAGCCATTTCATTATGTTCATGAATATTCTAATTTAATTGTGGGAATCTTTGCCAAAAACTGCAAATTTTAAGCAAATATTGACAAACATCTGCAGAAAGCAGATTTTAAATACATACCAATATTCACACCAGAAATTGATTCTAAGAGGTATGTTCATCCAATCGGGCAACAGAAGCAATACCGTGTACCTATGTGTCCAATCAAAGATATTCACTACAGCTTAAACTGGTTTCTGACTACGGAATAGTTTCAATTAACTGCTTGCAAACCAGATACAAAACAAAAAACAATTTACAAGTAATATTTTAGAATTAATTGAATCATGAACAAGTTCAAGAAAATCATAACCTGCTTGCAGACAACCTGCAAACAGGAAAAGTGATTTATTTAACAGTATTTACCCAGCTCTGATAAGTGCAATATCATTATTTCCATTTTACGTGTGGAAAACTGATTCGCAGTTAATTGGCTTGCCCAAGGCCACAGACTTGTATGTTGTGAGAGAATGCATTGTCACACACTGTGCCACTCAACTTGATTAATGCACTTCAAGCCTGACTTGCAATATCTCTACTTGTTCAGTCCTGTTTCCCCCCCCCCCCCGTACTAGCTTCATAGAGCGAAGAACTGCGTGCTGCTTTATCATATGTTTAAAAGGAACTAAACAGCCATTAAACCAGCATCTCGCATGAGCAAATCAGCATTTAAATCTAGGTCTCCAGACAGGGAAAGCCGCTGTGCTACATAAATGAATACCAAGCCTGCTGCTGTTTTACCTTACAAGTTACCATTATGTACTCTTAGTTTTTTCAATTAGTGCACAAGTGAAATTAGAAACCCCCGAAACAAAATATATGTTTTTCTACACTGGTCAGTTAGAGCACACAAAGTGATGCATTTCCTGTTGTGTAATAAATTAATGCCCCTGCACTTTCATGTTTGAAATAATACAACACTGATATTCCACAGCACTGAGATATATATTAAACAATATATAGTTGCTTAGAAATGTATGTCATCTATAATCTCTGAAGATGCATATTAGGAGATAAACCCACCTCCTCAGCCCCACAGCCAGCCATTGGATGTCATTTTTAATCCTAAACAGAAGATGATTTGAAATACAAGATATCTGAACTTCAATTGCACTGGTCTCCCATTAAGGATAGCTGCCTGATCTGAAGTTGAAAGTTAGGTACTATACTCTGTCTTCTTCTCAGCACACATATCTCAGCCCTCTTCATCGGAAAAAAGGTGCTGATTTGCTTCCATTTAACTGAATATAATTCCCTCTCTACGGCCATGCAGGCAGGGGACTGGACTCGATGACCTCTCGAGGTCCCTTCCAGTCCTATAATCTATGAATCTATGAATGAATCTATGAAGTAGTCTGAGGAGTATTTAAAAAGAAAAGATTTAGTGTACACACTGTTATATACCCTTTTAAACTCTAATTGGCTAGAGATTAACTCCCACCCCTCTGAAAACTCATGTCTAGAAGACAAGACCCTGAAAAGTTCTCAGATCTGAGACTGGCATCAACAGAAAAAACGACATAGGCTGATTTCTCTTTTCTTCCAGTTCATGCCCAGTTTTCTTACATTTTCAAGCCTATTGCTCCAGTACATAAATATCCTTGAAGAGTTAGAAATTCCATCAAAAAGTAAAAGTAAAATGTGCATAAGAAAACAGAACACTGACTAAACTGTTATCCTGCATTCCGTTCCACACACTATATAGTGTTAGATCTTCAGTTTGTGTAAAGCGGCATAGCTCCTCTGAAGTTGAAGGAGCTTCTCTGCTTTATTCCAAGTAACGATTTGTGCTTAAACAGCAGCTCTTTGCCTTGCAAGTTAGTTCATTTTTAATGTTTGTTTTGTGACATGAGCCATAACTTTGTGAAATTATGTTCTGTTGCCATAGGGAGGAAATACGATGATATCAGCAGAGAAATGTAATTTGAAGATTGGAAGAAAGGAAATCTATGTTTCCTTGATACCATGACAAGTTCAGAGCAGGTGCAAGAGAAATATACAGAAATCAGAAAAGTCAGAGTCAAAGGGTGGGATTGTATTTATTCCAGTGGTTAACTGCTGCTGTAAAGTGAAAACAGTAACATACAAGACACACGAGTCCAAGTCCTCATCCAATGGAGTTTTGCCAGTTTATACCAACTGAGGGCCTGGCCCCAACAGCATTGAGCACTGGAGACATTATTAAAATGGGGAACTGGCCTTGTTTTCCCCTGAATTTACAGAGAGCCAAGTCACCAGTGTCTACTTTAGAAACCATTTCTGCTACTTGCTGAAGTGCAGTGGAGAGATGCTAGTTTGGCTGAAGCAGATGTTGGACCTTATTTTGATCTCACTAGCACCTGGAATTTGCCTGGGTATAATTCCATCGGCTTCAGTGGAGTTACTTCTCATTTACACCAGTGCAAGATCAGAATCAAGCCCCAAGACAGATCAGAAAAGACCTTTGCTTCTTTTATGCACAAAAATTGCACAGGATGGATGGATGCGTTTGTTCCCAGAAGTAATCTGACTTCTAAATAAATTACATTGTTAAAGCTGGAAAGGGATCAGTATGTCAATTCTTCTCCTCCTCCCACCCCGCCTCCCTCTTTGGCCAGGCAGCAGCTTGCAATAAAAGTAAGCACATGTTCACCTGGAACACCACCACCTTCTGCTCTCCAGAGACCATTTCACGGGACTTACCCTCAGTCATACAAGTGCAAAGGGCGACTAATGCCGAGGCTTGCACAAAGCACATCTACAAAGTTTTGCCGGTTTATGATGTCAGCTAGAACAGTGGTTCTCAACCCGGGGTATGTGTACCCCTGGGAGTATGCAGAGATCTTCCAAGGGGTACTCAACTCATCTGGATCAGTGTTCCTCAACCTGAGGGTTGCAACCCCCAAATAGTCATGGGATGGGCTTAGGGGAATCACAAGTGCAAAGCCAGCATTACGGGGTGTCAAGCAGGGCAATTACCTGGGGTCCCACACCACAAGGGGCCCTGCAAAGCTAAGCTACATGCTTCAGACAAGATTCACAAGTGAAAAAACAGGCTCAAGTATCACATTGAAATGTAAGTACAATATTTATATTCCAATCAATTTATTTTATAATTATCTGGTAAAAATGAGAACGTCAGCAATTGTTCAGTGCTAGTGTGCTCTGACACTTTTGTATTTTTATGTCTGATTTTGTCAGCAAGTAGTTTTTATGTGTGGTGAAACTTGGGGGGAGGCAAGACAAATCAGACTCCTGAAAGGGGTACAGTGGTCTGGAGAGACTGAAAACCACTGAGGTAGAGCACTGGCTTGCAACACAGCCAGGTCCAAAGGAGATCAATGAGTGACCATGCTCTACAGAGCTGCTGTCAGCTGTTGTTCTCTAGGAAAGCCAGCAGGTGCTAGGTTAAAAAAAAAAGTCAATCAATCAATCAAAGCACCTTACTGACCACTGATCTCCAGTGTAGCGACATGCAGTCAGGTCCCAGCATGAACACAAAGGAACGCAGGAAAACTCACCTGAATGACAGTCTTAAGCGTGGAGGCTTCCACAATGGTGGTACAGATCAGAGAGTCCGGCTGCTGGTCCCTGCCATAGATCTCGCCCATGGTGAAGATCATGGGGATGGCCAGCAGGAAAGAGGCCACCCAGATGCAGCTGATGAACTTCTTGGTCCTGCTCCTGGACATGATGCTCTTGGCTTTGAAGGGATGGCAGATGGCCATGTACCTCTCCACGCTGAGGCTGGCGATGTTGAGGGCGGTGGCGTAAGTGCAGGCATCCCTCAGGAAGTAGTACCCTTTGCAGACGGCGTCCCCGAAGGCCCAGGGGTGGTGCACCCAGATGAAGTTGTACAGCTCGATGGGCATGCACAGGAGGAAGATGAGCAGGTCAGAGAAAGCCAGGCTGGCCAGGTGGTAGTGCACCGTGCTCTGCAGGTTCTGCAGGGACTTCTTGCGCACCAGGGTGTAGGCGGTGATGGAGTTGCCGATGGTGCCCACCAGGAAGAGAGCCAGGTAGATGACCGTGACCATGACTTTGGAGTAGATGTCGGTGTTCACATCCAGATCTTCCTCGTCCGGCCCTTCGGAGTACAGATCCGAGCTGTTGGAGACGTTCCCGGCCGCATCGCCCGGGGGCTGCAGGTGAAACGGGCTCGGGTGCTGCTGCCACGAAGAAGTTGCGTTCAGGTGCATGGTCAGGAGCCGGGCGGCCGAGGGATGCTTGGCGAAGGAGGCTGCCCCGCGTGGTACCCAGCGCTCCGCCAGGCTGCGAGGGTGGAACGCTGCCACTAAGAAGCGGAGTGGAAACTTGGCTCGTTTAAATGCGCCGGAGAAGGCGGCGCCCGGAGGGGGAGCGAGAGCCCGCCCAGCTCGATTCACAAAATCCAGCGGCACAAGGGGCTGCGCTTGGCTCTCCCGCCCCCCCACCCCCCAGCCTGCGTCTGGTTCCCAAGGCTGCTCCCGCTCCCCAGATGCGAGCCGCGCTAATGGGGTTGAAGCAGGGCGAGGATCGCGCTGCTCGCTGTCACACACAGCCCGTCGAAGCTGGGGAGCTAGTGGTGTGTGATGTGAACGAACTGGAAAAAGGTAAAAGCCGGATCGAGCTGGAGCCCGGCGGATCCTGCTCATTTTTGCCCCACCCGGGCTCAGATGGCACCGACGTGCTGGGAGCTCTTGCTGGACCGATATTAACCCAGACCCCGATGTACCCCACCCCACCCCCAGCACACGTGCCGCAAAAACCCGGACCCAGCACGTGGATTGCTCCTGGATCCAGCCACGTTTGGACCCCGAGCTACCAAATGCTAGTTCCTAAACAGTGAACACGCCTCCCGCCTAGGGCACCAAAATATTCCCCAGTGGGGTGCACCAGTGCCCATCAAAATCTAGACCCAGCTCTGGCTCTAACGGGAATCTTTGGCCCCAAGCCCCACTTTGTACAATCTAAATAGGAAATGTGTAGCCACAGCTACTTCACTGTAAAAAACTGGACTCCCTGCATCCTGGCCCAGGGAGTTGGTACCTGGAGCCTATTTTTAATCTTAACCACCCTTTCCCCCGCCCCCTATATTCTACTGTCTAAACAGAGGGGGAAATCTCGGGTCCTAGTGCAACCAAAAAACCCAGCTCCTGTTGCAAACGGGTGCAGCACCACAAAAACACGAGTGTGGTGGGGTCTGCAGGATCTTACCTTTTTTTAAATTATTATGATCATCATTATTATTTGGCTCCCAGATTCCAAAACTGGGCACTGGCTGGTGTTCCGACTTGGCCAGAAAAATCCAAACTCCAACACCTCCAAGTGCAAGAGCGACATAAAGACACCCGGATTTTGCTGGATCTAGCACATTTTTGCCCAGAAGCCTGTTAATTCTACTGAGTAAAGAGATCAAGTGTTGCCGCTCCAAACCCTGCAGTTTACAATGTAATTCGTTAATTAAATATCAGCAGGACCCGTCAATCCAGCTTTTACATTTCTCCAAATAAACTCGCCCACATGTGAATAATCCAGCATGGATACAACATGTGGGTTCAGTTCCTGCAGCCAGCCTTTTCCCCAAGGCATCGTGGCTTGGGACCTATTGCAAAGCCTACCTGGCTAATTAACCAGGAACAGGAATTGTGGGGGAGAAGGACTAGAAACTGTCAATGCTGTAGATCACCTTTGGAAACAGAGAGGCCTGGACTCTAGGGCCACAGCACACAATGTGATGGACATTCAGCAACCAAAATCATTGTTACAATGGAAAAATTAACAACAGAACAGCCAGGGCCAGGTAAAAGATCTTGTGGCCACTTTCCCTGCCACACAAGGGTCAAACATCTGCTGCTCCGTATCTAGTGTGAAAGGAAAAAAAGGGGAAGATAGATACAGAATCAGTGGCTTGTGTCTTATTGGAATAAACACTATGGCCCGGCTCACTTATCTGGGGTATGTGCATACATGATGCAGAAAGAACGTAAATAACCAATCTGTCTGAGGCTGTCCATGTGTTTGGCAAAACTACTCCATGAGGAGAGGGAGCCAAAAATAAGATCTGAAAATGGTTGCCTCTGTTGTGTATGGTTATTTTGTATCAGCACCAGTGCTATAGCATAACTAACACACACACGCACACACACACACTCCCCCCATGTTTCTCTCTCTTCTATATCCTCCAAGTTTCAGGATTTACAGTCCCCGCCTCACTCCAGCAGCTCCATTTCAGCTACAAGCTTGTGGAGAAACTAGACTGAATACGGTGCTAGAGGCAAAGTCTCCTCTCATGAGCTTCCTCATGCAGCAGACATGTTTGTCAGTATCAGTTTGGGCTTGTGTAGCCATTTTCAGCAATAGGAAAGTCTAGCTCAGGGATTCTCAAACTGGGGAGTCATGACCCCCTGAGGTGGTTACGTGAGGGTCAGGGGCTGACAGCTCCAAGCCCAGCCATGCACGGGGGAGAGGGGGGATGTCAGTCCTGAGCCCCTGTTAAATTAAAATTAAATTGCCCCACCCCCGTTTTTAATTTATAAGGTGGTGGTGGGGGGGGTTGCACTCAGAGGCTTGCCGTATGAAAGGAGTCACCAATACAAAAAGTTTGAGAACCAAGGGTCTAGCTGGATAGGCAGAGGCCTTGCAAGTTGGATATGATCCATGATAAAACATCTTTGTAAGAGCAGCGAGTCGTTTTTTTCAACAAAGTTTGCCTCCACTTACAATTTTCTTGACGTATTTCAAGAAGTTATTATTGAAGAACACTGCAGTGCATCAGGAGGGTGCTCCTCGTTGCCCATATTAATTATTTGATTTGCATTTATTATCGGCTGGTCCCACAGGCCACATGGTAGCATTTCAGTTACCTGACTGGATCAGCATAGATAAATTCCCTCCATAAATTCCCAAGGAGCATTCCACAGATATTCTCCACCATTCACTATAAATTCAGTGTTTCCACCAGCTTTCCTCCCACTAAGGTCAATTGACAGAATAAAATAAAAGGGGGAGCCAGCTAAATTTGCATAAACATTCACGCAAACTGGTGGGAACTGTTTTGTGACACTCAACTCTAGTGAAGTGTATTGGCCTAAAGGGTGGACAATATCCCTTTAATTTTAACATTTTGGAGTCTTTTCTTATGAAATCTCCATGAAGAGAAAAATATCTTTTATTCCCTGGGGTTAGTCTGTCAAGGGCTGGTGCATCCATCATCCACAAAACCACCCCCACCTGATCATTTCCTTCTGGCTTCCAAGGAGAAGTCTCCTGGGTGACTTCTTAAGCTACATTGGGAACGTTTAAGAGGAACTAAGGAAGGCAGAACAAGAACATAAGAATGGCCATACCAAAGGTCCATCCAGCCCAGTATCCTGTCTGCCGACAGTGGCCAATGCCAGGTGCCCCAGAGGGAGTGAACCTAACAGGTAACGATCAAGTGATCTCTCTCCTGCCATCCGTCGCCACCCTCTGACAAACAGAGGCTAGGGACACCATTCCTTAGCCAAGAAACAAATTATAATTAGTGAGGTCAGTTCCAACCTTCCTCCACATCAAATAGTCATTCTAATCGGTCTGGGGCACTTAAAGACCTAGAATAGACAGACAGCTCAGCTGATCTAAAAAGTGAACATTTCAACCAGTGTAACATTATAGGGCCTGATTCAAAGCCTGCTAAAGTCAGTGGAAAGGATTCCATGTCAAAAGAACAAAATCTTCAAATTAATCCACATTCGTTCAGATAGGCAGTAACTAGATTGTTTTGTGATTGTCTCACAGTGGAGGATCTTTGTTCCTTTGCAATCCTGTAATTTCATGTTAACCATGCAAGAGTGAATTGGTCCCCCCAACTGCAACTCACACATCTATTGGGCTAGATATGGTTTGAAATGTCTGAGAGCCTCTGCGTGGGTGTGTAAAATGCTCGGTTTTGGAGTGTGTTTTAAGTTTCTGTGCACTGCCGATCACAAATATTTTGGATTACAACCAAAAGAATACCAGCTATCACAGCCTCACATCTTTACAGCTGTCACTGGGAGCTCAGTGCACCAGTTCCTGTGCTTTAGCTCAACTCTGAATACCACCCAGCCTTGCAATGACAATTATGAAAGAGATGGTTACGGAAACCAATCACTTACTGAAATATCAACCTAGGTGGTTCACATGCACCACTGCTGTTGATTTAAAGTCAATAGTCTTACAGGCCATTACAGTTCATTTTAATTTCTAGAGCTTTCAGTTCATAAAGGTACATCAGAGAAATCAGTGTCCCTTAATTAACAGCTGGTGCACTCAGAGCATTCTCTTTTAATGTCAGCAAATGCCTCCATAGGATGTTTCTAAGTTAATTGATTTAATATATACTATTAAATACTTAGCAAGTCTGCTCCAGCCATAAATGGCTGAGGCATTTTTGTTAGCATAAACAGAAGCTCCCGCTTTACAACCAGACCCTTGCATCTCTTTCACAAGGTTGGGGCTATCCAAAGTGCTGGGGTGAAATACAGTAACTCTCATCAATTTTTTGGGGGTGTGTGGGGGGGAGAACTGGTCCTGAGGTTGTCTAGTAGTTCAGGCAATTTGAAATAACCTCAGTGTCTTGAATCATGGAAGTGCACAGTTTCCTTTTGATTTCTTTGTAGGTGGCAACAGATCAGAAAGAATATTTGATATGAAAGGAATCTGGAACTAACCTTTTTAATTGTAAGGTATTATATTCCCCTGCCATCTGAGCGCTTTAGGGTAGGGACTATTAAATACAATGTATTTGTACAACAATGGGACTATGATTTAGGCTGTGCTAAGATACAAAAAATAATACCTGCCATTTTTTTAAATGCTCCAAATGACCCAGCTGTCAGCTTATGGTGTCCAAAGCAAGAGAGGAGAGATCCAGGATGAATGGATGCTCAAAGTATCAGCCCATGACAGACTGACTGGGGGTGTGTGGGGGGTTACTATTTATGGTCTTCTTTGCTGATATTTTATAACAGAACTTTATAACTGGTTTTGTAACCAGCGTTTATACAAAGACTTGAAAGGCACACTCTCGATTCTGGAGGAATTCGTCTATACAAACTATGGCAGGAATGGATACTGCACATCAAGGTGGAGTTGAGACACTTTTATAGAGTACATAGTTAAACAGGCCTACTTGTAAAGATTGCACTGCCAGACAAGAAACCCCCACAAAGCTTCTCTGAGCCAAAGGCAAGATGTAAGACCTGGTCTGCTTCAGCCAAATGAAAAGAAAGGTCTAAGGTGGACTCCCTTCATTTAAAAATGAGAGTATAATAAGGCCAGGAAGCCCTCACTGTATAGAGAATGGGAGTGTTCATCCCAGAAATCCCGACCCTTACCACCAGCTTCCACTGTCTCTCATCACATCCCTTTTAGAGAGTCTTGAGTGAATTAATTAATTCCCTGCAGCTGGTGCAGACCTGAGACCCAGCAAATCCCTTCACTCAGTGCAAGCAGCTGTGGTCCTTTCTCTGGCCAGAGGGAAAGAAAGTTAACCCCTTCTCTGCAACACTCTGCATAGGGTCTATTGAAAATACCTTAAAAAGCACCAGGGTTCTTTTGTTGCTAGGAAGCTGGACGAAGAAGTTGGCACAGAAACGCACTGGGCAGGGCATTGCTCAGGTTTCTTTCAGGTAAAGGGATTCTGAAATGAAGGGGCAACGGGCTCTTTCCTGCCCTCCCTTCCCCATGTCCTTTTAACCATGCAGTCTCCACGCAAAGGAAGCAGAGAGGATTTGAAATGAAATGTTCTCTCCTTGCACACCTAAACCTCCACCCTAAATCCCCACTGTTTGTTTCTGAACTAGGCGACCTTTCCGCTAAGCTCGCCTCTTTTTAATATATTTTGTGTCTGTGTGTCTGGGGCTTAAAAGAAAAAGAATCATGAAACCAAGAGATGACCAACCTCAAATGTTACAGCAAGGCATTTACTTAAATCATTCAAGAAAATGTCACCCCAAAGACCTTGTCTAACCAATCTACCTGGGCTTTAAGCGGAGGTCCCACTGAGCCTAAGAGAAGAGCTCACAGATTGCCAAAAGAATCCTCCCAATTCCCTTTTATGTTGATCTAATGTGATGCAATAAAAAAAATATATCAGAACCCATCAGGAACTTTTATTCTGATTAACCCTCCTGCAGTCTGATTTCCCCAGGCGTGCCTGCTAAGGAGTCTAAAAGCTGTAGAGGCAAAGATGTGCAGGGAGTTGGCCCAAAGAGAACAAGGTTGGAATCATTTTCCATTAAAGTAGCAGCCTATAAGCCATAAACACATACCTGGCAGATTTCTGACTCATAAGGCTGGACTGATTTACAGCTTTTAAATAAATTTGCAACGGGAAGTCTCTCCCTTCTCCAAATGTCCCTTCCTTGATTGCAGGCGCTGGTGAGCTAAGCTTGAATTGTGAATTCACCCAGGATATGTTGCTGGAATACAAGATGCGTGGATGGGCAGTGAAAGAGGAAGGCGTGGGGGACACCGGCACATCGAAATGACCAATGCTAACGGTGTTATTGGATGTTTCATTACGTATGTGCTTGAAAGTGCCCCTCCCTCCAGTATATTGAAAAATAAAATAAGATATTGCAATCTGGATGGGGAATAAAGATATTCAGTTGTGATGTATCAAATTATTTACTAGATTAGACTGAAATGATTCAGGGAGAGTATTTTAAAGCAAAACGACTGACAAGGGCAATATTTATGGGACTTGACTTTCATACCAGACAAACAGTGTCACTGGAACCCTTTTAGTTTCAAAACTTTGCTGAATAAAGAAGCAAAGAGGATTTCCCAGCTCAGAACAGAAGAACAAAGGTGCATTTAGTCCAGTATCTTGTCTCTCAGGGTGACCAATGCTGAATGCTTCAAAGGAAAACATACCCTACCTGCTTACCTCCCCCAACACACACACACACACACACACACACACACACACACACACACACACGAGAAATGCTCCTCTGCTCTGTGCTCATGATTAACTTAGATCATTTCACGTGGTAAACATTTGCATGTGCAACCACATATTCACGCTGCTGTTCAATGAAGGATAAGTAAGATGCATGGTGGAAGCTTGTAAATATTGCACTTGCTGGGCCAGATTCATCCGTGGTGTAACACCATTGAAACCAGGGGCATTGCAGCCAGGGTGAATTTGGCCCATTCTGTCAAACTAGTTATTTGGTTGGCTGATTTAATTTTTCCAGGCGTTTGGTCAAACGACAGAAGATACGAACTTGATTCTAGATTGATGCCGCTGCAGATTTCCATAAAATAGGCAACCAGTCAAAGCAGAGAGGAATGAAATGTACACAATGACAGTGGAAGCAGAGTTACACTAGAACGCGCGCGTCTTCCTTTTCCGTCGCTATGGGCTTCACGGCTCTCTCTGGAGCAGCTTTATTTGCCACTTGAGACTGCGAAGGAACTCAAAGAGCAGCAGGACACTTTTTTTGGCTCCACTCGTGCTCCCCAGGAATTCTGGGCTGGAGGTGACCAATCCCTGCAGCTGCAAGGTGGCAGGACAGAAACAAAGAGAGGACCCTGCCATGATCTGGGATGAGGAATATGAATTCCATGATTTTCATCTTAAAAAGCCTCTGACTTTTGACCTGCTGGGATTTTTGAACATGGGTGGGTGGGTCTGATGGTAACAGCTGAATAATTTTCACTGAAAAAAAAAATTGAAAGTGCCGCCAGTTTAAACCCTGAGCCACATTGGGAGCTAACAGAGAGCAGGAATGGGCAGTGATGCTGCACTGACTCAGAGGACCAGACCAGTGAACTCTCAGTCAAAGCTTTCATTCCCTCAGGAGTGGTGAGGTTTCTTCTTCCCTCACATATTAAAGGATTTTTAAAAGCCTCCTCCTGAACCCCGATCAGCCATCCCTACCTCTCATGCCCTCACAGTACACAGGACATGATTTAACCCTAAATACGTAGTGATTATGCACATTGAAGGTCACACCATGAGCTGACACAGAGGCCCTGGGTTTCTTTCGCAGCTGAGAATGTAAAATGCATGTGTGCACCTAAACTAGTCACTGCAACACCTAAAAGGGGGACTAGGTGCCTAAAGACAATTGCAGCTGGTCCTTATCCAATCCTCAATCAGGCAAATCTCCTCTGAAAATGAATGGAAGTATTGGTCACCTAGAGGCTGCAGTATTTGGCCCAAGATCTCCATGTGGCTACCGAAATGTGGATTTAGAAACTTATGGGTAGGCACCCAAATTGGAAAGTTGGACACACTGTCAGTTTCACCTGCCTTTGTTTTCATAGGAAACTGTGACTTCCAGGTCCCATAAATTGTTCAAGTAACAGGCACAGTCAGATTCCCTGTGGCAGTCAAAGCAGCTTGAGTGCACGATATAAATGATTGTGTGTGCGCACACACACCCCTTATGTCTGGCAAAATTGGAATAATCAGTTTTACCACAGATACAAACATAAAGAAGAGGAGTGAAGAATTCCAACTGGACAGGGAGAGTTTCGTTGCATTCAAATTACACCCATGATTACAATCCCATAGGGTGTGGGCGTTGCTAGAGATTAAGCTAGTAGATTTGCATGACTGCTAATGACTGTGTTATTACATGTTGCCATTCAGGGGAAATACCCGTAAGTGTTTCCTTCTTTTTCAAGTTGTTTCCTTTTCTTTTCTGATTCTCAGTCTTGGGCGATTACCTGTGAGGTCCCTGCCTGCATTTTTGTTGAAGACTGTCAATAGCACCACTTAGTGGCTTGTTCCACAAAACACATCATGGTCCATCTGCTGGAAACATTCGTATTTAGAAGGCACCAGGTTCCTCATTCTTATCTTTCTGTCGGATAACCAGAATTTTCACCAGGGCTCAGCACCCACAACTGTGGCCTGATTTTCAAGAGTGCTCAGCTCCCATTTAGGCACCAAAATAAGTGGTTAGATTTCAGCCCCCAACGTGCTGAGTTCTTTTGAGAAGCTTTCCATAAGTGTGGGAGTGGGTGGGTGCTGAATACTCTTGAAATCTGGCCCCATATAACTTTCTAATGTGTATGAAGCACCACAAATAGCACAGACTTCCGATGGCAGTAGTAGGGGCAAACAACCTAGCTAGTTGTTCTTCACTTTGGGGAAGGATTGTAAAAGAATTTATATTAGGGTGGTGCGAGGTCTGCTATAGACCTCCCGCCCCCAGGGTCTGACTTGGATATGCGTAGGGAACTCTCTAATATGATGAGGGAGATAAATACTTTGGGGAATTGTGTCATAGTGGGAGACTTTAACTTCCTGGATATAGCTCGGAGAAGAAATGCTATTAATAGTGGTAGATAGATGACAGTTTTCTTCATTGTCACCGAATTGCTGGGTGCTGTTGGTGGCCTGTGCTATACAGGAAGTCAGAGTAGATGATCTGGGGGTCCCTTCTGGCCTTAAACTCTATGACTCTAGTTTTAAGATGCAGCTTGATAAATTCATGAATGAGATTATATGACAGGGCTGCCTGAGATGGGAGGGGCATGGACTAAAGGACCCAGCAGATACCTCTGTCTCTATGTGAAATCGTTATGAAATATTGTCCCGTTTTGAGGAAGTTTATATACCACCAGAGTTAACACGGTTTTCTTGTGTGAATTTTCTTGTGCTGAAAAGATCATAGGCTAATAAAGCTTTTTTCCATGTGCCTCATCCTAATGGTACCACATGATGTTCAGTTTCATAATCTTAGACACTAATCATGCAGTAGCCTGTTCAGGCCCCCAGTTCTCCACTACATCCAAGCTGTGTTCAGACATAGCATACAGTGGCTGTGCCAAGGAGACAGCCATGGTCCCCTGATCCTGAGCCACTCAGCTCCAGTGGAAGTTAGAGTAGCAGGGACCTGGAGATCAGGTATAGTGCAGCTCAGGTCCACCAGACCTCCACCTGCCCCCAACACGCCCCCTTCTGGTTAGGCCCAGGGAGTGGGGCAGCTGGTGTCAGAGGTGGCTATACTTGCTGCCTCTGCCAACTTAACAGTGGGTGGATATCCCCCGATTCAGAGGGGATTCAAGGGACTTGCCAGTTGGCTTCAATTCACTTTGTACTGCTAATGCTAAAGTGAAGTTCGCAGAATGGAGAATTTGGTCTTTCACAGCACAGTTTGAACTGCCGTAAACTAGACTTATTTATAGCAGTATTCTTTCTCAGTATTCTTTCACTTAAGAGCCTACATCCTCCCAGTTTGTCACCTCACAGTCACCTTGAATTTGCCTGAGTTCCACTTCCACTCCACAGCAGTCACCACAGAAAACCCTCACACTTGTAGAGCCAGATTTTCCAAAGGGATCTGCTCCCAGCAGCTCTTGTCTCCCATTGGGTGCCTAATGGGAGGGAGCTGAGCTCTTTTTGATAATCTGGCCTGTAATGTTTAAGCAGAGTATGTGTTTATTTAGATATCCTTAGGCAGGTTAATTATTAGAAACGTGGAATTTAATGGGCTACATTGTGCCACATTTTAGCCCTATTCAAGAGCACTTACTCCCAGGAGTAACACATTCATTTCAGTGAGTCTCTTGGATTAGTAAATGCTCACTACTGTGATTAAGGGGTTCACAGTCTGGTCCCACAGTTCAGATCCCTCTCAGGGATGCATCAGGGTCACTTCACCCATTACAACAATGCATTGTTTTTTCCCACCCTTTTGTTCTAAGTTAATTTGGTGATTTCTCAGTTTTTATTATTCTGTAAAATTCCCACAGCGTGATTTAAAAAAAATTAAATCTTGTCTTCCTCCAACCAGTGTGATCCAAGTTCTAATGTGGATATATTACAGAATGGTGCCAACCAGTGAGCCTCTGAAATCCAAAAAATCCAGGAGGGAGAAAAAGAAGTGGTTCTATTGGCCAAAAGATAAATGGATGGGATTTCCAAAGATGCTTTATGGGTTTTGGTCACTAGGCAGCTTTGAAAATCCCACTCTAAATCTCAACCCAGTCTACAGATCCCTTCATCCTTCCAATATGGACACAGAGTAGGATTTTCAAAAGCACCTTAGTGACTTAGGAGCACAAATCCCATTGACTTTACAGAGAGGTAAAGCTGATGTCGCTATTGGCCTGGAGAAAGCATGTGCTCAATATGTTGGAAACACTGGGGTAATTATGAAGTAACTTTTCTATGGAAAACATTGAAAGTTTGTTACATCTGGTTCCAAATGGTGTCTTGAAGCAGCAAATACAATCAACAGTTTAGCAGAGGCTGTGATCTACAATAACGAGTAGAATGCCTGTCATATATAGTCTTGCAAAAGAACATTTAAAAATAATCCAGGTTTTCATTGCAGGAAGGGGACAGAGAGAAGTAAACTTTTTGTCATTGTTTCTGTTTCACACATAGATTCATAGACTCTAGGACTGGAAGGGACCTCGAGAGGTCATCGAGTCCAGTCCCCTGCCCTCATGGACACGGACAAAAGCCAACCCTCTGTTGTAGGAAGAAAAGCTAAGAAGGAAACTAAACAGAATTCAAAGAGGAAAAGAGCTAGACTTTGATGGAAGGTGGGGTTCAGAAGCAACAATCATTCCACTGTATAGCTATCGCCATTAGAGACAGAAAAACTAGAAAACAACAGCAAACAGAGGATATAAATGTGAAGGCGTTTAACACTGGAGGGTTGGGAGGAACCTTCCACAGTAAAGTGCTGTGGTGCGCTCAGGAAGCCAAACTCTTTCAGACTGGATCTAATCTATACAATTAAGAAATCCAGGGCTTGTCTACACTACCTGGCAATGTGCACTATTGTTTGAAATAGCACTGCATTAACACACCCTTGGAAACTTTGAATGCAGCCCAGGAGGGGCTACACAGGCCAGTTAGTGCACAACACATTGGTGCACGTTAGATCACACCCCTCTAGTGCACATTGCTGCACCGTGTGGACAAGCCCTTTGGGAGAACACGGGGGAATCCACGTTCACAGTAAGTCTCCTGGGCAGGTGACTGACGCAGAAAATGTCAGCGTGTTCTAGCACCACTCGGATCGGTCTCTGGAGGAAGGAGGTAGTCTGATGAGAAGCAGGATTAAGATACATTACAAAGGGACAGCCTCGGTTGGTTCCTAGAGGCTTTTTATTGTTCTGTTCTTGAGATGACTTACGTTAATGATTGTATTAGTCAGAGCACAAGAATACACAGAGGACACACCAAAGCAGGCTGGTGGTTAGCTAACTACAATCACCAAGGAAAAAGGCATGCATTGTATTGTTATTGTTCCTTTTAATAATTCCTTAGATTGATACAGTGCTGCACATCTTGAAAGGACCCAGAGCAAAGGCCACATTGCTCCCCTCTGCTCTGGGAGAGGCAAATTTGGCCAGATAACTCCTACGCAAGAACCTCCTGTCTACATAATTGTGAGCCTAAAAGGAAGTGGGAGAAGCAAAGCTGCTCTCCATGGTATCTATCACCCCCTAGAAACTCATGGGGATAATGAAGTATGGCCATACATGGGTTGCCCCACTTCCTTTAAGAACCCCCATACTTGAGCATTCAGCATTCAGCCCATAGCAGCAACAGACGCTGAGTTACCATGGCAGGTGGAACCATTCAGAAGAAACTCCACTAGTGAGTTCGATCCGAGTTTCCTGTCCCCTGTGCAGCTCTCTCTAGCATAGGGGACAATCTAGTTAGCCCAATCAGTACGATAATCCTACCACTTGTTACCACTAAGTGCAGCTACCTCTGTCTAATGAAGCCAGTTCTACAGATTCCATGGTTGGAGAAAATTTATCACCAGAGAAATAGTGTGAGCAGATTCCAATCCAGTGTTACAAACCTTCCAAGCAGAATATTCAAATATAATCTGAGTGCAAAATCAACTCTGTGAAACTACTGGGTCAAATCTTGGCCCCAGACAAGCTGCTTTGTGTTGCTCCAGTTGTGTAAAATAGCCCTAAATCATCTTAAGTAGATGGGAATTCCCAGGGTTAAGGGAATCCAAGATGGACTCCTCCATCCTTCAGGTCACAACATAGTGGGGCTGTTGGGGGCATACCAAGGGGAAGGGGACATTGCAGGAGTGCTCCTATACTCCCGTGATTCCCAGCTGCAGAAAGGCCCCGGGTGATTATAATTTAGAGCAGCCCTGACACTGCTCTAAAGTATGCTGGGGTGGGGTGGAAGGGCCAGAGATTGGGGGAGCAAATAGATGGCTCTTTCCCTCATACACCTCCTCAGCTGTGCTAAGCAGAGTTCTGGTGCAGCTCTGGCTCTGATCCAATATTTCAGAGAAATAGGTCAGTAATGTGAAATCTGGTTTATATGTATTCCATTTTAGTTTCTTTTTTTTTTTTTTTCAGAAAGGTAAATGATAACACTCATGTCTGCCTGAATCAGAGAGAGATCTGGTCAAATCTCCTTTCATACTGTGACATCTAAATGCTCTGGGCCAGAATTTTAGACAAGTGGACCTGATTTACAAATGAGCTCAAGGCTAGATTTCCAAATACTGAGCACCCAGAATTGTGTCCGGGTTCTCAAAAGAGCTGTGCACCCAACATGCCTCCAATGTGCTGAATGCTTTTGAAAATCGAGTGCAGACTGCTGAGCTGTTTTGGGAGCTGCGGGTGCTGAATAACTCTGAAAATCAGGCCTTTAAACAAATCTTTGGTTAATTTGATAGAAAGATATTGTTTACTAAGGATGGGAATCTCAGACAACAGTTCCTCCATTTTAAACATTTTCAAGAAAAAAATCAACAACAAACCAACCAACAAACAGTGCTATTCTGGCTTTGAAGGACAAATAATTCCATCTGTTCAATTGCAAAGAAAATTACATCTTATATCTGTTCTCATGCTGTAGAAAATAGCGTCTTTTCTTTGAATACATTCTCCCATTTGTTTTCAGAGGAGGGTTTCTTTTTTGCCTCTAGTTTTATACAAAACTGTAAACATCCTGACAGATTTAAACACAAAAGCAATGGCTTCTTTTATGATGCTGTTGGTAGAACTTATCATTTTAATTTCTTATTGATTCCCAAGGCAGACAAGGATCTTACTGTGACAAGAAGGAATGCTATGTCTCTGCCAAATGAAACCAACATATATTGGCGCAGAATACAAAGAAAATGGTGGCTTCTGGGAAATGCAAAGTTTTAGCTTTTCCAGTGCCCTGCAAATTATATTTTAGGCCCCCAAATCATTTTCTTTCTCTAACGTTTTTCTATCCTTGGTTTTCTCACTTTATTTTGAATAGGGTTGGGGGGGAGGGGCGAAACATAAATCTACCTTGCTTGTTGAAATCACAATGCTTTTACTGGCTAAGAAAACATTTAAAATAACTATTGGTCTCCAAGTCGAGATATAAAGTCTATAAAAACATCCTTGTCTGATCCTGTCTCCATCAGAAAGCTGAAATAGTTTATTAAGATTTCCTTGTCATTGTAATGTCTCGCACAGGTGCCAATGTGTTACATTTAACGCATAACAGAGGCTTCTTTCAGGGAGTGGGGATGAGGAAGGAGAGGTGCATCCCAAGCGGTTTAACAAACTATTCTGACATTACACAGAGTAGATGAGCCAGTGGAGTCACTGTGACACAAGTGACCGTTAAAATGCAAATGAGGGACTTCAGCTGACAGAGTTACCTCAGGACTCAAAATAAGGATACGGAGGACCAAAGCGCAATAGCGCTATTCTGCACTTCTATAGCACCTGCCACCTGAGGAACCTAAAGCACTTTTCGGCCAACATGGATGGCATTCACCCCTGTTCAGAGAGCCAGTGTAAGACCCATGCACCACTTACATCCCTCCAAATAGGCGTTGAGTGGGACTTATGTGGTGTACAGACCCTTGTGCTGGTCCTCTGCAAGGGGGGGATTTCAACACAATACATGAACTGTGCTGCTGACTCCGGTGATTTCATCACAAGCTTGTGATAAGGGTTATTTTCTTAAAGCTCACAACTGGCGGAATCATGTTATTATTTGAGAATCTCAGCTTCCGTTTTTTAAAAAGAGTTTCTAGGCCTCATGGTTTCAGAGAACAGCTGGAAAACATGAGCCCTAAAGTCTCCAATAATCAAGCGAGGAAAAGAACCCTACACATTTTTCCAATTCTCAAGATTTAAACTGATGTCATGATTTTTTCAGGGAGGGAATGACTCATGATTTTTGAATGCTTGGGGTTGGCAATACTGCATTTAGCCTCACAACACCCCTGAGGCATGTAAGTATTAGTATTCCAGTTTATAAATGGGGAAACTAATGCTGAAAGCAGTTAAATACCCAATCCATCTTCCACCAAATTCAGCTTTGTCATTGACTCCAGTGGAAGCAGGCACAGGTCACAAGTGACTTACCTAAATTCACACAAACCTGTGGCAGAATTGAGAACTCAGCTGTCCTGATGGCAGGTCCCTTACTTGAATCACTATGTCATATCGCTCCAATTTTTCATGTTTAGAACAGAGGAGAGACCTTCACTCTTCTTTATTTCAGTGCTTGAATTGGATGCTGTTTTGAGGTGTTGGAAATATTTGGACACAGGTTTTTTTTTTTTTTCATTTCAAGATTCTGGTTAGAACCAGAACTGCTGTATAAAAGGTTGTCATGATGGTACAGTATTTCCAGCCACAATCCAAAGTAGAAGTCCTGGAAGCTCTTTTTGATGCAGGAACTGTCTTTTTCTTCTGTGTTTGTACACCATCCTGCACAATGGGGTCCTGGTTCATGCCTGGGGATTCTGGGTGCTACTACAACACAAATAATAATGGAAACCTCAAAAGGAAGATTTCTAAATGTGACATTTCCAGCCGAGTTTGGCAAGCTCCAGTAGTTGAAATAAGCTTCAGAGAAGCATCCAAATGTCTAGATGTTCATCTGAACTGCACCCAGACTCCAACCCTTCGCAGGTTCATCACTCGTTGGTTTAGTAACAGAAGTGACCAGAAGGGAGAGTGGT
This sequence comes from Trachemys scripta elegans, assembly GCF_013100865.1. NCBI lineage: Eukaryota > Metazoa > Chordata > Testudines > Emydidae > Trachemys > Trachemys scripta. Next base: position 7,150,907 of record NC_048309.1, read on the forward strand.
AGAACAGAATGAAAATTTGGATGTGCAATTTTAGGGTCGAAAATGTATTTATAAAAACTGAAGCCTCCTCTCATGCCAAATCTATATGGTTTCTTATTGGGCACTTGAAAGCTCTCAGAGGGTTATCCAAACCTCCCTTCATTTGGCTGTCTATATAGCAAAACAATATGGTGCACTGAGCAAATGCATTAATTTCTGGGTTTATGGTTGCCTGAAGCATGATTTCTTTCCTTCACCTGGCCTGTTAAATCAAATGGTGCCCAGGTTATATCTTTCTATATGATTTTCAGTCTCTTTGTTACCTCTTGATTCTTGTGCTATTGCTAAGTGACCTCCACGCTGGGCACTTCTAAAGAGTATTCATCTCCTAAACTGTCAAATACCGCAATCAATGTTCAAATATTTAACAAGCCAGCCATACTGTGCTGAAAATAATTACTGCGATGGGAACATGCACCAAGACATCTCCGGGGAAAGAGAAAGGGAAGGGGTACCCCAAGTGCTGTAAATAATAGGATAGATTTTTAAAGATGGGCACACACAACTGCATGCATATATCTGAGCACATGCAAACCAATTAGCTCATGTGAGGCCATTTGCAAATAGAGGTATATGCTTACAAAGCTCATGTACTGGTGTGGAAAGCAAAATCCTTTTCCTTTAGTGCAGTAAATGACTTTACGGAAGTGCTCAAAATAGAAAATGCTGTCTACCATCCAAGCTTGAACGTTGGAGGAAAATGTCTAGAAACTGATTTGGTTAGATGGATGCATTCATATAAATAATTGCTGAATGTCAACTAAAGTAGACTAACGATAGGGGATGAAAAGTAGGCTAGAAAAACTAGATAGAGCCCCCCTTTCAAAATAATAATATCAACAAAGCAAGCAAGACATGTTTCACTGCCCGATAAACATAAAAGCATTAGTGAAGATAAATGGCACAAAGGTATCACTGCGGCGGGGGGGCATGGATCATGTCGTGCTCCCCACCAGGCCCCACCCTGGGCCGGGGAAGCGAATGATCCAACCAACAGACCAAATTCGGTGATGAATCCTGGGCACGTGCCACCTGAATCACGTTGTGCATGCACGAAGATGACTCTGAGGTCAACTGGCACTGGGACAAAATGGTGTGCAATTAACTAAAAGATTTCTTTGAAATCTTTGATTCTCAGGGCATCTGCTTTGATTTTTCAGGCAACTGTCTAGAAACAGTTTGCAGATCTCAGTCTGCTAGGCACAGCATGTTGGGTAAGATGGGTAGTTCAGAAGTATCTCGTGAGAGTTATGGTCATCGTTTTTCCTGCTGTTACTCAGACAGACTTAAACGTCTGTATGACAGAGTGTCACCGAGCCATCAAGGAACAAACGCAAAAGGAATCCAGATGAAGAAAACTCAATGTGAGGCTAAGAGGCAGAATGTGCTCCCAGATTAGCTTGCACAGGATTATTACTCTAAGTGCATGTAAACACATGCACAGGTGCACAGGCACGTACACACACACCACCTCTTTCTCATCAAAGTGCTCTAATTTTTAAAATTACACTCGTAGTCAGAATTGCTTCTCCAGTGTTCACATTGCCCTGTATTTGACTTTTGTGATCTTAAATTGTCACCGCTTAGGAAGAGTTACTTATATCTAATTTTATGAGTGCTTCATCTTGTGCCTAACAAGTCTTTATCGGATGGTGTCTCATTCATGGCTAAAGTGAACAGAGTCTTGGTGGAGTGATAGGCAGTAGGCACTTGAGGCATTTTGATAGAGTATCACAATCAGAGGAGATAAAGCGTAGTTATTTTATTTAAGCCTCAGTCAGATTACCGTTGCCTTATACTGAATAGTAAATCTCACTCAGTAACTCATTATTATTGAAGATGGTTTTAATACAAATGAGAGCTTTTGCCTTTGCATCCCAGTGAGGAAGGCACAATACGGTGCCCTGTGACATCAGCATCTGTTGCTATGGGAATGACTATAATATCATTCCGATCTCCAAATACAGATGCTGTAATCTGAAGTCCCAGAAAAGACTGACAGCAAGAAACAAATAGGTATCTCCAGGAAGAAGCAGTGAAACTCTAGGACAGTGGTTCTCAAACTTTCCCTTTCACACAGCAAGCCTCTGAGTGCAACCCCCACCCCCTTATATATTAAAAACACTTTTTTGTACATTTAACACCATTTTAAATGCTGGAGGCATAGTGGGGTTTGGGGTGGAGGCTGACAGCTCGCAACCCTCCATGTAATAACCTCGCGACCCCCTGAGGGGTCCCAACCCCCAGTTTGAGAACCCCTGCTCTGGGAGGCCTTATTATGGTGGCTAGAGTGAAGGGCGCGGATAGTGGTGATTGGAGGAAACTCTTTGTGTGACCTCTGGGTAAGTCACATGAGCTTGTTGTGACTAAGTCAACTGGATCAAAGGAAGGAATGGAGAATGGATGCTGCCTCTGTGTTGACCTTTCCTGGATAAAATGATACCAGAACAAAAGAGCCAATCACAAGGAAAATCAATAGCAAACTAAATGCTTAGAGCGAATTCTGAATGGGCAGCTCCCAATCACTGAAATCAACAGGGGCAATGTACACGCTGAAAGACTGATTTGGCCCTTGACGTCACTGCATTTAATACTTTGTCCACAAGCATTACCCCCTCCTCCAATTTTGGGGTGCAATTTTGCAGCTGCAAATAATTGTGCAACACAGTTCACTGCCCATATGACTACCTGGGTGGTAAGTGCAATTGGGTAGTTACATGATAAAGAACTATGAATTGTGCCTACAGTTAATTGTGTATTGAAGCATTGTAATTTTCAGGTGCAATTTTTCTCAAATCAGGCCCTTTACCTTTAAAGCTAAATGTAACAGGTTTCATGCATCAGTCTGGCACTCAGATACCCTGGCGACGAGCATGAGCTGGATGGATAAATAGATAATCATAAACTTTTGAAATGTATGTTCCAACAAACCAAATGTACAGGCAGACAAGACAAGCACTAAGAACAAGACACAAAACTGAAATTACCTGCTCTTATTTATCAGCTTAATATTCTACCAAATCATGATTCAATGACTTGGCCTTTATGAGCTGTGCATTTTGTATTCGTTTTGGTTCCTTAGAAAGTTGAGTGTAACTGGCATAATAGTAGATTAAACTCATAAAAGCTCATAAAAATGACTCCATGGGGACTTATATTTTCATTCATTTTGAAAGTATATACTTTTCCCCTCTTTGTAGCTGTAACTTAATGGAGCTCTTTGCTTTCTTACGAGTCCCTTAAGGGAACCTATAAAAATCTCATATGGGGCTGTTGTTGACTATGATCCTAGAATCTTACAGAAATGTAAGAAGCAATGGATAATTTGCCAGATACATGAGATTTGAGAAGATTTTTGCAAAAGGAGAACCCTGACAGGAACTAAATAGAAGTCCTTTTGCAATATCAGCTTCCTCCACCAGCCTTTTACTGGAATACAAAGGAATTTGCAGGTAGCGAATAAGCTACATGAGGGATCCCATATTGTTCGCTGTGTGAAATAAAAAGAAACATTTGGGGCCACATTTATGATTTAAATGGAGTTCTGCCAGGAATGAGTTTGACACATACCAAGGAAAATCAGATTTAATTTGGCCCCAATTCTCAATGGTGAAATTTTAAAAAGCACCTAAGGGAGTTAGGTGCCCAAATCTGACTAATTTCCACTAATTCCTTAATTTTTAGACAAAAACCAAGGCACAAACACTTCCGTTTATGTTACTGCAGTTGTTCCTTTCTCTCATCCGACGCCTACATGTTGCTCATCTCAATTTAGAAAAGCAATAACACAGAGCTCTGCTACGTACACGGCAGTGAGCATCCCCACGGCTTCATTTTGGCTTTGTTCAACCTCAAAGATTATTAAGAAAAGGAAAACAAAACAGAAGGTCATTCCATTCAGGGAGCCCAAGCAATCAGTCTGTGCGTTAGCCAGAACCCTGCTTTATGCTGGTGCTTCTCAGGTATTCAGAGGGGATTTCGGGCTAAGTAATGCTCCTGACTGGAGGAGATGGAGTCCTGCATTGCTCACGTATTCAAGGGTTGCACTCAATTAACAAGAAGTAAAATTCGAATAGACAGGGGGAGGGAAGAATTTTCTATAAATTCTTAATTTGGATGAACTGCTACATGGCATCTGGTGTTACCGACCCAGGCCGGAAAAAGCAAGAAGGAAATTCCTTCACTCTTTACTTAACTCTTCTCAGCTATTAGATGGATTATTAGTTCCAATAGTTCTCCTGTGAAACAATTATCCATTGAATCACTTTCCCTTGACAAGCTCCTGCACATCCTCCCACCAGTCTCAGCTGTAACACTCTAATTTGATAATTCCCTTTAGGATGTGGAGCTGCACTTCTTTATTCCTCTGATCTGGTAGCTGGTGATAAAGAACGATCATAGGTGGGTCTGAGATTGCTTTGTTCCATTTCCCCCCAGCCATGAGAGGTGACCGTGGTAAAGTCTCCCTCCCTCATATTAGCACTGCTGTATACGGCAGTACAGCAGATATTATCCTCTGTATTGCATAGGAGCTGGTGAACTTTTTTCTTTCAGCTCAGCCACTAGACAGCAATTCATCTGGTGGGGCACAGATGAGAGGAAAAGCTGACAAGCTGAAGAAATGACAGATTTCAAATAGAAAAGCTTCCTATAATTTCTAAATACCCAGCCCCAGATCCTCAAAGGTCTTTAGGCTTCTAACTGACATTGATTTCCTAAATACCTTTGAGGATCTGGGGCCTACTTCCCAGAACTTTCAGGTGAGACACTATCCAGTGATGGTTCTGTGGGCAGTAAATATCCCATGATACTTTTCACAAGTGCATATCTTGGCCATGCTGTCTTGGTTGAAGTCTAATTTGGTTAAGTGTATGTTCCCCCTACCTGAATGACTCCTGTAGTTTCGATTGGATAAAGCATTATTTTTGTCCACTTTCCTATACTAGTCTATTGTGTTCTACCACTCTGTGATGTTAATTCCACCCATGGCTGCGTTTCATTGGTGGGAGAAGAGATTTATATTTATATGCCATTTGCAAAGTGCTGTAGGAATGGTAGGTATTATTCTTAGCAGTGCTAAGGGCAGAGGGAATAGGAGTCTTATGTTTTTCTTGCAATGTGTTTCACAAAACAATGGAATGGTACAAGAAGGCTACAAGGATGAGGCTATAAAGAAGAGACCTCGCTAACATGGAGCACTTGGCTTTGCAAAGGTGATACGCTGTTTCTCTGACACCCCCACATTCATGGAAGCTCAAGTGTTACAGAATTGCCTCAGTTCCAGTGGGTGGAGGATAACAGCCCACAGGCAGGCTGCCCAGGAGAACTCCCCCATCTCCCCTTGTGACCCTCACTCCTTGACAACCTGGAGGGTGATTTGTAGGTAGATCTATGACTGCATTGATCCACCTGCCTGAGTCTCCCATGGAAGAGTCAGGCAGGGGGCCCCTGGAGTACTATAGCATGTGGGTTGTGTACTATATTGTACCCTGGCCACAACTCGGAGGAAAATTCCACCCCCACCCTCAGCCTCCTATGGGATTCCCTCTAAAATAAGGTCTTTGCTGAGAAATGACACAGGTGGAAGAAGACACCTAGAAGCTAAAGTGCTTCATATCTGAGCGGGGCCTGCAATTGCAAAGGGAGCATTTGCATCAGCACTCGTAGACCCTGAATGGATGAATGCTGAGCAGATGTTCCACTTCCAGGGAGAGACAGACAAAGCTGATCTCCCCGGAGTGGAAGCTTTGCTCCTGGAAACGAATAGGCAAAGAGGATAAGCCCTATGAAGATGAGGCTAATGAATGCAGGAGAGAGATCTCCCATCAGCGAGATACAGACACAGAAAGCTAAAGCCAGACTTTATGCTTCCTTATGAAGCCATCTGGAAAAATGAAATCCTGCAAACTCAAAGTCTCCCTGACCCCGCACACATACCCAAACAGCCACTTGTCAATCATCATTATTTAATAGCTAGAATCAGGGGCATGCACAGGAATATAAATTTTACTGCTTTGGGGGGGAGGGCGTATTAAACACACACATACTATACACATTAAACCATACCGACACAAGCACATACATCAGATGCAAAGAAATACACAGCAGTACACTCACCATTTTAATGAACTGTACCTTTGATCCACCTCGAATATGGGCTCCTTAACTTTATGGAGGAGAACATGTGCAAACCAAGCAGGCTCACGTGCATCCGTAACCTCACGTTAGGGGGATATGTGTATGACCTCCCTGAATTTGTGTTAGGACAAAATACCATAGAAGAAAAAGTGTGTGTGTGTGGGGGGGAGGCAGAGAGCTCCTCCAGACACAGGGCCCAGGCGGGGGACTCAGAACTCCTCCCACCCTGGGGCTGCAGCAGGGAGGACGAGAGAGCTCCTCTCCCCCTGGGCTGAGGTGGGGAGAGCGAATTCCTCCAGCTCTGGGGCTGCGGAAGGCAGAGCAGAACTCCTCTAGCCCCGTATCTAGCACTTTTCAGTTGTAGATTTCAAAGCGCTTTACAAGGGACAGTAAATATCACTGGCTCCATTTTGTAGATAAGGAAACAGACACAAAAAGGTTAAGTGACTTGTCCTAGGTTATGCACCGGGTCAGTGGCAGAGCTAGGACTAGAACCAGGACTCACACTATCTGCCTGATCATTGACAGCTATGTTTTAGAGGTCACCAGATATTGGGTTTGTGATATTTTTCCCGTAGATAACAGTATTATTGCTGTGGGGGCATTCCCTCTCTCCCTCTCAAAGTAACCAGCTAACCTGTTGGGTTAATAAACAAATACAAGCGTGTATTTTTTTCTGGCTTTCCAGTGACACCCTGTACATCAAAATTAGTGGAGAAATGGCCAAACTAAAATCCCCAAATGCAGTCAGACTTGAGAGCTCCAGACTACGGTGTCCATAAAGCTAATTACCCATGTCCCATTCGTGCATTCATCAGCATAGAAAACAACAGCTAACACGAACCCAGTATTGTTTTGGGTTTGAAGTTTTGCATATTTAGCAAGCAATCCTAAAGTATGCCTCACTTACCATGACCTGCCTTCTACACCTTTTAGAAGTTACACAGAAGTGAGTATCAGGGGGTAGCCGTGTTAGTCTGTATCTACAAAAACAAGGAGTCTGGTGGCACCTTAAAGACTAACAGATTTATTTGGGCATAAGCTTTCGTGGGTAAAAACCTCACTTCTTCGGATGCATAGCACAGAAGTGAGTGGCACTCAGATAAAGATCAAATGGCCGTAATGTTTTTAAACAGACTTTGCCATGAAACAGGCCGTAATATCTGCTTGGATTTAGTCGCCTTACCAAGAAAGGGAACTGAGGTAAGTTTTAGGAATTCAAATGCAGACAGCTGCAGTTGTGAGGCACACAGCAAGGGAATGAACTAACAGCTCAGTGTGTAACAGAAATGTATGTAACCTGTTATTACTGTTCAAGGCCTTTGTGATTAGAGTCAGGCTCAGCTTTATCAATGCAGTAAAAAATATAATTAACTGTGTCTGGTCCTATTCTTCAGTTACAATCTTCCTAATTACATCTGACTCCAAACCAAACACCACACTTGCTGCGTGCATATTATTTTGTTATTTAAAAAATGTATAGTGGAGACTTCTGGTATTTTAGCAGAGACTTGTCTGAGCAAATAGAAGACAAGGCATGCACAATATACAGAGGCAGGCATGTTGGAATTTGAGTCCAGTCAAAAGATAACCCTCTTTTTCCCCTCTCCATTTGTGCCAATTGAAGTATCCATTCTGCAGAAAAAGGATCTAAAACCTTCGGTCTAGACTGCGATTCTACAGTCTGCCCTGAGTAAGGGGCAGCGTGTAGCTGCCGTGACTCATGAGCAGACCAGGGAGTGGATTGTGCAAGAATCACAATGCCTCCCCCTGTTCTCTCTCACTCTGAGGTAGGGAGTAAAGCCCAGAGCCTTGACGATATTTAAGAACCCATCAAAATCAATGGGAGTTAGGAACCTAATACCTGCAGGGAGATGGGCCTAGTTTCATAGCTTCTCAAGGCCAGAGAAGACTATCACAGTCATCTAATCTGACCCACATAACAGGCCATACCATAGAACCTCACCCAATAGTTCCAGCATCATAAAATTGGAGCAAGCCAACTCCCTGCAAGGCACCCAGCCATCTACTCGGACCAGTAAAGAGGGAGGTATTAAACCAGTGAAACTTTATGTGTAGACCAGGCCTGTGGGCTGGACCATATGCCTATACAAGGGAGTCATGGAGTGTACACCTCCCTCACAGCCCTGTATGAGCTGCCCAGATCTTGAGACTAGGCACACAGGAGGAAGTGGGATTATGTGTTTATTTACTCCCGCCCTGGAGCATGTGTGTAGGGAAGCGAGTCACAGCCTTAGCTCCACCCACCTAACTCGCTGGTCAACCCAGGTGTTCTAATATGCTAGTGACCTAGGTCAGCAGCGAAGTGTTTTCCCCTGTCCCTAGAGCAAGGAAGACGTGGGCAAGGGCCCTGAGGCTCAGAGGCATGGCTCTGAGGTACAATGCTACCCAGAAGTTCTCATGAGGTGGTATAGTTGAAGGCTCGCCCTTTGCTCAGGGCTGTGCTTGAAGGCTCAGTCTAGCCCTTAACTAGCCGCTTGTACATGCAAAGAGGAGCTGTTTTTATGGTGAGCCGGATGAACTGTCAAAAAATTATTATATCTTTAAAATCTTACGGTGCAACTTAAAAAGAAGTTTCTATGCTTCATCCTTCCCATGCACCTTCAGGAGCTGTTTTGCCCTTATCTAATGATACCCAGCCTTCTGTGTGTACAAAGACACAGTGGTGATTTCTCTCCTGAATGCTACTGTCCTCTCAGGAGAATGCACATTATTAAAGTTGACCTTTGGCTCTGGTCCCTGCAAGGCCCAGTGTGATTTGTTTGAAGCTCCCGGATATTTTTTTTCTCCTGACTATTGGAGAGAGCCTGAAACTAGATGGATAAAAGAAAATAATAAGCCGAGAGACAGTTGGTATATTCTCTTTTAAGAAAGCCAGCGGGAGAAAAATCACTAATAGTAAAAAAAAACAAACCCTGCACACTGTTATTTCTACTGTCCAACATGGTGCTGGCCCTTGTATAACCCACTCGTGAGTGTGTATTACTGTTCCACTTCTGCGCCAATCCACTCGGGCCAGGAGTGTTAAAGACCCAGCTCAAGCTATAGCAGCACATGATTTTAGCTCTGGTGAGCCCTGGTTCAGTTCCTGGTTTGTTAGCCAAGATGGCTGTGGTGTATTGAAAATGGAGTAGGAATTGTAAGCTCTGTTGCTTTAATTTGCATGGGGTTTCCTGGTTCTGCTTGCAGGCTAATGGGTTCTGTAGGGAAGCATGTGATCAGACTCAGTCTGCTAAATGCCAGCCTGCAGCAAGGTGCGATGAGTTGTGCCCCTCTACCTTAAGGAGCAGCCTGCTTGGTCTCTCTCTGTTTTGGGGTTCTGATGCGTTAAAGTCCTGGATTTTGAGAAATAAAGTCGTGTTACACTGCAACCTTCTTGAACCAGTAGTTTATGTTTTTATCTAACTTCTATTTGTAGGCCGTGAACATAACAAGAGCAACCATCCACTTGCTCTTCTAACAGCCCTGAACTACCACTGAGCTCACGTAGCTCTGTGTTAGGATAAAGATCTTGTTCTATGGTGAAGGAATTTTTCTTTTCCCAAAAGAATCTGGCCTTTGTAACAGTTATGTAACATTTAGTGTAAACCAAATCTATGATTAATACTAGAAATGGACCTCAACTGGAACCTAGATCAGGCCATAAGTCATGATACAAGCTGTAACTGGATTTTCTAACAAAGAAAGAGGAAGAAGGGGAATTAGACATGAGCCAAAAGTGTGAATGTACAGGAGCTGAAAAGGGGGCGGGGGACAATGAGAGTTACAGGTGAATATTTACCCACTTTGGTTTATATTTTGGGAGTGCCACATTTTGAACTCTGTGTGACCAAAGGTCAGCACTGAATGAGGTTGAAGTCAGAAAACAAAATCCATGACCATATAGTAGTACATTTTAAGCTGGATCTCCCCTCCTTCTGAGACTTGGCTTGTACATGTGCAAAATTGTGCACTCGCAAAAATGCATCTGCACTTTGCAGGTGCAAACACATAGTAAAACTTTTAGAATTTTAGGGTGCTTTAAATGTTCTGCCATGCCAGGGCAACAAGGGCAGGATATTAAAAACCACCTCTCTGACTTAGGAGCACAAATCCCATTTAAAGTCAATGTTGCTTTTGAAAATCCCATTCTAAATCCCTACACGCTAAGAACTACTGGAAACTGAACACATGAAAAATGACTAGGGATAGTTGATAACTTTTAAATGAAACATTTTTCCTTTGGAAATGGGATATCATTGAAATCTAAATTTGCCAAGGGAAAAGGTCAGTTTCAGCAGAATTTTCAGTCAGGAAAAATCAAAATCAAAATCTTTTGTTCCAGGTTGACATTAATATCTTCTGAGCCACTACAGTGTCTCATGAGAGTTGTAGTTCTAGGTTCCTCATTCTTCTCTATGAGCCCTGCTTCTTGGCAGGATTACATCTCTCATGATGCACCATGGTCCTCCCTGTGTCTGAATTGCTGCAATGCTCTTATGTATCAACATTTTTCAGTTTATTTTTTTCCTTTTTTTCCACCATTTTTCCTTTTTCTATCTTGCCACTGAAGAGAGGGAAAAGGAAAAAACAAAAAAAATTATCAAGTGAAAACTGACAACTGAAAGATTTTCAGGGGCTTTTTTTGTTGAAAAAACACACATTTTGAAAATCAAATTTTTTTCATAATATGTTTTTGAAGAAAGAATTGATGAAATTTATTTTTGGACCAATTTATTAATTATTTCACATCTTGGAAACTGAGAGACAGAGCGATTCAATGACTTGACCAAGGTCGCCCAAGAAGTGGGTAGCAGAACAAGGAATTAAATTGAGATTAACTTGAGTTCCCGGTTCAGTGCTGTAACTAAAAGACCAGCCTCCGTCTCTTTCACTAGACATAGGCTTGTCGAGCTGTCTCTTTCTGCCTCCTCTGTTTTCTTAGGCTTGTAGTTTTTCATTTCTTTCATCATTCATTGATAAAGTACAGGTTAGCAGTCACAAAAGCTCACATTATTGTTTTCATTTTGAATAAAAGGCTTGGCTGGCTTGTAACTGAGAATATAGATTGCAGGAATAGAGTGTATCAACATCTCCTTTCATCTCTCAATGGCCATAATTTGCGTACATAGACTTCACTTGATTGCATCACACTACTAGCTGCAAAGCATGTAACCTGCCCACTGCAATTTATCACCGATTTTTGTAATGGGTTCCGATATTGCTGTGAAGTCTCATCTTCACAGATCACTGCTGCTGCTGACTGCCTTAGGATTACTGGCTGAATATCTTATAGACAAGTAAGGCCATGTGCGTCTCTTGGACTACACATTCTTTCTTGTTATGGAGTATTAACCGGGGTTTGACTTAAACACTGCTTTGGCAAACAGTAACTTACAACAATAGACAGCATGTTTCCAGCTTTCTGATGAATGAGGCATATGTGTTGTGTTTTAGAGATGCTCTCTGAACAGTAAGTAGGAAGAAATGGAGTGCGGTGAATTCAGCTGTTACTGAAGTTTCGGATCATGGCCTGGATACGTTAAGCAAAGCCCTGGGGTCAACACTGCTGTGTCAATGGGGCTATTGCGTCTCTCCACTAAATGCTAGTGCTGCATTAAGGAAGAAAAGCCTAAGGAAAGAAAAAGTTATGGCTAGGACTGTGAGGCTATTTCAAGACAGTTTGAGGCCTAACCACTCAGATTATTCATTATTGTTACAGTTATTTGAGTGTTCGGGTTGAAGGCAACTGACCAAACATTTAATAGGGCAATAATATAGGGTAGAATGTCCATCTGGACAGTTATGACATGCCTTCAGAGGTGTCATAACAACAATAAAATTCACACTTATACTGCACTGGATCTCAAAGTGTTCCACCAATTTTAATGAAACTCCACACCACCTTTATAAGGTGATTGGTGCACAGGTTTTACTGCTCAACTAAAGCACAGAGAGGTTAGTCGACTTGCCCAAAGTCACACTCTGAAACAATAACCGAGCAATAACAGAATCTGAGAGTCCTAACTCCCAGTCCATTGCACTATTGAACAGTATGTTTCAATAATTGTAATAATCTCCTAGAAGTCTTCTTGCCAAAGCATCTCATTGATACTACACTTTCGCCAACCCCCTAAGGTTCCAAAACCACAAGTTAGGCCTGCCAAAAACATGAGGTTGCTTTAATAAATCATGAGATTTAAAAAAAGTAATAAGTGTTGGGATATTCTTATTTGTCTTCTGGTTTTTCAGAATCAAGGGGTTCACATTGTAACCATGATACCTATAAACTTCCTTTTCTTAAACTGAAAGCTGAGATTCTCACAAAAAAAATCACATGACTCCAGGAGATGGAGCTTTAAGAAAAACACCAATTATTGTAAAAAGAACAGGAGTACTTGTGGCACCTTAGAGACTAACAAATTTATTTGAGCATAAGCTACATGGATGTAGCCCACGAAAGCTTATGCTCAAATAAATTTGTTAGTCTCTAAGGTGCCACAAGTACTCCTGTTCTTTTTGCGGATACAGACTAACACAGCTGCTACCCTGAAACCAATTATTGTGACACTCACATTAAATTGCAAGAGTTGTCCACAGGGTTAAATATAAGCAATAATACTGTAGAAAACAGCCAGACCTGCACAGTTACTCTCCATTACAGACACAAAGTGACTTCTTTTCCAGCCATCTGGGCATATCCAGTTATTTTAGGATTTTAAAGGAATTTCATACTGAAGGCACTCAATTGGCTCCCAAGGTACGAGAAGACTGAAATTTCATGAAAAGCCTCTAGGGACATAATAAGCAAATATCTGTCTATGTGTGTATAGGGTTTTGCAGCTGCACCCTTTGGAATCCTCTCTGGAAATTGTGCCCCTAATGAGGAAAATTTCTGAACGACAATGAAAACTAGTGATATATATATTATGGATGGGCCATGGGGTTTGCTTACAATAAGAGCCAACACAAAGCTTCACTCCGAACACAAACCAAACCCGCACAGAGCGAGATCTTATGGAGGTGCTAAAAAGCACTGAACTGGGTGAATTTTTTCCTCATCGGTTTGAATTTTCACATACTTCCCCCGGGCGCAGAAACAAAAGTAAAGAGATACAGTGAGAGAGGTCAGTATTGTAGCATTTCCAGTATGTCTGGAAGCAGAAAATGCAGGAAAATTCATGAGAAAACCTGTTCTCCTGAGATTTACATTCCAATTTTGCAGACCCAGGTGATTCAGATAATTTCACAGAGTCTGATTCTGCTGCTTGCCTTCTGGGTCAAAGACAATTGAACTCAATGGGATCTGTGCTCAGCATTCCCCATGTGATTCTAGGCACCTGGCAGGATCACACAGGTCAGAAAAATGCTGAGCAGCTAAACTCCCATTGACCTCAGCACCTCCTCAGGATTTGTCCCTGCAATGTGGGTTGCTTGAGGTTTGCCCATCACTAGCTCCAGTCATGCAAAGGAGTGATCTTTTTTTAAAAAAAAAACAATAACATAAAACCTGTTCTCTGTGTTATGACAGCTACTACATATAAACCGAATGGGAGACTATACACTGCCAAAGGACAAAAGACACTGATAAGCTGAAAAGCGGTGATTGCGAAAGATTGTGGTTTTTTCCTCCCTTGCTGTACGGATGATAATACAAGAAGAAACAGTTCCACTTAAATGGATATCACACTTCATGGGGAAGCATATTGTATCTTTCCTTAATGGAACACAAGGTAAATTACCGTGGTGATTGAAAGAATAGGTGAATCAAAATAGCACTGAATCCCTGATTAATGGAGAATGTTTCCCCTAGAGAATCAGGGAAGAATGAGAGATGAGAACTGATCAGAATCATCTCAGAATTATGTTGTGCTTCCCTGCCTGTTGTATCCAGCTGTTACATCTTGTGTTATATCTAGATTGTAAGCTCTTGGGGGCAGGGACTGTCTTCTTGTTATATGCACAGTGTGAATGGGCCCTCGAGACATTAAAGCAATATAGAAAAAAATATTAATGAATAACTGATGAATATGTTTCTATCCCAGACTCAGTGTGCAAATGAGGCTTAATGTCTGAAAACACAAATTTCTAATAATACCAAACTGTGATTTCAGACATGTTATTGGCACTGTGCTTTGGTCCTTAAAAAAAAAAAAAACCAACAACAACTCAGCAATAAAAAAAGAAAGGAATCTACACAATCCTATGTTTACTCTGGCTTATCAGCTTCCATGAGGATTTTTTAAAGTGATTTGGAAAGCAAGGAGACATGTTACAACTTCCTCTACTGATCTGGTGTATATTAAAGAGGAGGTGGGAGGCATAGGAAGTTGTTTTCCTTGAGGGGCCATTATCCACCACCCTGCAGGGGCTGAAGGCTTGAACACAGGAGAGACAGCACAAGGAAATCAGACTGCAGAGAGACTGTGCAGGACTCAAGAATTCTTAGGGTATGTCTACACAGCAAAAGCTAGGCACAGGCTAGCTTTCCTGAGCAAGCCTGAATCCAGATAGCACGTGTCAAAAGAGCCATGGTTACAGTGCCGCATGGGCTAGTGAGCAAAGTACTCACCCAGAATCCAGGCCCAGTTTCAGAGCCGTAACAAGGAATTTTTGCGCCCGAGGCAAGGGCCGGCTCCAGGCTCTTCAGCAGCAATTAGGCAGCGGGTCCCTGAGTCCCTCTCGGAGAGAAGGACCCGCTGCCGAATTACCACCGAAGAATGAATGAAGCAGCGGCGGCAATTTGGCGGCAGGTCCTTCCCTCCAAGAGCGACTCAGGGACCTGCCGCCGAATTGCCACCGAAGAAGCGGCGACGGTAGAGCTGCCGCCAAAGCGCCGCCAATCGCGGCTTTTTTTTTTTCCCTCCGCCCCACTTGGGCAGTAGAGCTGCGCCCATCCACTTTGTACGCCCGAGGCCAGTGCCTCACTCGCCTTGCCCTTGTTACGGCACTGCCCAGTTTGTACAACTCACACTGTCACCCAGACGGCGTGGTCTTCAGTACTATTGTTACCTGTGCTCGCTGGATTCAGACTAGCTTGTGTAGGGGGCGGTTAGCCCTTGCACAGCTCCTATTGGCTCTCCCTGCAGAACCAAAGGAGGGATGTTGGGAGGAGCACATGGAGGGGAAGGAGGGGCACATGAATAGCCGTAGGTATATGAACTACAAGGATCCAAAAGCCTTGCAGGGGCTATAGTTACTACTACAGCCCATAGGCCCTTACCTTTTAAAGTCAGCCAGTCCCGTCACTGAGGGCGGTGCAACCCTCTCTTGTCATTGGTCCCTGAACTGCTTGTCCCATGCAGAAGCCTTCCTATTGGCTCCAGAACAGTTTTCTAGATCCTTCTGTCCCCACCCCTGACTCAAAGCATGCTGGGAAATGGAGTCAGAGGACTCTGGCAGCCATCATAGTTGTAGTCATTTTGGAAGGGCCCCCAGAAGCTCAGTCTGGTGCTGGAGCTGGCAAATGCCAAGCTGGGGTTACAAATAAAAAGTACTCCTGGGCTCACAAAATCTCCATGCTGCGCTGCTGTGGGTGAAGATTGACGCTTATTTGAAATACGTAGAAAGCTTGGATAATCAGCTCTGAAAGTGAGAACCAAGGGAATGCAGCTTCTTTTGGGCACACTTCTCCCTCCATTCTGGCTTTTATGGTTTTTCAGTTTCATCATCAATCCTTTTCCCTGTCCCCCACTCTTTGCTACTGCAGCAGTAATTCCCCCTCAGCTGGAAGTGGAAGGAAGAAAATATTCTACTCCTGATGCAAATAACTACTCCTCGGGTTGCTAATGAGAATTACATGGGTGCATATGGAAGAAACAATACCACAACGAGGGTGTGATAAAATAGTAAAAGGAGCGCTCAACCATTCCCAGCTTAAAAAGCCACTTTGTCACTGAACTGAGACAGTGAGCCCCTGGAGAAGTAGAGTGGGTTCAAACGGAAGTGGTTATACTCCTTCAACGGTTGCAATTTGAAACTTTTCCATGCAGCAACCAGCATGGATATTATTGAAATTCAAGAGAGATCCAGTGCTGGGTTGGTATCGCTGCAGTGATTGCATAAGGTGCTGTAATATTGTTATTGTCATACTGAAGGGTGTTGGTAGCTACTAGCAAGTGTGACCTGATCGATGGGCAATCACATCCCCGTTGAAACTGATCGGTGTGCTAGCCGTCCTTCATTCTGGCTAAATGGAATAAGCAATTAAACTCCTCTGTGGAGTAAGATAGTTGAAACATTAAATGCCACTACCCAAAGTTCTGGCCACATGGAAGGCTCTGTGCAAAAATGAACTCAGGAAGAATAAAAGGGTGCCTGGCCTTTGTCTTCTGCACTGTGTCTCCCAGACTGTGACCTCTAACCTGAGAAGATCCCATGCAGGGTAAGCTGCACTGTTGTAGAGCTACATAGCTGTGACAGACATATATTATGATTTTTATTAGACGCGAGGGCCAAATTCAGCTTTGGTATAAATCAGATCAAATCCTACTGACTTCAATGGGAATGCATTGATGCCCGGACTGGAACTTGACCCACAAGTTCTAGGGGCAGGAGGACATGATGGTGCTTTGGGGGTCATGACAATGCTGATGTTTTTTGATGTTGTTAAATTTTGGGTTTCACAAAAGTTTTTCCCAGTTTGATGAAACTTTGTTTCCCAGATTTGACTATAACAGCCATGAGATTATTATAAAAGCCTCATAACACTTAGTCCCAAGTGGCATTAGAAAGGAAAGTGACATATGAGGCAGCATATGGCAAATGTGTATTTAGAAGCACAGAAAACAGACAAAACTCATTTGGGGTCAAGAACTAATCAGGCAATGTATGTTTTAGGTTCTGTGTTGATGCCACTGAGGAAGAACATTATATTGAAAACTATATTTATAAACACAATAAAATCCAACGGTGTACAAAAGGCTGGACAAAAATGAAAAGAAGGTGGTGGGGAAAGAGTCTAGTTTGTGGCAAATCATCTCTTCTTTGGCCACCCAAAAGCAAAGTCAGAGGATTTCATATAAATTCTTTATGTAAAGGACTGTCTATGGTTTATGTATAGTCAAGTTCATAATCAACATTTTCATGGAGGAAAAGAAAGTGCTTAATTTATGGTTTATTCTTCCGGATTCATTACCTTCAATATTTGGCACAGATTCAGAAAATACCATTTTAGACACTGAATAAATTGTTTTATTGGAGAAGAATTGTTTTATTGGGTGTTAGTAGCAAGATCACTTTTACACACAATATTATGAAGTTCTTGTGGCCATAAGGAATTGGTGGGCGCCGTTGTTGACCATGCAGTTTTCCAGAAAAAGCAGGTAATCTGCAAAGAACAACACAAGATGAATAATATTGATAATATTGTCATGGCTGTGGGTTGTGGTATAAAAACAATGGAACCCTGGGGAAACTGTTTCATCTTTATAATATTTCTCCGGTGCGTATACATTTTCTCAATCCCATTGCTTCTACTTGGGTATCACATGTCACTCTGCACATGCATATGTAACTTTCTGTCATTCCAGGAAGCAGAATATAATAGACCTGACTGTGATCTCATATTCTCCAGTGTAAATCAGGATTAACCCAAATGAAGTCAGTGAAGTTACACCAGTGTAAATCTGAGATGAGCAAAATCAAAGTCAACCCATAATCTTTCACTGAGTCTGGTAGCCATTGCTTCAATTTCAGAATTGGGTCCAAGACTTGAGCATGAGTTAGCTTGACAACATGTGTGAATTACCACTGCAGCTAGGTCCATATGGTGATTCTTCTTTGTCTTCTGATACATGTTACTATCATGCCACCAGAGAAACATGCCAGATGGCTCAATTTGTTGTTCAGAATTCCTTCTCTCCTTTCTGCACTACATGTTAATCTGTCTTCCAGCAGATTTTTAAAACACGTTTTATGTAGCCTCTAGCACATCATCGTACATTTTTAAGCTTCATTAACTCTCTTGTTTGACATCAGCCAGGATTTGATCAAATATTCAGAAAATCTGCCCTCTAATTGAGTTGTGGTGATGTACCCAGTTTGCATTAACCGGATGAAATAATGAAGTTAGAGATGGTGACATTTCTCCATTCTTTGCCGTGTTTTACGGACATTCATCACGTTTTCATGCAATAACGGATTGCCAGATTGCTCAGTAGTGTGTGGACATTCTAAGCCCCTAGCCCAGGATAGTATATGTTTAACTGTAAGCACATCATTCATTTCACTGAAGGCTATTGGACTATGCACGTGCTTAAATATAAGCAAGTGCTTGAGTGCTTTGCTGGATCAGGGACTAAGTGTAGGGTCCCACATCCTGCCAAGATGCTAGAGCCTGCAGATGCCCAGTCGCAGTTCATATCAGCTCCTAGATTTAGGACATCTTCTGTCGTATTAATGGCTGGTAAAACAGTGAGAATATTTGAGTCAATGATGAAAGTCCTTGGGCAGGCATCACCCCCATCTAAAGACTTTAGGAAAGAGAGTTTATGAACTTCATAAAGATCATGGAACAATGGGAGTTTCCTTGAGTAATGACCTGAGGACCTGGCCAAATGATTTCTGAGCAGAGAGGTCATCATGAGCTAAGGAGTTGGATACCTGATGGTCCCCCTATGGCAGAATGCCCAATCAAGTTGCATTCTGCCCAGAGTCTCAAAATTTCTGCATTTATCCGTGGGGAGGTCTATTCATGGACAAGTTGCTGATAACATTCCATCCCTAGCGGTAGAGTTCAAGACTTTGGGGTTTATTTCCTTTTTTTTTTTTTTTTTTAAAAAGACGCCAGGTGTTTGGCAAAGAAATGTTATCAGTTAATTAGTAGAAAACTGAGCAGAAGGCTGTCTGTGGATGATCACTAGTACAATGGGGCTTTCTGTTGAAGATAGCCAAGCTAATGAAGTCACAAGATGGGCTCCTGCAAAGCTCTGTGCTGATGAATGAAGATGAGCCAAGTCAGTGAGAAAATTCTGGCACCACTTCCAGACAGTCACAGAGACCTTGAACATTCCTCTGTGTTTGGCTTATATGAGCATCGAAGGACTAGATTTTTATCAGTCAGTGTCAGTGAACATTAAGGCTATTTATTTTGTATATTTTGACACATGGTGTTGACAATGTGTTTTACGGGCTATAAAGCTCTAGCTGTTTGAATATCAACATCTACTGACATTACATAATTATTGTCTGACCCTCCCATAATGTCCCACAACTGTGAAAATTTAAACTGATATAAATAAATAGAAATAAACAGATATTATCCATCAAAATTATTTACCTTCCCCCTTCCCACCCCAAATTCTGCCAATGCGAGTTATAGAGGCAACTGTGTCGTGGTTCATGGAGACAAATAAGACCCTCGTGGTTTGGCTCAGCCTGTATATTTTCTGGCTTACCAAGGTCTACTGTCTGCAGAATGGTGATTTAGTTACTAACGTCTATCCAGTACCCATTAAGGAGCATGCTCTGTTCTGTGTGTGTGAAATTCACTCCCATGCAAAGCCTTCTGCAAAGATGGTGTCCTACATTAGCAGCTTAAGTGGTGCTTACGGCCTTGTGTGACTGCATTCTGCTCTCTCAGCCTGAGACCAATCTCTCACAATTCCAACAGAATATGGAATTATATACTTATTACTGGAGTTGGGGGCACTAGTGGGTTAATGCATTAGTATTTCATACCTCAAACCCTGGGTTAAGCCACACAAGTGGAAGCAGTTTGCTGTCATGCTGTTCTCTATTCATATATATCACAAAACTACATGCTCTCACGGAGCTGATAGGCCAGTGTTTCTCAAACTGGGGTCACCACTTGTGTAGGGAAAGCCCCTGGCGGGCCGGGCTGGTTTGTTTACCTGCCCCGTTCGCAGGTCCGCCCGATCGCAGCTCCCACTGGCCGCTGTTCGCTGCTCCGGGCCAATGGGAGCTGCTGGAAGCGGCGCGGGCTGAGGGACATACTGGCCGCTGCTTCCAGCAGCTCCCATTCGCCTGCAGCAGTGAACCGCGGCCAGTGGGAGCCGTGATCGGCCGGACCTGCTGACGGGGCAGGTAAACGAACCGGCCCGGCCCGCCAGGGGCTTTCCCTACACAAGCGGCAACCCCAGTTTGAGAAACACTGCTGTGTTCAGAATAGAAGAGTGCCTGGGGGCAGGCTTTCAATGTAAAACTAAGGTGCTTTGGACAAGCTGGGTTGATGGGGATAGCAGTATGCACCTTACACCCTACACCTTGCTCCAACCAATGCTATGCAGCCCTGAATTCCAAGAGTAATTAATTTATTGACTCATTTAAAAGATACAAAAGAAACAGACTCATTCCTCGGGCTTCTGGTATGAGAAGCACAAATGCTAGAGGATTATCAGGAGTTATTAAAATGCATTTGGCTTTACTGTCTGCCCAGGAGATCAGTCAAATGAAAAGAGAAAATCTCCAGTTTTAACAGAATTGAAGACTCAGTTAAAGAGTCACGAAAACCTTAGAAACTGCGTATGGCATCTATGAGCTTAATAAATGGCCACAAGCTAATAAATACATTCACCAATATACTCTTCTCTTGCAATTCACTGATGATTCAGACCTTCCCAGTGAAATAGGCTACTGCTTTGATCCGCATTAACTATATAGGATGTTAGAAGACATTTTTAGGTCTTTTACTCAGGGTAGCTGCACTTGAAGACATCAAAGGTTCGGAGTACCTGCTGTGCGTTCAACGGGAGATGCAGACGCTCAGCCTAACTCCGGGGGTCTCATTTTTGCGGTAGTTGTAAACTACTCAGTTTCTGGCCCAGGTCGCTGTAGGCTCTGTGAGATCCCATGAAATTCTTTATCACTTTACTCTCTGTGCAATCAACCTTGCCAAGATCCCCTTTCTGCCAATCCTGTGCAAATTCTCTCTCTACGTCTGCAGGGATCGCCCTCTCTGTCCACTCTTTAATGTGGTCCCTTCCCTCTGTAGCTCCTCGCTGCAAGATCCTCTTTTGGTGTCTTCAGATTTACCTCTCATTTTGAATTAAAATGACAACCAAATGACAAGCATGCAGAGCCCTATACTCCACTTTACTGTTATCACAGAACAAATTATCCATGAACTTTAGACGGGGGAATTCAGCATCTCTCAGCTATGATAAGAAATCATCATTTCATTTTAAAACAACTCTTTGCATTCACCTTGGCTCAGCTACTGTGGGTGGAAAGAAAAATTCAGGGAAATCAAAGAGCTGAATCTTAAGCACAATAATAATATTGCTGAGGCAAGGAAACCACACAGTTAACAGGCTGAAAACTCAGGCACTCTTCATGGGTCTATACCTTAAAATCATCCAGGTCCTGTAACTGGTGCAGAATGCAACAGCTTGCTTACTGAATAGGGCAGCTTGTTGAGCGCATATGACACCAGTGCTCTGGGACCTGCACTGGCTACCCATTGGTGGAGTTAAAGGTGTTCATTATGGCCTATCAAGCCCTAAATAGCCTAGGACTGCCGATCTGCAGGATCATCTCTGTCCCCGGGCCATATTGCCACAGCTATGGGCAGCAGCATGCCTAAGATGGGGCCTTCTCATTAGAAAAGAGAGAGGGCACTGGCAGGATGTTCCTGGATCTTGCTCTCCCCCACCCCCCTTAACCCAGATTTGGTGACTTCCGGGCGATGTTGGAAAAGACACCTGTTCGACGGTTTTGCAAGAGGCCTGAGGCCATGCTTCCCAGAGCAATGAAGTGGTAGAAAGGAGTTTCTGTAGGAGATGACTGGCTAGCTGAATTCCTGCTTTCATGCTGCTGGGATTTTATTGTATTAACAATGTTAGCGTGCCCAGAGTGACGAGAAGGCATCTTCTTAAATGATTTCATATCTAAATAAATATGAATAAAGATTATTGTGCTTATGAAAGATGCTGGAGTGACAGACCGAGAAACAGAGATCCCTCTTGTTATCCATAGAACAGGCATGAGCAGAACTAGCTTCCCCCAAACCCTGTGAAGAGAGAGACACCAAGCATGTACTTCAGACATTTGCTGGCACAGTAATGTGATTTTTAACCTTTTAGACTGGTAAAAGCCCTAGAAGTAGATGTTGTTATACTGGCAAAGACGTGCTCCTGTTGGGAGAGCTTATTTTGTTTGGAGAACTGGTATAAGCTGCATCTAGACTACTATAGCTATACCGGCAAATCTTTTCAAGTGTTGAGTAGGCCTTAGTGCTTGTCCTCTTTGCTGAGGCTGCCAATACAGCGAACAATTGTCATTTATGAACTGGCCTGAGAATATGAAATGGATTCAGCACTCAGCAAACATGAGATGGTAGCCCCTTTTGATTGCTAGTCACCGGAGGTAGATTTGAGCCAGTGACCTGGAGGTGAAAGGCTTAATATTGCGTTCACGCTCCCTGAGCCATCCAGTCTCCCCAGCTGACATCCGCTTTGAAACACATATGCTCATGTCACAGTTTTTCTGCTAGCAGTAAGATCCATGAGATAAGGGGTTTGAAATTTTCTTCTTCCACACCATTCTGTGTAACAATGTTTGCGACCATCGTAGTTTCAAATAAATATACAATATACTTATACTTATATACAATATACTTGCCGCCCGGGGGGGGGGGGGGCAAGTGGGGCAATTTGCCCCAGGCCCCGCAGGGACCCCCATGAGAATATAGTATTCTATAGTATTGCAACTTTTTTTATGGAAGGGGCCCCCGAAATTGCTTTGTCCCAGGCCCCCTGAATCCTCTGGGCGGCCCTAATATATCAATTAATACATGGCAGAAAATCTGTAAACACCAGGTGAGGTGGTTTGATATTGGAGCATGACCTGATATGTTCAATAAATTCTTAAGCCTCAGAACTAGATGTTCATTAATGTCCCACATTTTACTCAGTTTGTAATCCTGGGTAGGGAAGTCTGGAACCATCCAATAATCAAAGAACATTTGAAATGACAGTCTGAGGACACAAAGGATAGCAGCACCTGTCGTGTCTGACTAGCTTGGAAAAAACAGGCAGACTGAAAGTGCAAACAAGTGCAGCAAGTTATTAATAAAATCTTCTTAAAAACTCAAGGAGTAAATCAAGATGCACTTCACAAAGTCTCTGGTAATTGGTTGCAGGGGCATTCTTCATCGGGTGCTGTTAGGTATTTTTTCCATTGCTATTTCACAATGACAGCTTGCTACATTTTGCTGCTTCATACTGAGTCAAGTAATAATTAATTAGTTTTGAGAGGGTCTTCTAATTAAGAGTAGCCGCTCCATTGTTAGGACTCTTTCAATGGCATTGATTAGGGTTAGCACCAGCAACCCACGTGAAGGGCCATATTGCCATTTCTTTCCATTTTACATACATTTACTTACTCCAATGACTCCAGACCAAGAGTCCTGCTCTATGAAGCCTCTACTTCCACTGAAGAGAGTGCAGTGCACACCTCCTTCCAGGCTCGGGCCCCATGTTAGTGCTATCAATGTCCCTGAGTAATTCTGTTCAGGTGGCTTTTGAAGATTAGACTGTAAGCTCTTTGAGGTAGGGACCATCTTTTTGTTATATATATATACACACATGTACGGCACCTAGCAATATGGGGCCCTGATCACTGACTGGGGCCTCTGGGAACTAGAGTCCCAGAAGACCTGCTTGTAATCTGGAAACACTCTAGCGAGCCTGATTCTGATGTCACACTGGTGTAAATCGTCACTCCATTGTTGACAATGACATTACACTAGTGTAAAACCAGTGTATATGAGACCAGGATAAGACCCATTGCTATCAGCAGGACTGCTTATATGAGTACGGGTTACTTGTAGAGCATGATAATCTAGTCCAGTGGTTCTCAAAGCCGGTCCGCCGCTTGTTCAGGGAAAGCCCCTGGCGGGCCAGGCCGGTTTGTTTACCTGCCGTGTCCTCAGGTTCGGCCGATCACGGTTCCCACTGGCGGCAGTTCACTGCTCCGGGCCAACGGGGGCTGCAGGAAGGGCGGCCAGCACATCCCTCGGCCCGCGCCACTTCCCGCAGCCTCCATTGGCCTGGAGCGGCAAACCATGGCCAGTGGGAGCCGCAATCGGCCGAACCAGCCCGGCCCACCAGGGGCTTTCCCTGAATAAGCGGCGGGCCAGCTTTGAGAACCACTGATCTAGTCTGACCTCCTGCACATCACAGGCCACAGAACCTCTCCCACCCAGTCCTGTAATAGGCCCCTAACCTCTAGCTGAGTTACTGAAGTCCCCAAGTCTTGATTTAAAGACTTCAAGTTACAGAGAACCCACTGTTTATTCTAGTTCAAACCAGCAAGTGACCCATGCCCCATGCTGCAGAGGAAGAGAATCCCCTTCCCCTTCCCTGGGTACATAAGGGCTGCAAAATACAGCCTGAAGGGGCTACTTAGGAGAGAGTGGGCAGAGGCTGCAGTGTAGACTAGCACAGGCTTGCAGGGCTGAGGTAAGCGTAGGATGAAATCAGAGCCAAGCTGCTGACTAGCGAGTTCCAAACTTCCAGTCACAAAAGGGATGTTAGGTACCCACAGAGTGAAAAAGCCAGCTCCTCAGCTGGTGTGATTTGCCATAGCTCTGATAACTTCAGTGGAGCGACACCATCTAATCATCTCTTCAGCCCGTCAGTTTCATCCTTTCACAGCTCCCTTAAAATACAGGAAAAGGCCAGTCAATTAGTCATCCACTCTTGGTTGGAGAGATGGCTTATATTAGAGATAGTGTGAATCTGACCAAGTGTAACCTGAGTCACCATGAAGGACAGGACTCCTGGACCACTCTAGCAGAAGGAAATGGTTCCTTGTTATACATATGTAACAGGACACACCTGGGATTGGCATTAAAGGTACAAATGCCAGAACTGCCCCAGGAATGTTATTTATGGTATCCCACTGTGTTATTTGATTCTGCCCAGCACTAATGAGTTTAACCAGAAATATATACAGAGATACAATTATTGGTCTGTTTAAATGTAATTACCTCATCATAATTGGCACTGATCAGAGACAAATACTGTATCACCAGCAGTGGATGCAGTAGTGTTTTAATGCTTTCATGCGGTCATCCTTGCATTTTAAGAGTCAATGAGTTAGTTGCTGTGTTAAATCTTACAAGTAACCAGCACCACTCTCACAGTACAGTGGAGAGCAGGAGGTATAAATAAATAAAGTCACCGTATTAGGGCTAATAAAAGGTGTCCCACCATGGCAGTCTTGTCTGGTGTCATTTGGCCTGGCATGTCCCGTATGCAATCTGTAAACATGCCAGACCAGGCCTTCCTGGCTCCTTAAGGCAGCAATTCTGCACAGAAAAGATACAAGGATGCCTGCCTGTCTCTGGTTGAATAGGCTAAACATTTCTTGGGTCATGCAAAAAGAGTGGGATTTTCAAAGCCTGTTCAGTTTAATACGAATGGGATGTGGAATTCCCATAAGTCGCTTTGCAAACCTTGACCTAAAATCCCCATAAATACAGGCAGCTTTTGCGTAAGTTGAGATCTGATGATCCAGGCTTAATGTAAAGCAAAGAGTCACTTTTCCAGGTGGCAAGAAAAGAATTGTTTTCCCTACTGACATGTGATTCATGTTGATGATTTGTCTGAAGAGCTATTCAAATATCAGTTCTGGTATTCCAAATAGGCTTCCTAAACAAGAGCTGGAGTTGCACAAGAAGAAATCCTGCCTTGTTTATTCAGGAGATTTTTGTGTGTGTGTATGGGGGGGAGGGGCTATTTGTGTGTGTGTGTGTATGTATCTTATCTCTGGTGGAACATATCGCCCTATGAAATGTGCTGAACAAAGATAACCACGTCTGAAATATCCTCGGGGATTTATAATGCAAAGTAACCAATCTTGATATTGACACTGAAAAATATTGAGTGGTTTTAAGGCACTGAATGATGAGGCTGTTTGTCATATGCCTCATCATTCAGTCTCCAGAGAATTTACTATAGAAAGGTGGTTTTGGGTATGTATTTGTTTATTTTTATAATCACAGATCAAATACAAAAAAGCAGCGAGAAATTGTAATCATACCTAATTATCTACCCTTCACACCAACTGGTGTTCTTTTCCTTTATCCCTTTTAATTTTGTGGTGGTAATTATCAAAATGAGCAAACAGAATGGGATGTGATTTACAGGATTTTATGCAAATTCACAGAAAAATCTTTGCAAAAAGCTAAGTGACATAAATGAAAGTTCTGTGAGTGGCTACTGTTGCAGTGGTGCATGTAACTTGCATGAGACTTTCGGAAGCTCCTGTGTCTTATCCGTAGATACGGGATCCGTTCGGATGCAGAAACGCTCATACACAATTACCGTGTGTGCACACACAGTCGGGGTAATTCAATGTGCAAATGCCCAATATGATTGGTCATTTGTTAGCACAATTACTTGACCCGTGCACATGACTGCAGTATGTGGGCATGCAAAATAGGCATGCTAATGCACACGTAAGCTTCTGAAAATCTGGCTCTACATGTGGAGATTTTCTTAGGTGCTTACTGCACAATGACTAAATAGCACTGTACTAACATTTGCACAGACAAAATGCCCATTGAATACAGTGGAAGTTTTGCCGGAGTACAGAGATCAGGATCAGTCCTTGTCCCAATGGGTGCTTTTGAAAATCCCATCCCTAGTGTCTAAGTGGCTTGGGAACACAAGTCCCATTGATTTCAATAGGACTTGTGCTTCTAGGCCCTTTTGAAAATCCTACCCTATGCTATTAACTCTTGAAGTGTAACCTGTCAATGGCAGACTTGGAAACGATTCTGAGCGAGATGCTTAACCTAGGGGAAGACACCTTTGGGCCAATCCAGTGGCACAAGGACGCCTTGAAGCCATTCTATCACAGGGGAATCCCACAGCAACATGGGATGTTACTGCAAGGCAGGCTGGTGCACTCTAGATTCACACCCTGGCTTGGCGCACTGTAAGATGCCATATAGGCAAGCCCATGAGAGTTCGGAGTGGTGGAGAAAGGCAAGTCCAACACAGCTGAAGAGGGTGTCCTCTATTTGGAAACAATTTTCCCGTCAGCGCAATGCACTTTTGTTTCTGTCTCTCCCTTTTGCTCTTTCCTGCCAGACATTTGCATGATAGTAAGATCTTTGGACCAGATTTTCAAAAGAGCTTAACACCCATCTAGGTACCTAAATGACGTTACCAGTTTTTTCAGAAGATCCATGGGTGCTGCTGAGCTCTGAGATCTTTTGAACATCTGGACGTTTGTTTCTTGAGGATTCCTGTGGTTTATATGCTAGGGGAAGGCAAGGAAGGGGTCACATTTTCAAAAGGGCTCATCTTCTCACTGAATTTATCAACAGGAGCTGCTAGGTGCTAAGCCCATTTGAAAATCTGTCCAGTTGATTTAGGAGCTGAGTGCCTTTGAAAAAGCCAGTCTCCACTGATGGCACTAAGAATATCTGAAAAGCTGGTCCATAGTGACAACACAATGCAATGACAGCATCGCTGGTCACTGAGGGAAGGGATTCCCCATAAACAAAAGATTATGACACCAGGTGAGGAGCAGAAGATGGACTCTTGATCCTCTATTCATTCAGTAACACTCATTATTAACAACTCTACTGAGATAAATACAAAAACCATGTGCCATGTTAAAATTTCCATCTCCTTTTTAAACACTTTCTAAGTGTCTAGGGCCAAAGGTGAATGCATCGGATCTGCAAAGATGACTAGCCCGTCTCTCTCTTTGCTGCTGGATTCACCATCCACAGATGTCCATCCCAATCATGTTGCCTTCCTGCATCCATTCTTCACGACATGGCCAGCCTACTTGTTCTTCAGTCTTCCAGATGTTATTCTTTTTGGTCAGTGCTTAAAAGGAGATGAGTTTTCATAATTAATCCCATCAGGTGATTACTATTGTCCCGAGGGGAATTAAATTAATTACATATATCTCATGCTAGTGTATTGAAAGGTAAGCAAAACTGTCCAGCTCTCACTCTGATTTTTTTAGGCATTAAAATTTAGAGATTGACCAAAAATGGATCTGAGCCACTAATGTAATTAAGCAGGTGCTTAACTTTAAGCAGGCGTTTAGTCTCATTATAGTAACAACGGAACACAGCATTCTAAATCCCCTTGAACTTTTTATTTTGACTGGAAATGCTAAAACGGGGTTCTCTTAACCCCAATGAAAATGCCCTGCACAAAGTCTGTTTACTCAGTGAGGTGGTAGCTGGTGGATTATTTAATTTTTGTGCATTGGGAATTCGAGAGGAGTAATGTTTTAGGCAGCCGCTAGCTCTGTAAAGCAGTGGAAGTCAAAGAAAGCCACACTTATGCTAATATTGCTATTCCACTGCAAAGAAGAAAGGTTAGCATGAGTGATCTCTCTCCAGTGCCTTATTAACTGCCTGCTTTCAGTTATAACATTTGAGCTGCTGCAGATTGGAAGTGATGTATTTTCACTCCTTGCAAACAGCTGTTCTGGAGTTTTAATTATGTACACCACATAAAAAGAATCTCAAATCAAAACACTTGGGGGGGGGGGGAATTATTTTTCTCCCCCTTTAAAAACCACAATTTGTGTTTAGATTTATCTCTATAAACAGGATATTAGAGAAGCAAATGTGATAACACTTACTTTAATGAGTGTTTCATGGTTAATCCATTTTAGCATTTGGATGCTCTCAGCTGGCTTCTGCAGTAATTACATTTCCATTATCTTTAATTCATAACTTGATCTTTCATTACAAGCAATTTCTTCCTTTCCCTTTTTTGTGCTTGTATTTGCCTTTGATGCACAGTGCTATGGGATGTTCTAATTCTGAATCTAGAATCAACCGCGTTCTGACTTTTTTTTTTTTTTTTTTTTTTTTGATAGTGAAAGAAAAATGCAGACAATTTGCACCATGAAATCTCTGTGGGATGACGCCATCACCTTGAAGGGCTCCAGAAAGACTTTCCCCTCTCAGTCTGTGAATCTTTCATTCAACATACATTCATTCGCTGATGCAGGGGAAAAAAAAAAAAAAAATCACACCCAGGTTTCCTTGTAACAGCTTTGGAGGTCAATTTTCTGGCTTTTTTGTTAGGAAATAAGGAACATTTTTGACCATATTATGGGCTCTGTTATGAAGATCCAATTATCTCCGCACCAGTCAATAAAAAAATCCAGGCTTTCTCCAATGCTGCTAAGCAAGTGATATCTTTTTGTGCAACTCTCAAAGTGCTGGAAAAAAGGTGATTGGTGAGGAAGTGATTTTATTTTGTTTTGGAACATTCCACTGTGATACAGGACTAGAGTTTTCCCTCTCTTTATATTGCGATATGTGTCTGGTAAATCTTGAGTCATGATTTCAGAATAAAACAAGAGTTGTTCAAAGGGAATGTAAGGACTTTAGGAACATTTCACTTGCTGTGGAAACTTTGATTAGCTAATATACGGACATGGGATCAGGTCACCACATTCAGATCTGGATTTCCAACTGTTTTCCACAGTATGTGGAAATTCCCGAAGTCCCCGCTTTCCCTTTGAGGAACGCTGACTTATTCTCAAATCTTGGTGCGAGACTTTGGGTGGGAGCTCATAATTTCAAAAACTATATTTTGTGTATGTGAGTGTGTCTGTCTAGGCTTGGGCAAGGCAAAAGAAAACCAGGAAACAAAGACAGGAGGCCATTGAACCACAAAGACAGAAGGGAATTAATCTATTTTAACGAGCATGAAGTTTAAGTAACTGCCAGCAATGAGTTCCACATTCAACTTGCAACCCCCAGTGAAGTGTGGAATTTCTATTTCACCAGCATTGGAGCGGTTCTGCCAACCTTACACTCAACTATATTCAGCAATTCAGGTCAAAGCCAGAGCAGTTTGCCCAGCTAGCTTGTAGCCAATAGATAAAAAATTTTCATTCAATAAGAAACAAATATGGCAATGTCATGTGCTTAACCGCTAGCACACAGTGCAAAAAACATGTTGTCATGGTGATTGCTTCCCATGTAGAGTGAATAACAGGAAGTTTAGAGACTAAAAATCTCCAGCCTCACGGAGAGATTTTTCTTTAAGGGGTTGAAGAAAGGTAAAGGCCAACTGATGGAACCATTGTTTCCGATGTTACTCATGGTGATAGACCGATGCTCGAGCAAAGCGAGTGGCAAAGGATTTGGTGAGGTCTCCCATCTGCCTCAGACTATTAAGTGCCTGACCTTTATGTGGGGATCCAGGAGCTCTGAAATATCCACATACAGGATATAAGCAGCTCATATCCATTTTTAATCTACCGATGGGATTTTTCTAAGAATTCTGCGAAGGCTAGTAAATCTCTCAGGGATTTGTTGTGAACCTGCATGTGATTATAAAGAGCCTTAAAGGTGAACGGAGAAGATTTTATTACAAGATGCAGACAAAGTCCCAGTCTGGAACGGTTTCTGTTTACACTAGCGTCACCAAAAGAACAGGGCCCTCAGCCCCTCCCAAGGTCCTTGTGCTCATCGACAGAGGCACAAAGGGGACTTAAATCTGCTTTAAGGCAGCACGGAGGATTCTTCTGCCAGAGGCATAATTATGGCTAACCAAGACTCGCCTCCTGTGGCATAGATAGTTCCTTCCTAGCATGCGGGGACTGGGGACTTGTCAGGAGGTAGGGACAGAGCATGAAGTGCTTCAGAGACCTTGACTGATAGAGCAACTCCTTGGGATGCTGCTGTAACTTGTTCCAGGGGTTCATTCAGACCCTAGGATCAGTGGTAGGTATTGTGAAGACACCTGTACCTTCCCACTTTGGGTGCACTGAACATTGCTCTGATGTACCTGGGGGTTTAGTCCCCAACTCCTTTTTTAAGCTAAATAAGAGGTCTGATTTTCAGATGCCCTGAGCTCCCATTGACTTTGGGCTATGGAGCTATAAGAAGAATAGATGACAAACCAAAGATAGCTGCACACTGATGCTAGGACTCATTTGCAACACAATGTATCTCAAATCCACTAACTGGGCTGTTATTTTCTTCCTGCAATTTAAATTAAAACCAAATACAGTGCTAGGGAAGGCTAGAGTTAAAAGAGAAGCCAGGGAAAAGAAAGAACAAGTAAACGTGGAAACAAAAATAGCAGCCTAGGAAACTGTGATTCACTGAACAATTGAAGTGAGATTCAAATCATAATGTTCCAAACCCTGGTATCTTTTCCTTGGCTTCTGATAATGCATCACAGTCAATGAATGCAAAAAATAACTCTACAAATGGGATTGTTTGAAAGTGTAATTGGAAGTTGCCAAGGCCGAATCCCCACTCTAGCACTTCGAGTGCAGAAGGTGGGGGCCCGCAAGGATTTTAAAAATTTAATGCTTGCCACTCCAGGCATGTATTACACTCCCAAGGTTACAGCTTTTCTCTGACCTTGGCTTGGTAAACGCTGCCACCACCCAATGCAAAAAAACCCTTGAAACCAGGAAGGAGCACTTGGGAATTCCTCCCTGTGGGGTACCCTCAAGCCCTTTCACCCCTCTCCAGGGAAGAGCTGAGAAAGAAAACAAAGGACATTAGCTGTTGCCACCTGTTAATTAAACAACATGTGCACAAACCTCTGAGGACACCAAAAACCCAATCCTGTTCTTAAAAAAGGTAAATTTTATTAAAAACAAAAAGAAAGAAAATACATCTGGAATTGAGGCTTTTGCTAGATTTTAAAAGAGCAATTCCAAAAATCAAGCACCCAAAATAGCTGTCTTGGAAGTTCAGCTTAAAGGTTACAAGCAAACAAAAGCATCTGGGGTTAGCACAGAGGCGTCCACAAGCCAATAAGAAATAAAAGAAATAACCCTAACCGCATCTTTATAGATAGTCCCTAATTTCCTTACATATCTGAGGCTTCAGATAAGTAGGCTCGAGGTATGACTTGATAATCTATAATCATACCTGGCTTAGAGCTGCTTACAGCATTGCTGCTCTGTGTCCCTGCAGCCCAGAGAGAACAACAGACAAAGGGAAAGTTTCTTTCCCCATTTTAAAAAGTTCTACCTCCCCATTGGCTCTTTTGGTCAGGTGCCCACTTCCTTTTCTTTGCCTGGGGGACTTTTAACCCTTTACAGGTAAAGCAAGCAGAGAACAGCTACCAAGAGGGATTTTACAGTTAACTAGCCGGTTGGGTGTCCATAAAAGGGAGCTACCCCCGCCGCCCATTTATCACAGAAGTGCTTTGGGAAGTGGCTCTGCTTCAAAGAAAGAGAAAACAAATCTGGCGATAATTTTTAATTTGTACATTAAGTCCCCTGATGTTATCTATTCTGCTTTGCAGTGTTTATTTTTGAACAAATTATGGCTCATCCTTGAAAATAAAATAGCTGATTAATCTTTGAAGTGGCTGATTACTGAACAGAGGAACTGTTAACGGGTGCATCCAAGAAGCACACAGTGTGCATAACTCACCGGTCAGTGTGTATTGTGTACCCCAGTCGCTGCCAGATCCACATAGAATCTGCTACAGTTGCCAGCTGGGGAAGCTAGTCCTCTAGCTCAACTCTAGACATGCTTGCTCTCAGCTCTGGAGCCTCCCAGTGACTATAATTGCTATGGGTGCATTGATCACAACCTGCTCGTGGCTACATCTCTGCTTTCAGAGGGGTGTGGAATACAGACATTGCACTCTTAGCTACCATGGGTATAAACAGCAGTGTAGCTGGTGAGACATGGCTGAGGAGAGTGCCCTCTGTGCCTGACCCCCTCAGGGGGTAAACTTTACATGGGCTCTCAACATGTCCAAGCAGTGTGTCTACACTGCTATTTGTAGCAGTGTAGTGTTCTGCTGCCTCCCTGCTGCCCGAGCCTTTTCCCACCACCTCCTCCCTGGTGTAGCCTTTCACTGCAGTAGGACGGCGGTACACGTGTAGTGCCTGTACTCTACACACGGCCATAAGTGTAGACATTGCCTGTCTCATGGTTTCAAGTATCAGGGGGTAGCCGTTTTAGTCTGTATCTACAAAAACAACAAGGAGTCTGGTGGCACCTTAAAGACTAACAGATTTATTTGGGCATAAGCTTTCGTGAGTAAAAACCTCACTTCTTCGGATGCATAGAGTGAAAGTTACAGATGCAGGCATTATATACTGACACATGGAGAACAGGGAGTTACTTCACAAGTGGAGAACCAGTGTTGACAGGGCCAATTCAATCAGGGTGGATGCATCCGAAGAAGTGAGGTTTTTACTCACGAAAGCTTATGCCCAAATAAATCTGTTAGTCTTTAAGGTGCCACCAGACTCCTTGTTGTTTTTGTCTCATGGTTGTGGAGCAGTTTGCACCTCTGTCCCCTTTCTGGTCTCTCTGGGTATGTCTATGTAGCGCACCTCCCAGCCCGGGCTGACAATCCTGGGCTAGCCTGGCTGGCGCTAGCACTCTACATAGCTACATAGAGACGGTGTTTTTGAAGTTGTGGCTCAGGCTCTGAAGCCGAAGGTGCGGGGAGAAGGGGCTTCAAAGTCTGAGCTCCAGCCTGAGCTGCCACCGCTAAACACTGTTGATACGGCTATTTTTAGAGCACTAGCGTGAGCCCTGTTAGCCCACGTATGTCGACCTGGGCTGGGAGGCGCGCTCCAAAACACCGTGTAGACATACTCTCTGAGTGCACCCCCTCAGAGGTGAGGCCTTGTGCCCTTACCTGTCTTGGGTGAACCGTTGCAATTCTCCCACTCACATAGACTGGGCTCTGAGTACAACATCCCATCTATGCTAACCACTTCTTACCGTGCAGGTTTGACTAGACCAGCTTGGTCTCAGTTTTGCTACCAGAGAGTGTGTCCCCCAGTCTGTCTTCCCCCTTTCTTAAAGGCCTACCATCCCTTTTTGAGCCTGAGCCTAAGTTCCATATTGCTCAATAGCCTTTGTTACAGGCTTTAGGTGTACAGGCTTCCTTCTGCCTGAGACTGGTTCACCCAGTCGACCAGCCAGACTATCTAAGCTAATGTCCCTGTGGTGGTGGGACGATTTGAGGAATCTGTCTGTACAGCTTATAGATTCTGGTTAATGCTATGAAGTTGTTGTTATAAAATTGCTAAATAAATTAAAGGAGATATCCTATCTCCTAGAACGGACCTTGAAAGGTCATTGAGTCCAGGCCCCTGCCTTCACTAGCAGGAACAAGTACAGATTTTGCCCCAGATCTCTAAGTGGCCCCCTCAAGGATTGAACTCACAACCCTGGGTTTAGCAGGCTAATGCTCAAACCACTGAGCTATCCCTCTCCCCAAGGGAATGCAGCCATGTGGATGTGGAATCCACCACTTGCCGATAGAGCTCAAAGCACACTTCTGCCAGGCCAGGGAGGGTCATTAATCTTAAAGACTGTACTCTGACCAAACCATTGCTATGCTAAAGTGGCTGTTTGGAGCTGGGCAAAGCTACTTCCCTCAGCTTGTCTGCAGGGGGTTGGTGAAGGGGAGAATTGAAAAACACCAGCAGCAGAACAAAGAAATGAGGTGTTGGTCGGAGGACATATAAACTTAAGAGACCCACTCAGAGAGGAAGAGGAAATTTATGGGCAGGAGAGAAGAAGCGACAGGCAGGCTTTCGTAGCAGGGGGTCCTGTTTAACTGCAGAGCAGCCAAGGTCCGAGAAGGCCAGTTGAAATATAGAAAGGTCCATGTTTCAGAATAGAAGTCATGAGCTGCAGCATCCTGGGCACCCCAGAGAACTCTGCCCAAGCCCAAAGAACTTTGCAGGGTGGTGCAGAAACTGAGGCGGGTAGATGCATCTAGGTGAGCTTATTGTGTCTAGATCTGTGCACCTCTCATCCAGTTAAGTAATGAGAAATGGTGTTTTAGAATCCTGTGCAAAGTCTGTGTGTCTGTTGACTGTCACTATCATGTGCCCCTGAAGAGATAAACTGTAAACCAGAACACTCACAACTCCAGTGGGATTATGGGGAACATGGAAGAGCTGCTGGGGCAGCGTAGGGGAAGATGGCATTAGTTTCAGGGCCTAGGAAATTGAATCGGGGGGTCCCCACTGCCAAGAGGTGTGTCAGATGCAAGGTCTGCTCTTGGAGGGTGTGTTTCAGAAATCCTATATGTAAAACACACTTTGGGGGAACAAACCTATCTTCACCATTGAGCATCCTCACATCTGTCACAACCTGGACGATGTGCAGGTTGACCTGATTAGCAGGCAATTTGGGGAGTGAGTGTGCAAATGGGGTGCTGTGTGTGCAATGGGACACAAACGGTCTGAAAATTGGACCCCAAAATTAGTTTCCCCTGTATTATATCAGAGAAAGTACCCCCCCCTTCCTCCTTTCTGAAGCCCTGCAGTCCTGGCCATCAGACTTCAAAGCGAGTGGGTGATCCTTGAGACTCATGATTCCACGCAGACACCATTTGCAAC
Organism: Trachemys scripta elegans; assembly: GCF_013100865.1. Taxonomy (NCBI): domain Eukaryota; kingdom Metazoa; phylum Chordata; order Testudines; family Emydidae; genus Trachemys; species Trachemys scripta. The sequence goes on from NC_048309.1 coordinate 7,186,397, forward strand.
GCTGGAAAAAAAATGGTGAATTTCAGAGCTTTTGGTGCATGTTTTGAACTTCTCACATTTGTTTCAGGGGGTGGGGGGCTTATCAGATATTGGTGTTAACCTAACACTGGACACTCCGCTCATATAGCACCTTTGTGTCTTAGAGAATTACAAACTAAACAGCTTTAGGGATCTGTTCACTTCACGCATTACCAAAACAAAGTCACCTCTGGGGTTGGATGTGGCAGCCATTATAAAGGTGGACATAGCCCTTTTAGGACAGGAAGTAAACTTTTTATTCAATTAAACCAAGAGGGGATTTGGACAGGTGACATATAATTCCCCCCGCTAGAATTTGGATGTTGATTAACCCACCTTTTGGAACCCCCTGCTAGTCTTGAAAGACACGCCATGGGTTCATTAATGAATGACTATGAACAGTCCAGACTTTGGCTTTGGGTCTCCCCTGAAAGATCATTCTACTGAAAAAAAAAACCATATGGAACTTAAACAATTTGAGCAAGGTTTTTGCAATAACCTTCCTCATCCCGCAAGCAGTAGAAGGCTGAGGGGAGAATCAGCCAGAATTTGCATGTTGGCACCTGGAGCAGGAATAATTTGATGTTCTAAACCTGCTAGAATCTGATGTTTCCCTCTTTAATATTCATACATAACAGCAGCTGTTGAGGGCTGGAAGAGCTTGCTGGCAGCTCTGTACTAAAATTCGGCCAGCTGACAGCTACCGGCACTGGGTATCTGGGGTAGTGAAAAAAGTTCATTGGGTAAAATAGACCAGGGATTTAGCAGTTAGAGATGGCATAATGGTGCTAGGTGCATAAAATTTGGTAAACCTTATGCAAACTGAAGAGCTATTCCTCTGTTACTCGTAACTAGAATCACAGTGAAGAGGCGAAGGTGGAAGAGCAGAGGCTAATTAAGGCCCTGTCTAGTAAAAGCTTTCCCCAACCCTAGAACATCAAAGGTCAGTTGTAATAAACAGGATACATGATGAAGCAGGAACAGTTGATGTCATTAATACTTCCTGCAGCTGAAACAGACACCGATTCAGAAGAGAATAGACAAACAATCATGGTCACAGATGGGAAACCAGTACAATTTCAAACCCATCACACAACAGAGATAGAAAAAGCTAGGGCCAAATTTATTTCCGGTGGAACTGCAGTGGAGTTAATGACCTTTCCCACAGACAAACTGGCCATGAGATTGAAAAATGTTAGCAAGGCCATGCAAAGGAAAGGGTGATTAAATTGCAGAGAAGGAGAAATGCTATAGTCAGATGTGTTTGATGAGGGTAGGTGGCATCCTGCAGTGCTCCGAGCAGAGGGAACATGGAGAGGTTTGGGTTCTGTGTCTACTCTTGTGGGCCACATAGCTCCGGGCTTGATCCTGTGCTCCTTGAAGTCAATGACAAACTTTTGTTGACTTTAACAGTGCAGTATCAAGCCTTCAGTGAGCTTGGAGGTCAAACCCTGACCCCTTCTTCTCTATGTCCTGGCAGTGCCTGCCCAGACTGCATGCTGTTCCCAGTGGCCCTCTTCTTGTCCCCAGTGCAATCCCACCTCTCCACTAAGAACAAGCTGCTGTCACGCAGGCCCTTTTCTGGATCATTCACAAGGAAGCAGCTGTTCTCTGCCTCGGGGATGAGTTCTCAGAGCATAGACAGGTATATATCATCCACTGAGATGGGATCTGATAGCACAAGCTTTTCTCTCATTCACATGCATTGAAGGGAGCGTCCCTCTCCTTCATGCTGGTTTCTGGGATGGGATCCCAGAGGGTGAGTCTTTTCTGGTCTGACTGCGAGGAAGTACTGAGGTTCTCCTTTCTTACAGGTTTTCTGGGAAAGGGCTTTTTGAGCACAGAGGCTTCCTCCTTGGCTAGTACGTCCCACTACACCATGAGACGATGGTGGTTTTAGTCACCCCGGCATCAGAATGCAATGACGCACCATGGTGATGCACTGACACCGTCCTGGTGAACCAGCTGTAAAATGCAGTACTTCTTTCCCTGCTGAATGGAACTCCGAATGCCTGGGTGCAATACCACGGGCTTGAACACCACGGCTTTGGGCTCCAGATGCTGCCTTCACCATTACCCAAACCTAGTAATATGGAGAAACTCTGAATTCTGTAATTCAATAGCCCCAGGTGATATCCTTCACAGCCTGTCTGATCTACATGGACAAGCAATCAGCACAGAACCAGCAGTGGCAAATTGTCTTCCATTTGGCCTAATGCATATACAAGATCTGTTCTACATTGAGATGCAAAGAGTCAAAGAATACCCCTATGGAACTGAGAAGGTAGCTGGTGTGGAATAAATCCGTTGGGCCAAATTAATCCTCGGTGTAAGTGCAGCTCTCAAAGCTCCTTACAAGTGATGTGAACTGTTATATTCTCTCTTTTATAGCTGTAATAACAGTAAATAATAATAAATACATATTTGGGTCTCATAGCTCTTTTCTCCATGGATTTCCACATATCAAAATGCTTAAATACACTGCAGAGTGTGAAGACACTGGTTACAATGCCAATGCTCTGATATATCCACCCTTCCTTCTCTTTACATTTTGATCTTTCCTCCAAGCTATAAGACTTTAAGCTCCATGCAACACTTCCTTAATGATTTGTGTCTGTCTTGATTTTTATAGATGTATCAATAATGTGCATCTGGTGTGTGAGTGTAATATAAATCCAGGTGCTTCCATAGATTTATATTATGGATTAATCTGGAACCTTCTTCGTGGGCACAGCGTGTGTCACCTGATTCAGGGAAGGCTACAGAGAGGATATAATGCCATGTACCCTTCATTCTCCCCAATGAGATAAATGATAAGGAAACATACGGCGTTTTGTAGTTCCTGTACTGTTGTTGTGGACTGATCAACAAACACTGTCCTCATCTTTAACTTTTATAGATCCTCCCAGAGCCAAACAGTCCTGAATCTGGACTCTATGGTGTTTGGAATGTGAATCTGGATCATGACTGAGCCCAACCAAAACTGCAGATCCAAGTTTCCCAATCCAGAGTCTCATGTTGTTCCTTGGGCCCATCTCTAAGTAAACCCATATTCAGATTGCAGTTATTTAATTTATCTTAAATTAGTGCCCACTGACCGCTGTTCCCATTGAAACCAATGGGAAAGAGATCTCACTGAACTCAACTTTCTTCCTCTTCAGGAGGAAGAAACACAGCCTTTGTGGAATAAGTACATTTTACTTTATTTCTTCTTGGGATTAAATAAAATGTTAATAAAAAACCCAAACAAAAAACAACCAAACAGGCATAAAACCCAATTCCCGTGTTTTCGATATGGTGTCTGGTGAGAAGGTCACAACAATGTTACCCAATTCAGATTGATCAGTAGAGCTCTGAATGACTATTCCAATGAAAAACATTATGTCAGAGTTTTAGTTGTAAAATGTAGACTAGAATAGACATCATTACCATATTTCTCTATATCCCTATTCTCTTTTGTATGAGATTTATATTACCCCCAAGGGTTCCCACCTTCACACAAGTACTATTCCTTATCTCCACCATCAATGACCAAATCCTACAGTCCTTGCTGAAGCAAAACTCTTCTGAAGTTAATACAAGGCCCTATACGTTCCCCTATTGTGTTTTCCAGGCACAAACATTAAACAACTAGGATTTTTTCATTTTTATGATGCCTTCCATCTGAAGATCCCAATGCCCTTTACAGACATTAATGAATGAAGCCTCACAACACCTTTTGTGTGGTAGATACATATTACCTCATCCATGACAATGGGAAGAGTAGGTCATACAGAGGTTCAGTGACTTGCCCAAAGTGACATGGGATGACAGAACCAGGAACAAACCCATCATCTCCTGACTCTCAGACCTGTGCTTCTTATCATAAGACCATTCCTTTCTTTGAACTTATCTGTGACGCTGGCAAACGAAGTGCCAGCTCTCATGCCAAGGCCATGCTTATGCCAACAGAACACTGACAAATGCATAGCTGGAAACCAATCTGTCTCACCTGTGTGTTAGCATTATTAAAATAGGTGTTAGATTTATAGAAATGCATGTAGTGTTTAGACTTTATGAAATGCTTGCAAGTTGCTGCATGTATTAATCTCACTTATAACATCTGTACCCCATGCTGTAAGGTTATATTGAGTGTTTGCATTGTAAGCTTCTGTAACTGTGTAACTCATCAAAGAGGAAAGAAGCATTTATCTGTCAGGTGCTGCCCACCAAAAAGACACATAGAAACTGATTGGAGCCATTGTGAAACATCAAAGAACAATGAATTTGTTAATTGCTTCCCCTACAACCATGAAGAGGAGACCTGTATGTGGACTTGTCCCATCAGCTTAAACTCTGGGGAAAGGGAATAAAAATCCCTGACTGGACAAAACTGTATCTTTATGCTGCTTGGACTCTGAGGGTCCAGAATTACTAAGCATAAGCAAAAGATCCCAAGTGCTTGCCCTGGCTTAGCCCTCATATATAGAGCTTGCTTATTATTTCTACCATCTTTTGGAACCGAAGACTATAACTCATTTATGTATGTTTATCTGCTTTAGCCTTGTAAATAACTCTCATTTCTTTTTCCTTAGTTAATAAATCTTCAGTTAATTTATTAAAAGCCTTGTCTTTGGTGTAAGATCTAAAGTGCAGTTGACCTGGGGTAAGTGACTGATCCTTTGGAACTGGGAGTAACCTGAATAATGTGATTTTTGGTGTAAGAGATCACCCAACACAAAGGCAAGCTTCTCTGGATGACAAGATAGATCAGAGGACCCCAGGGGACTGTCTGTGACTCCATGTTAAGGTTGTTGTAGTGCCCGAGCAGTTCACATTTGATACTTTGTTGGTGAAATCTATGTCTAGAGCTCACACCAACTTGGGGTGTGTGCCCTGCTTCTTAACCGTCTGTCCTGAGGTTGGTATCAAGGCCTTGAGCCACTCTGGACAGCCTGACAATATCAAACCACTCAGTATTACATATCATAGGCCAGATATTTTTTAAAACTGTCCTTCCTTTCTGTGCCTGCAATTCATGCGGGTAGTTAATTGCATGCACAGTTCATGTCTAAGTACTTGATTGCACCCACAAATCAGGTACTGAAACGTCTAATGACCTAAGTCATGCTCACAAATAATTGCAGGAGCAAAACCAGGCCCGCAAAGCTTTGCTCCCGCAAAGAGGGAAGTTGAGTTTAGGCTGAAAACCATGGTCAAATCCTGCTTGCCTTACTCATGCAACACTCTTGTTGACATAGAACAGGATTTGGAGCTCAGTGAATCCGTTTATTCAGCTCACTCTGTGCAAGATATTTAGCGTACATCTTCACTGAAGAGTTAGCCTGGGTGATTGGCACTCAGACATGAGCACCCAGGTTAGCCTCGCCCAGGGTGTGATCACTCTCACTGCAAAGCCCTAGTCCCCATGTATGCTGCTAGAATTCTACAGGTATAGCCCATAGGCCTTTGTTCTGCAGTAAGCTGTGCTGCTCGATGATTCTTTCCCAATGAAGTGTGGGAAAACTTGTCTGCCCTTCTGGGTACATGAGGGAATTGTGGGAAGGCACTGGAGGACTATCAGCACTCAAGTAGTTTAGCCTGTGTCCTCACTGCAAAGTGGGCAGGTTACCAGCCCGAGCGAAAGCTGAACTTGGGCTCTGTCTCGCAGACCCGGCCACGCCAAATAGCGCAGTTGAAAGCACCACTTAACTCTGAAAGGGTTGTGTGTGTGGACAGGAGAGGTGTTAGGGGCAACACCCAAGTTAGAGCTCAGGCTAACTCTGCAGTGAAGACATATCTTTACACTGCTTCTATAGCAAAGAGCTACTAATGATGGGTAACAGAGAGAGAATCTCTCTCTTAATTAGTAAGATTAAGAAAACAAACGCTTGGTTGATAAACGCTAAGTGCAAGGTAATTAATCTCAGCTCTCTTTTCCCAAGTCACTAAAACTCGGCAAATAAACCTCCCAAATGTTTTATAATGGCACAGATTTTTGCATATTTATCTATAAACCTTCCAGTTAATTGACATATTTCCAACCGAAGGCAAACGAGGCGCTAGCAGAGAAGAGACATTCTTAAAGCGAGCAGCATTCTGTTTAATGATGACCTTAATGAATTAGACATGCGGAACACTGACAACATTTGTTTGTCTAATTAGATTAATAAAATAGGAGTGGAGCCCCTTCACTTTCTTGAAGATATACAGCATGTGCATCCCAAAGGACAGCACCCATATGGCTTTGGGATGCTCCTCAGGGACGGCTCCTCTCCCTATGCACCGACAGGCTGGCTGGGATCAGCTGAGGCTCGTTTATTGACAGTCCCTTGTTGTGCACTTTTGGGGACCACCAGTGGGACATTGCCAGGAGGTGATTTCCCAGCTGTGGAAGGTGCCCCCTGTGGTGGTCCAAGGAGGTCATGTTTATTGACCTCTGGACTCCCAGCTACTACAGCAGTGGTTCTCAAACTGGGGCCGACGCTTGTGTAGGGAAAGCCCCTGGCGGGCTGGGCTGGTTTGTTTACCTGCCGGGTCCACAGGTTCAGCCAATCGCGGCCCCCACTGGCTGTGGTTCACTGCTCCAGGCCAATGGGGGCTGCGGGAAGCAGCGCGGGACAAGGGATTTGCTAGCCGCCACTTCCAGCAGCTCCCATTGGCTTGGAGCAGCGAACTGCGGCCAGTAGGAGCCGCGATCGGCCGAACCTGTGGACCTGTCAGGTAAACAAACCAGCCTGGCCCGCCAGGGGCTTTCCCTACACAAGCGGCGGCCCCAGTTTGAGAACCACTGATCTACATAGCCAGGCTGTGTCCATTAAAATGGGTCCTGCGGTTGAGTGGCTGATTTCCCCCACAGGGGATTGTCGCTCAGTGGATTCATGTTGTGCATGAAACCCACTGGACCATTCTCATGCCCATTCCAGAGGCAGCTGCCAAGACAAGCCATAGAGATCTCCAATATAGTGATGACAAAGGTATGACTAAACAGCATAAGACCTTCATCCAAGATGAAAACAGGTACCCAAATGGCACTCCAGAAGCAATCATGAATCTAGATGTCAACCCTAACCAGTGGGCCAGCAAGTGCTCCCTCACCAGAAGGGCCAGATACTTAAACCTGCCATGTTGTCTGGTAGCTTCCTTCAACTGAACAACATCACAGCTTTTATTTATGTGACTCTGGGTAAGGGACATTTAAATATTTTAGGGAGCAAAAAGAAGAATCCATTCCATCCTAAAGAAGTAGTTATGTAAGTGAAACAAGGTGTACAAAATGCAGGAAGAACTTATAAGGTTTGCTTGATAGGAAATGGGTGTTATCATGCAGTGAAGAGGAATAGAATGTTTTAACATGTTGCTAAATAAACACTAATCATGCATTAAAAAGCAGATTTTCCACCCCAGGAGTGAGACTCTGGTTCTTCTACTGATGTGTGCGTTTTTCATAGAAGTGGGTTCTTTGTCCATGCACCAAACTAACCATTAATGTCTGTCACTGTTCCAGCTGAGCAGCTATTCAGCATTAACTGCAGGTCCATTAAAAAAAAAAAAGTTAGTCAGAAGACATCTAACTGATTCTGATCAACCTAAAAACACGTGTGTTTAAACTGAAAAATGTTTGATAAGAGTTTGGGAAGCTATTCTTGCAATTCATCACATTTCCACAAGATAGAATCAAATAAATGGAGTGAGCTGATAGAATTTAGATTGGGTTTCTGAAAGCTTCATTTATTTCGACTGTCATACTCTTCCTGTTATATACATGGGCCAAGATACTCAAAGGTGATTAGGCACCTAACTCCTATTGGTTTCTATGGAATTTAGGAGCCTAAATATCCTTGAGACCTATCACATAAGATTTTCTAACTTGCTAAAGCAGTCAGAAAATTTGGTCTATCATGTTAGTTATAAGCAGGATAGATTACCATGTCTGATAGTTTATGAGAGCTGCAGTTGCTGTACTTCCTATGCAGTGCATTTTTATTGCACTGACTGCTCTTGCTATCCAATATGGATTTTATAACAGAACATCTAAAATGTTCTCCACTAAGGGTACGTCTTCACTACCCGCCGTATCAGTGGGTAGCAATCGATTTATCCGGGATCGATATATCGCGTCTTAACAAGACGCGATATATCGATCCCTGAACGCGCTCACCGTCGACTCCGGAACTCCACCAGAGTGAGCGGCGGTAGCGCAGTCGACAGGGGAGCCGCGGCCACTGATCCCGCGCCGTGTGGACCCCAGGTAATTTGATCCAAGATACTTCGACTTCAGCTACTCTTTTCGCGTAGCTGAACTTGTGTATCTTGGATCGACCCCCTCACCCCCCAGTGTAGACAAGCCCTAAGAAACTGTTGGCCTCATGGCTAACATCTTCTGCTAATCTCAACCCCAGTGCGCAAACTTTTAGAAGATTTCTCAGCCCCATCTACTAGCCACACTGTACATGGTTATTGTGTTGCAATGTCACTTGAAAATGATATATGCAACTCATGCCTGAACTGTGAGTCAGGCATGGCCATCTACACATTTCCAGCAAACTGCGTCTAGTGTTCCCGCCTCAGGGGCATGCCTCCTCTGCCATCATTCATCCTATGCCAAGTGCATTGGCTACCACATCGAGTCAGGTAAGTCAGCTGGTTCAGTATGGAAGTGTTCTTGTCTTAAGCAGATCTAGTACACTGCACCAGTAACTTCAAGGGATAATCCTGTCTCTGCTGTCAGGGTGACATTCTCTACCAGTAAAGAAAACCTGGGAGATCAGTAACTTTGTTGCGCTAACATATGATTTTGTTCCCTTAACTTTTCTGCTTGAATAAATCGTCTGAAGTGTAAATGGTGCATGGTACAAACCAGGGCGTTGGGCCCGGTCTTCAGCTATGGCAAGCTCACCCCCAGCACAGTTGAGAGGAGGGTGGCAAAATGGTTTAAGTCACCTCTGGCCCCGGGAATGCTCAGGCTGGTGAAGACTGGCGTCTTTTTGGCTCGCATTTCAGTTCCATGTAGCATTTTAACATACACACTCTGAACAACAAACCCTAAATGTCCACTGCTTTCAGCCTCCGGCATTGGCATTTGCAAAACAACACTGAAGCTGCAGGGAAGATAAGATCGTTATAATGGCATTTATTCTGTTCCAAGTACAATGCCTCTGGCCAAAGGAAAAGTTAGGGTGTTCTGCTTTTTTGGATCCTGTTGTACAATTCCCTTTAAGTATAATACAATTCACATCAATAGCACAACAATCGCTGTACAACCATCGGTTTGTGAAATTTGTCTGGTCCAAATAACCCACCCAAATTACCTGCTTTAACCTGCTGTAATTCTCTAGCTCCACTTGGTTTTCAAGCAAGCCAAAAAGAAGAGTTATTCCTAAAAATCTCATTCTAAACCCAGTCCAAAGTTTGTGACTGAAGCCAAAGCCTGCTCAGTTCAATGGGAGGTTTTCTGTTGAATTCCATAGGCACGTGTTCTGGCCCCACATGATTGTTTCTATGCCCCAAAGAAATAGTTGGTATAATCTCAGGAAAGTGACAGCTGTGTTCCACACCAGAAATCAAGAGTGGTTGATCTTGATGACATTTACAGGTTTGTTTTCTGACAGCTGAATTCTTCTCTCACATCAGTTTTGACATCCAATAACTCAGTTGAATTCTGTGGAGTTATTTCCACCTTTATAAGTGAGAGAAGAATAGGACCTGAGAAGTACAAGCATCAAACTTGGGCTCCCCATCTCAGTCCTATGCTTCGGCTACAGAACAGCTTGGCCGTCAAAACCGATTGGTGCTCCAGCCTTCTCCTTCCAAGCTAAGTGCACAGTCATCTGTGGCCTCAGCTTGCCCGTCTGATCAGTTGTTCAGCACTGGGAAATCCAAAGTTGGAAACTGAAATGAGGTTATAATACAGTGAGTAGCTCTTGTGGTTGAAACAAAGTTGACATCCTCCATCTGACGCTCTCATGTTACAGGAGGAGAGGAGAGAGTGCGGTTGCAGCAAAGGGGACTGGGCACCAGGGGCTTTGGCACAACCTATCACATCCCAGTGAACACAACACAAGGACATGTGGAATGATAAGTTGCCACCTCCCCACTGTATATAGAGGTTTATGTCAATACAAAAATCTCTAGGAAGCCTGCTTAGATGGGACAGCCAGACTAGAACATAGGAAAGACCTCTAAGTATTCACATATAGGAATGGGTATGTGTTAACCACTTTTCCTATTTGTAAGAAGCCCAGTTAGGAAAACCCTGTTCACAGCCATATCCCCAGTCTGCCAGATTCTGAGTGCAAATGTGGTATCGATGGTCATGTATCAAGGGGTAGCCATTTTAGTCTGTATCCACAAAAACAACAAGGAGTCTGGTGGCACCTTAAAGACTAACAGATTTATTTGGGCATAAGCTTTCATGGGTAAAAAACCTCACTTCTTCGGATATATCATGGTCATGTGCATCTCTTAGACCATTCCCACTATATGTGCTCTATCTCCTGACAAAGGGTCTCCTCTGTTCCTGCTTTTCCCCTTATCTAATAGAAAAGATTTTGTCTCTGATATTTCTTGCTTCCTGACTCTTTTCTGTATCTGCTGATGTTCTGACTGAACCTAGCTGGTTGCTAAATATCAAATTTAGCATCAAATATTTCTCTGGTTCTCATTTTCTTAAGATTCACGTGTTCTCAGAAAAATGCCTTTCGTTCTTGAGAACAGAGGCCAGCTCCAAATGGCTCTTTGTCCATGGAATTCTAATTGCCTCTCCCTCAGAAACACCACTGTGCTTCTCTCTAGACATTGGTTTGTAGAGGAGAAACAGTGAAGATTTCCTTAAATTATATTCCATATGAGAACTCGGAGAAACCATGGTCAGTGTCAGAAGGGATAAAGCCATGGGTAAATGCTGGACCTTAGGCCTGAATACTCCTGGAATATGGTCTCCTTGGATAACAGGGAAACATATCCCCTTTGCAGGACTAGGTTAATGCCTAGACCCATGCATCGGGCCCCATGATGAAGTCAGAATCTCAGTTTTCATTTTCAAATACTATAGTCTAACCACCCAGGATGTGAAGAAATGTTTAAACACATGACCAGCGTGTAAGCATTACAGTGATGTCATCTGCCTGAGTCTGCAGACAGCCTCCAGCAGAGGGAGAAGCACCAGCCACAAGAGCTAGGGAGGAAGGTGCCTGGGCCACACGCGCCAGCAGAGCAAATCAGCCCCCCTGCCATGTAGGTCAGGGATGCTGCCATTGCTTTGGGGCCCAGTTGTAACCTCCACCACTGTGGAGGAGGGAGAAGCCCACCCCCATCTGTCCATGTTCAGCTGAGTAGTGGGCATGGGCCCCCCCATATTGGGTGCCTAGGGTGCCAGGTTGTCTTAATACAGCCCTGTTTATTCATAAAAAACATTTGCAAATCCTTTTTTGTATTGTCCCGTTTGCTCTAGCTCTTTCACTGCTCATGGCGATGTAAAGACTTGCTTCTCTCTCTCCCGGTACAACCCATTACTGCCTCACGCTCCTGTTTCCTTTCATTTATTAGCAATTTGCAAGTCTTATGCTCTAACGTGGACAGGCCACAGCCGGAGCTCTGCTGCCCTAAGGTTTGTGCATTGTCTTTGGCATGCACATTGGCAATTTTTCAGAGAACACGGTTTATATTTGCAAGCACAAACAGGAGGAGCTTGTGATAGGGACGCACTGAAAACAGGTCTAGTAGTCAAATGATCACATGTCCTGGGCATGATTTTTCCAGGCCACTGCTTCCAGAAATAAGCCTCCTTGTTGGCCATGCAATCTGGATACATTTAAGGAGAGAAATTCGGCTATGCTTTAAAAGCTGGGAGTTTATTTTTACGGGCAGGGTTGTAAGACGGTTTCAGTGACTGTGAGAGTGAGCCTGACCTCATTTACATAACGGAAGTTGGGAGTAATTCCACTAAAGCCGCTGGCGTTAGACCACAAGGAACAATGCGAGATGAGAACCAGCTGTCTTGTGTGTCATCTGGACAATCTCTAAAATACGCACTTGATCTTCCACTACAGATAGCAAGGAGAGCTCTGTACTTGACCTGGATGGGAGCAGGATCTGTCCCAGTATACTTACAGCCTAACAGAGCAAGGCTGTTATTCCTTCCCGGAACATTTCAGATACAGTTATTCATCCGCAGCAGGTGGACCAAATGGCCCCCGTCTTGTTAGCAACACAGAGCTTAACGCCCCTCTCACTTGCACCCACTGGAGCTGGTCCAAAAGGAGAATGAGCCAGCGTGTGAACTCAATAGCCAGCATGTCACATCAAGCTCCCTGGAGCAGCAGGTTTTCAGGCTCTTGATTGTGCAAAACAGAGCAGGTCAACTCAAGTCACGGTAGATCTTCTAGCCCTCTGTCCCAGCTCAGCAGTCCCTGATGGCCTTCTTACTGCCTAGTGTGTCTCCCACCCCTTTTGCAGCCATGGCTTCTGTTCCTGCTCCCTACAGGCCCCTTCCAGCTGCTCTCTCCTGTTACTCCCACCAGCACCTCACTCATACCAAGTGCAGGCTGCTCCTTATAACTCCCCCAGAGAGGTGTCGTGTCAGTTACCTGCTGAGTCATCTGAGCCCTATCACCTGAGAGGCAGATAACTAGGCACAGGTGGGGCTGACCTCCCACTCCCTGGAAGGGCCGGCCCACACTGTCACACCCAGGGGGTTGAGAAATTAGTTCCACCTTCAAACACTCCTGAATGTTAATGAGAGTCAGGTCTCATTCCAGGTCTGAAGTAGAACACTGCAGCTTGCCACTACGGGCCAGATACACAAGGTGGGTTACTGTTCCAGCCCACCCCTCAGATGGCATAATGAGGTTGCACTGACCCAGCTGCAAATACCCAGCAGGGAATCCCCTTTCGGAGGGCCAGGGTAGGGCTGTGCTATGCAGAGTGGGCACATCGCTTCTGCCAGATAGCGACAAACAGCTCTGGTTCCAACCTGCAATCTAAACAAGTCTGATTGCACAGTCAGTAACTAGCCATTATAAAAGCATACACCAGTTTTTTTTTAATGGAGATGTTCTATCTCCTAGAACTAGAAGGGACCTTGAAAGGTCATTGAGTCCAGCCCCCTGCCTTCACTAGGCAGGACCAAGTACTGATTTTGCCCCAGATCCCTAAGCGGCCCCCTCAAGGATTGAACTCACAACCCTGGGTTTAGCAGGTCAATGTTCAAACCACTGAGCTATCCCTCCCCAATATTTTAATTGCTGCATTAAAATATTTTCCACCGAGTGAATCCGGGACGCAGGAGCATTGTTTGTTCTAATTGCCTTGTGTTTAAATAACACCACAAGCCACTCTGCCATTGTTATCCGTAGCGCAGAAGAAGTGCAGTTCCAAGGCATTCATTTGTTGACAAAGCCGACAGGGGTATTTGTGGAGAACAGAACTGGAAACAGCTGGTTAACTCATCAGCCTCCTGACGTCACCCATCCTTCCAAACTTGTGTCTTCTGCCATCATCTCCTTCTTCCCTGGCTGAATTTGATTCACCCAGGAGAGAAAGCCTCGGAGACTAGCATGTTTGGAGACACCAGGCAGGCAGTCTATAACACTAGGACCATCTAATGAGCGGAAACTTTTCCTTCCTATTCTCCTGCCTCTCCCATGATGTCATTCTGAATGGAATTAGTGTTGGAGGGGAAGAGGTTGGGCTAGCAAGGAAAAGCAAGCTAGAAAGCACGCTACAGATATGTGCTCAGAGAAGCTGCACCTCTGTGGCCAGAAAAGGATTTTAAGGTCTATATTTTGAAAACTAATTTTGCACAGGCAATTTTATGGGAGCTGCAAAATCCCACTTGTGGTGGATACAAGGTGCCCGTGTGTGCTCAAATCAGGAATTTTGCAAATACAGGCAATTGATTGTGTGTGCATACGAGTCCAGGCACACATCTAGAAACTGGCCTGACACCCTCTTGACAATTTCCCCCTAAATATTAAAGGGGCTTGACCAGGATGAAGGCAAGAAACACCAGCGGGGAAATTTGCTTGAGACTAGCACATCCTGACTCTGTCTAGCTAGGAATTTACATGCCCCTTATCACCATATTATCTAGCTTCACTCATAAATAATTCCAAAGGAATGGGGAGTCCTCTATCTGCCTGACACTAGATCACACTTCACTCGGGCACATTCTTCACCACTGATAGTGCCCGAGAAATCCTAGACTGCAATTTCTCTGATTATTTCCCTGGATCTGGTGAATCTGATTCAGAGCCTGGTGGAGTGCAGCACATGTAACCAGTCTGAGACGCCAGACTTGGAACATGATAGAAGAGAAAACATCAAATGGTTCCATAGGGCTTGTTACTCATTTTTAAAAGCAAGTAGCTCTTTATTTATACACACCTCAGTGGCCCCTAACTCTGTCCTGGCCACTTTATTCTGTATCCATTTTTCACACATGGTGCATCTGCTTATTGACAGGTTATTAATAGCACCTATATACAGTGCTTTTCATTGGCAGATCTCAAAGTGCTTTACAAGCAGATAAGTACCCATTTAACAGAGGGCAAACTGAGGCATAGAGACAAGTATCAGGGGGTAGCCGGGTTAGTCTGTATCTACAAAAACAACAAGGAGTCTGGTGGCACCTTAAAGGCTAACAGATTTATTTGGGCATAAACTTTCGTGGGTAAAAACCTCACTTCTTCGGTTGCATCTGAAGAAATGAGGTTTTTACCCACCAAAGCTTATGCTCAAATAAATCTGTTAGCCTTTAAGGTGCCACCAGACTCCTTGTTGTTTTTGAGGCATAGAGAAGCAGCATGACTAACCAAAGGTCACCCAGCAGCAGAACCAGGGCTAGACCCCACATCTTCTGAGTAGCAGGCCAATGTGCTGTCCATTAAGCCAGGCTGCCTTCTGTAGTTGAAGTTTCACAGCCAACCTACTTAAAGCAGAAAAAACACAGTGTTTGTTTTGCTTTGGATAGGTTGACATAGCAATTGCCAAATGTTGTGTGGCCAGAAAGTACATTCATCTTCTAGTTCGTGGCTGAAGCCCTGGCGAACAGCATGTAAAGGGGGATTTCAGCTGTACCCAGTAGCTTGTGCTAACAACAGGCATAATTTGTAACTAGAGCTGGTTTAAAAAAAAATCCAAAACAGTTTGAAGAAAATTGTGTCCCAATTGTTTGCCTGTTGTTTTTTTTCCCCTTGAAATTCAAGATCCGCCTGCATTTTTCACTGAAATGTCAACCTTTCAACCAATTCCACTCACAACCCTTCTCAGTTCTCGAACGACGCTATCAGAGATGATAACTTCAGGAAGGGAGGTGGGACCCAATAGCTACAAGTAAACGGTGTCTGAAATCCTGAGCGTGCAGGCATAGGGATGGAAGCAGGGTTTATTCACCTTCGACAACAAAGCCAGCCTTCCAGGAGTAAGCGGCGGATTCAGAGGAACATTGCAAAAACATGAGGGGGTCTCGGCTTTGTGGGAGGAAAATGGGTATCCCAGCCATAGCATTTCATTTGAACTTAATATAGACATAAAAAGAATGCCGAGCAGGATGTAATATTAATACAACCCGCATGAAGGAGGCTTGAGCAGTATTGCTAGTTGTCAGGTTTCTTGGGTGAAAAGCAAAAGGGAAACAAGCACCATAGAGCAGCTTGCTTGTTAAGTCCATTTGAGAACACACACATACCCAATACACTAATACATTTAACTGGTGCCCCCAAAATAGCAAACAGTTCAGGCGCTCCAGCACAACGGCGGTAATTAAAAGGTTTGCCGAGTGCTCCCAGTCATTGCTGTAATCCAAGTTTTCATTCCATTTCAGCCAAATCTCCCATTATGTTGATGAGTTGTTAATACAATCCCTGTGTAATGTTCATACTTTAGTCTAGAGGGAGCAGATTCCAGCCTGGCCCATGTAAATGGATTTATGGGGTGGGGAGAGAGAAGTGACACATATACGTTATGTGTCTGAGGCTTCATTCCGAAACTCACCATTCACAGGTTGATGGCTGGTCAGACTCTGTGTATATAAATATTGAGCTTTAACGGTCTTCAGTAAAGGGTACTTTGGAAAACCAAAGCCCATGTATCCGCAGCTGGAGTATGGTGTCGGTTATATCGCAGTCCTGTTATAAGGGATAAGTCTGTTAAGCTGCAGGGAACGTTCATGGTAATACAGATGCAGTCTCTTCTTGTGGGCAGAGCAGATTAGAGTTTGAAATAATGTCCCTCCATTTCCCATCTACTATCAGGTTATACAGTGCAGAGGAAGCGGGGGGAGGGGTTAATAATTTCAGCTGTAGTGTAGTGTCTAAGCAAATGGAGATAATCTTTCAGGGGCAAATGCAAAAAAGGTGGATCAGGATTATGGTTTGTCTGCAGCTGATCCTGATGCTGGAGTAAAACCAAGACTTGGATTTGATGCCCTCCATTGCTGCAAAGCAGCTAGACAGGTGCAAGGGGTTACATTGGTTGTGCTGCATTCCTTCTCATGGACCTGGTATGTCTCCTCTGATTGTGCCAAGAAGAAATGTTCAATGATTAGACCACAAAGAGAAGGGCCGGATGAATTTCTGGAAGGAAAATCATGCATTTGATTTTCAACCTCATCTAACTCAAAAAGGGCCAAAGGGATTTGGCTAAGAATGTAAAAAATAAAATAGTGACCTTTGGAGAGAGACCAAACAGGGAAAGTATCATCAGAAAATCAATTTTTTTCCAAACCATTCCGAGTGCAAGAAAATAGGGGCAAGGGGGCTTATCATTTCAACTATGCTACCAAGAGCACATTACATGTGAATTGAGGTTTGATAGAGCTGTAACTGTTACATGTCTGGGCAAAACAAGCCCAGTAAATCAGCTTGACGGTCAGTTAATCACTCGGAAGCTGCCCCTAGAGAACTGCATTACCTGACTCTGACGTGTCAAATAGCACCTCAGAAATCCATGCACACAGCATCAGATCTCGGCTGGGCTATTGATTAGGAATAGCTCATCCCAGTCATATTGTGGCTGGTTTTAATTAAATGACTATACAGATGGGCATAGCAGCGGGATTTTTTTTAACCAAGCTTTTGGGCTGGATTTCTTTTGTTCCTAGATCGTGTCTGAAGGAGCAGAAGAGGAGTTCAGGGCTGCTGTATTACTCCGGCATCGGATATCCCCTCTCCACTACATTGCTGGACGTTGGCTGCCTGGCATCACTGTGTAGATCTGTGTTCCCAGAGTTGTGCATGCTAGAATGCAGATGGTAACACATGCGACACATACTGCATCAGGGTATATAAATTGTAAACCGTGATGCTAATTTTCAGCGGATGGATGGGCCCAACAACAGTGTGAAAGGAGGCTGTGAATTCCCCAGTCAAACTCTCCAATGCAGGGCAAATCCTGCTTCCTGCAAACAGTCTGAGTTCATGGGCTGTGTACAGAGGGTAACCATTGCTTGCTCTTTTACCTTTCTCCAGAGGTTTTGGCTAGCAGATCTGAGGTCATAAGATCCGCTGGCCACACAGCTCCTTGAACCTGCTGCATAGCTCATGGCGGAGCTGTGCTTTGCAACACACAAGGGTGTGAGGTCTCACTGCACAGCCTGCCCCTTCTCATACAGGGGCCTTCTATGAGTGCCACTGTGGTTGGGGTCTCCCCTCAGCTTTTGTAGGTCCAAATCAAGACCCCGTAAGGAGGCGTGATGTTTGGAAAGTGCTGAGCAAATACCCTGAAGGCAGCTTTGTGCATGGACCTTCTGTTAGTTTGTTTTAATATTCTCTTTTCTTCCTCTTTCCTTTCCCAGGAGTTGTTATTGTGGGAAAGCAGTAGTAAAGAGTGAGCTCTTATTACACTTTGTTCTGATGGTATTAAGCTTCATTATAAAGCCATTTTGCAGTTACAGGCCAACTTACAGTCGCAAGCTGCAGAGACAAACAGCTGTATATTTTCCGGCAAAATAGGTTATGGCGAGCCTGCCCTTTAAAAATCCTTTCGATTCAGTACCGGGGGTTAGTTTTAGTTTTACAATACTGGGGTGGGTTTGCTCCTGGGCTTGTTCTTTTTTATCTATCCGCCCTTCGTTTTTTAGAATACAATTTCATCAAAAGTGGCTTTAAAAAAATAAAGTGAATTTCTCTGAGTTCCCTTTTCTGATCATATGCTCAATCATGGACAGAAATCTCTTTTTCCCCATGGGAATGTCTTTGGTTTCCACTTTTATTTGCTAAAGGTTTAGCATGAACTTTGATTGGTTTATTTATTTTGAAACTGAGGAACTCCCACGTTCACCAGTGTAAATCTGGAATAAAGCCTATTAATTTATGTTTGTATGGTGCCTAACACTATGGGGCCCCGTTCTCCATTGGCCCCTAGGCCTTACCATAATACAAACAGTAAATAATATCAAATAACATTCAGTGGTTACCCATACTGCATACCTTTCCTGGTCCTTGACACGATAGAATTTTACAAAGGCATTGTCTGTACTGCCATCTAGTGGTGCTGTGGCAGCACTACACAAATGTTGTGAATCGAGAAATAAAACTCAAAACATTTTTAGGGCATGTATTTCAATCATCCATTCCACAGATAGCCAACAAAATACTATCAGGCAGGTGATGGCTGGTACAGTGTGTGTGGATAGCAAGGGTCAGAGAGCACAAGAACCTTCCCGTCCCCATCCCTCCCCCCTCCCGGATCCGACAGGAGCAGCTCCAATTCTGGGTCTTGTATGCATTGAAGACAATGGGGAAAACGCAAATAGGTGCACTCAGGCCATAGCCTCTTAACCTCTACAGCACCTGCTAGCAAACTGCAGACAGTGCAGAAGGAATGCAGACCACACCTCCAAAAAGGAAAGGTAGTAAATGCTATGATCTTCACAGGGCGCCTTCCTCCAATGCTACCAGAGACATTCTACCTGCCTGTTTATTCCACAGGCAGAATGCCCCCAGTGGAACTGTGCCCCTCTGAATCCACTCCCACTGTGGTAGATGCTCACAGAGCCACAACAAAGCCATAAATATGTGTTCAAGAGACAGGTTATGGATGGGCGAGCTCAGTGGAGATGGACAGACATTACCACAGATGTTCTGGGTTTCATATAATAAGCTCAATACTATGTGAAAACTTTGTCCATAAATTAACTCTATAATTATTTTTATGGTGAGCCAATTAAAAACACATGCTTTCCTCCCCCTACCTCCCAGGACGTGTGTGCTATGGAAACAATAAAGAAACCCAGAAGCGAATTTGACATGCTCCTTTGTTTTCCTGTCCAGTAATAGTGGACATGATGATACAGTGGATTAGGCCTGATAAATCCAGCCAGATGGCTCCACTCATTTGTGACACCTTAAAACACCGCAGTGTTCTTGAAATCAGAGAAGTCTAGTAGAACATGGAGCTGTCCCCATAAGTCCTGCAATCTGGTCTTATATGCAGATTCGACATTTATACTAGGGTTGTATCTCTGTAATGCATCAAGCCAAGATCTCAGATCCAAACACCCCTAACTTTAGGTTTGGGGAAGTGCGGGGTGCGGAAGAATTGAAATTTGGATCCAAATTTTACAGCTTAGGCCTGTCTCTAACTAAAACACTGTAAGGAATCATCTGCGCCATTGGAAAAGCTGCTCTTAGTTTTCCCATGAAACCTGAGTGGAGAGAGCCTGGAGAAGGAAACCCGATTGATCTAGTAAAATATTTTATTGATACAAGAATAAAAGGGACTTGACATGTAGTTAGTCTCATTTGAAGCCATGACAAATGTAATTATGGAATACCATAGTTTGGGAGCCTGCTGAGCCAAGTATAACGTGCCATAATTTAACGGTAGCCAAAATACGGAAACAGCTGAAGGCCTGCCAGAAAATCAGCACTAGATCTTCAAAAATAAATGGAAAGCCATTTTAATTTAATATTTTATTTCAATGCACCAATACAAAAACAATGCAGGCGTTTATATTACACATATACATAATGAATGTAAAGACATTTGCAATCTGATTGCCTTTGTATCTCTTAATGTAGCTGTACTGTACACTGTGGTTCACCAATGCCATGCTTTAAACATCCAAGAACCTGGAGAGGGCTGTCAAGCCCAACAAAGCTGTTATTTGTCCTCGTAATCAAGAAGAACAAAAGAAAGAGCAAGAGTCAAAATTCGGCCTAGCAGGTGGTAATTGTTAATGAAGGCCCTGATCCTGCAGTTGAATCAATGCTCGATGACCTTTGCACTCACATGGAGCACTGCTGACGTCAGTGCAGCTCCTCGTAGACCCAGAGCTGTGTGTGTACAGCTCCAATTTCAAGATCAGGTCCTAAAACAATTCACTGGGGGGAAAGTGAGGTTCTGATCTTGCTCATTTTGTTCTTCTCTGATAACCAAAGACCTCTTGTTTTGCCCTTGCAAGGCGACTGGTCCTGCTTATGCAGAATCAGGGCCGGGTCCCCAGAGAATGAAGAAGTGCCGTAGCTCGATTGACTCTGCTGGTGCTACCTCACTTTACGCCAGCTGATGATGTGTCCCTCGATATTTGACACTAATGCACTTGGCACAAGAAAAAAAACTGTTTTGTTTTCTAAAAATAAACCTATCATTGCATTCAGGTTGGCACAAGGAAAAGAAAATGAAATGAGTCCCAACTGGGCTGAGCGCAGAAGAGAAATCTCTCCTCAGAGCAAAAGCACACTGACATTCTGTTTCGTTTGGTTGTGCTCACACTCTGCCCTATCCTCCTTTTCCCACAAAGATCCAAGGCTCTTGTTTGCCACCCTTGTCCTTGACCTAAGGTTGTCCCAGGGTCTTAGATTTTTCCATACATTTTGATTTTAGGAATTGCTGTTGTCCTTCCACGTTATCTCAACTAGTGATGAGCAGTACCAAGAAACCTAGTTGTGTTCTGAGCTCAGTATTGTAAGATGAATCCTAAGAAGTTCAGGAAATCCAATTCCCATGTCACCAAGTCTTCTCTCCATAAAAGCCCACTAACCCGAGCTGGCCTCATAGTGTTCTTTTTCCCCAAAGGTACTAGACAGATGGAAGAAGTCTAGTGGCAGAATGGACCTTCTCTGAAACAGAATCAGATAGCTCCTCTTAGGTGTCTGCTTATCTTGATCCAGGTCCAATGCCCAATTAAGTCAACAGGAGGCTTTCCATTGTCTTCGATCTGTGTTGGATCACATTCCCTAACCCCAACCATTCCCTTACTCCCACTTGTGTAACCTTCCTCCATGAGCGCAGGAAGAAAGTGTTAGTAGTTAAAAAGAGAACCAAAGCGGTGGTGTATCAAAACTTCAATCACAATTCAAAGAGCTATCTGGCACTAAAAAGTATTGTGTCCAGAGAGTTGCTTAGCACCACAGTTCTCACTGGTTTCATTGAGAGGTGCAGGTGTCTATGCCCCAACTTTTCCAGTTGTGACTACATTATAGTATGGCTAAGCTAATTCATTCCATTTGCCTCAAAAGCACCATTCAGAATTAAATGAAGCTGATCAAGCCACACACAAAGGACCTGTTAAATATTGCTTATATTTCTGTGAAATCATAGGAATACAATACTTCACATGAGATGGGGAAATGTCCTTTCAGATACCATGTGCACGTACATATTTTTTATATACAAATGTTGCCCTAATAGGAACAGGTTTTTTTTTTGCTATTTAATTAAAATCAAGGATTTTCAGTCCCACGTTAACATCATAAAACACCACTATTCTTTTGCTCTTGAAATGATAAATTCAAACAAATTTCATTTTATAAACACCACTAAAGCATATCATATTTATAAACACTTCTAACATCATAAGTACATTATGCACAAAATATTTTCCCCAAATTACGTCATGCAACTCACCAGGCTACTGCTTGTACCCAAAGTATTGGGAAGAGTTTCTTGTTTCTAGTGTACTGGAGTGGCAGACTCCTGTAGATAGTGGTTGTCTTGCTCATAAGTGCCTGAGAAAACTGTTGACGGGCATGAAGAACCATTTACTATTGGTCAAGGTTAATCTCTTTGGGCCTAGTCATTCCCCTTAAACCCCCACAGGTGTGTAAGATGGGGAGTGGGTGTCAAGCAGCAGAGAGAGGGACACCACACCCAGAATACTGCAAGGGCTCTGTATACACCAGTGCATAGGGGTTTATTCTGGGCAGGCACTACCAATGGGTCCATGACTACCCAGAGCTACTGACCAGGGATGCCTTCCAGAATGTCGGTGTTCAGCAGTAGTTACCATGCTATGATACCAGAGACATTGCAGTGTTTCCCAATACTAGCTATTCTCTCTCACGGTAGGTGTACACGGCATTTTGGAGTGAGCCTTTCAGCCCAGATCAATGGCTCTAAAAGTTGCGGTATAGACAGTGCTTTAAACTTGCAGCTCGGGCTGAAGCTGCTGAAGTTGCGGCTGGGGCTGGGGGATTCAGAGCCCAAGCTCCAGCCCGTGCCACAACTGCAATGTGTGGTTTACTATACAGCTATTTGTAGAGCAATAGTGCGGCTAGCCTGAGGCTGAGAGGTTTGCTCCAAAATGCTGTGTAGACATCCCTAGACACTGCGGTGTGACAACGGTTGGTAAATATGGGCCTTTTAATGGCTGCTTCTGCATAGTAAATCCATGGCCTTGGTGGAGGAGGAGGATTCACGGATGGCAGAGGAACTCTTATTCAGAGCCCATTCCAAGTGAGTGTCAAGGAAAGAATGGACATTTTACTTCAACCCCGTATCTCCACCACAGTATCACCCTCAGTAGAATGGGAAACACCAGGCATGGTATATGGCCGTGTTTAATGGTGACGGCTGTGCTCGGGAAAGTTTGGTCCTTTGCGAAAAACTATAAACAGCTTTTCAACCTTCTTTACCCTTTTACAAAAACATAAATATAAAAAAATATACAAAGTAGCTACAAAATCTTTCTAAATATTTTGTAGTGACCATTACATGTTGATTAAACAGCTCGTTAGTGATTGTCCTAGAATTCTTCACTACAGTTTTATGCAGGGTAAGGACTTCAGGGGCCTGCATCTTCAGAGGGGCCTCAATCCAAGTGCTGAATTGTTACCTGTATTTTTTGCTTGTGCAACCATTTGAAGAGCCAAATAAGATTTTGACACCTGCCTGATTTCGTGGGTGCGGGTGAGACAGCCACCCAGAAATCTGGCCATTAGATGCCGATAATCCATTGCTTGGTCTTGCCAACAACATACGGTTAATACTGCAGTGCATATTTAAAGGGCATTTTTGAAAATGTGGCCCAGTTTATTTGCAAACAATGGATCAGATCATCCTCTGGTGCAAATCAGCATAGCGCCACTGAAATCAGAGCTATGTCTAGTTACATCAGCTGAGAATCTGGGTGATCTTTTCATTAGCTTCATACAATAAAGTCTGTCGCTATGTTAGGTTTCTCTTTAAACTAGCAGTCTAAGAAAAATTAAATTAGTTCTGATTTTTCTGCGTACTTAAAAACAATGTCTTTACAGAGCAGAATAAACAAAACATTGCATAGATCCATATCTTATGTATTTCTGTGTCAAACAGCACAATAGCTCAAGGACCACAAATAATCCAACAGTTTACACCAGCTGAGACTTTGTCCCACAGTGGTACCCTTTAGTGTGGTTCAGGTTTGTTATAGAAGTGCTATAAAGATACCAGTGAGTAAAATAACAGTGTCTAGCACCAATGCACAGATCCTCATATGGCATCAATGCACAGATCCTCTCATGTGCTTCTGCCATTCAGAAAATGTTATGCCAAACCAGAACTTACTTCAAATATCCTTCTTTAAATAGAAACACAAAAGTGTAAAGCAATAGTAATAATAATAGTAATCATAAAAACAGGAATAGAACAATATCTTGACATGGTATGTCTGAGGCTGAGAAAGTCCCTTGCAGTATTTACAGTGCTAGTCAGCAGCTTGGGTCTGGAGAGATGATTTGTTCTCTTGGAGGACACAGTTCCCATTTTCCGAAGCAGCTGAGCTCCCTGGTAGGGATTCTGGGGGAGGCGGTTTGTAAAGGAAACAGGCCAGCAGGAAGAAGACTGTTCCAACCACCTGTAATCATCAAGACATCCCCTGTTACTGGTAGAGCCACTTTTAATACCCAGCATGACTCTAACTTATTTAAAAACCCAGGGCCAGATCCTCAACTGATGTAAATCAGCATAGCAACCGTGAAGTCAGTGGTGTTGCTAGTGCCAATGGAGCTACGTCAATTAACAGCGGCTGAGTAGCTCCCTCCAGGCTTCCCAGATCCAGATTCAAAGAGTTTGAATATGTTACGAGGGAGTCATAAAGACAATCTGACATGCAGGTGAGCTGTGCAGGAGGATTTGGCTGGATTATAAAGACAAGGAAGAGATTAGCTGGGAAAATATATTAGTATGTGGCTCTGGGAATATGCTCCAGTTGATTATGAGCAGGTGTGCACGCCTACTTTTTAGAAATGCGTATGAAACCTCAGTAAGCAGCCAGTTAATCTGCATAGTTCCCTTGAATGTAGAGGCAGCAAAGCAAGACTGCATAAGGGTGAGGCCCGAAAGCCTTATTTTAGAAGCTCTTGGTACCATGGTGAGTAGTGCTTAGCATGATGCAAATTACAAGTAAAAGTTCATGCCATTACACACACAATTTATGGTCATACTTTTTAGACCGACACTGTACTATGCTGTAGGGGGTAGTGACTACCCATTAGTATTATGGAGGGGGATTCATCCACATCAAACAATCCCTGACGATGATGAAGATCACCTATAAACTTCACACATGGCCTCCCATTGTCATCTTTCTAACAGACTGACCCCAAACCCTCCATTTTAACCACTGCAGCTTCAGGAAAGTTCAGCTCTGAAGCTGAACTTTGCAGGCATGACCTATCATCACATAGCATCAAACCCTGTATGTAAAAAGGACCGTGGCTAGAACCGTGCCATTATTTTGGAAACAAACTGGTTTTCTTGCAGCTGGGATTTGTTTTTAAATGAAGGACTGTTTGGATGGGGGGGGGGGGCAGGTCTGCTCTTTACCTTGTTCTTGACAATTATGTATGATTCAAGTTCCCAGCTTGCGAGATTGTGAATACATCAAGGGGCAATTCCATGGCTTCGAAGGCCTCATTGTCACCAATAGGTATGTTTGCTGAGTAGCTGTGGGAAGACTGGATTGGGGAGTGTACAACCCTGCATGCCCAGGAACTGCATGTAGCAGGGGCTAGATTCTCTGATCACCTGACTCCATGACAGTAGGGCACTGGGACCTTAGAGGAATGCTCCAGCCATTTAAAACACCTGGAACCACATTGCTCTGAGCTACATGGATTTAGAGCAGCTGAGGATCTGACCTATAGTATTTTGCCATGTATACTAGCATTGCTATACACATACCTTCTCACCACAGCTGCTGATTCCTATTGTGACCTGCAAGCTAGGTGCCAATTTGGACAGAGCTAAAACAATGCTTTCTGCTCATAAATAATGAAACATTCACCCTCTTGACATTTTCGAGCAGTGATCAGAGAATGGCTATTAACTCTTCTTTACAGCATGAGCAGAGTGACCTGAGACACACTAACTAACAGACTGCATTTATATACTCAACTCCACTTCTAGAGTGAGTGATTTTAATAAAATGTGGGTTTTGTGGAGTCTTCCCCCTAAAATTTTAGAGGAAAAACATTTAGCTTGGAAAATAATATGAAGTCAGGAGAATGATGGTACCCAGAGAGTTGTTAAATTGTGAATCATAAATGGAATATTTGCATGTAGGGACAAACACTTTGCTGTGTTTTCACACCAAAGTTGCATGAAGATAGGATTCGTGCTGTGATCAGAACAGCATACCAGAGGTTTCCAAAATTCTGCCACAGTTGGCACTGCTCATCTAACCAGTCATCAGCAAAAAGCACAGGCTAGGAGATGTGAAAGTGAAATAGTAACTGGGCATCACCTTGTAGACAATTCCAGCAACCAGAGTGTAACGGCTCATGGCGGAGTTCTGGTAAACGTAGCAAGAACCTTGTTCTCCACACTGGTCCTGCCACACCAGACATGATAGATCAATCATTGAGCCAAAGGCAATAGGACCGGGAATGGCTCCTGCATGAAGACAGAATGGAACATCAGTTGATATAACTTGTATCTATCATCCTCAAGGTAGCCCAAAGCACTTTCGAAACAATGTGTCGGGGTTTGCAGGTACAATGACTGAGTAAGCTACACTGCAACCTGTATGGCTGGAATTTCCAAAAAAGCCTAAAGGAGTTAGGCACCCAAGCCCTACTGAGTTGGGTGACTAATGCCCATCAGCTCCTTTGAAAACCCCAGCCTATGAACTCAGCAATGACTTATGTAGTTATCCAGGGCCTTGGACAACACAGCCCATTTTCTTCTTGGAATGAGCAGTTGCCCACTGCTATTGTTTACTCCTTTGGAAACATGTTATGGGAGTTTTAGTTTTCTGTCCAACAGCCAGCTTACATGGTTAACAAGAGATCTCACTTCAGCACATGACACTTGGTAAGAGTTCAAATCTGCATCCCCACCAGGACCCCCAGGAACTTTTGGTGTCCTGCCTGGCGCCCTGAATTTACTAAACTCAAGCTATTGTATGATATTGTATGAAGCTTTGCTGTTCTGTATTAAGTTATCTCTAGAGCTGGGTGAGCTATTCACAGTGAACAATCTAGCTGCAAAATTTAGCTCTTTTATTTCCTGTTTGCAAATTACATGCAAACAGGATTGGATGTTTATGAATAGTGTAGGTAGGTGAGAGAAAACATCCTCCACTCAAACATCACGTATCCCCATTCCCCTGCCCTTAAACTATCTGTATTTGGCCCATGGACACTCCTGCGATAAGTGTTTTACAAATACAATAGGAAAGACATACACATTCACTCCATACTATACCTAGAGTTCTTACTACAATCCACTGGATTCCTAGTGCAAATGATCTCTGTTGGTCGGAGACGCACCTAGAGTACACAAAGTTCGAATTTTAAAATGTTGACATGCAGTAGTAGCAGCTCACCAGCACCAAAGAGAAGAGCCTCTCCACACCCCATAATACCATCAAACAGTGTACTCTGATGATAAAGGGATATATTTTCAGCCAGAATGAGGCTCATTCTCCCTTTTTGTGGACATAATGTGCACCAGCAAAATTTGTGTCCACACTTTTGGGAATTGTGAGGGCAAATCTGGATATTTGCACATCTAACTACCTCACTGAGGGCACAAATGAACTACATACAGGCGCAAGTGCTCAATTGTGCTCACAACTGGACTGAATGGAGAATCACGCTCGATATCTTCAACACCCTGAAAACTGGGCCATTTTCATCAGGCCCTGTATCACAATTACTAGGATAAAATGAAAAAGTTTGCATTCAATTACTTCCTGCTGAAACGGGAGCTTTGTACGGTAAAGAGAAGGTTCCGCTGCTTACCGTAGAGTTGCGGTCAGCGCCGGAATACTGCATAGGAATGTAAAGAAAATCACAAAAAACATGAAAAGCAGCAGGAGAGTTCTCTCACAGGAGGAAGTGCATTTCCCTGGAATCGCTTGGGCAGAACCACTGGGATCATTCTCCAGGACACAGCTACATTCATAGTAAACCTGGGAAACAAACACCTTGTCAATTTCCCAAAGAGACAGTGTTTCTATAGGCATCATTTGGGCCATAACTAGAATTGCACATGGTCAGATCAGCTGTTTTTACAGCTGGGTTTTGCTCTTGGAGCAGAATTAGGCAACCACAGCAGGGTCAAGAATTATGCCAGTTTCCAGTGCAGATATTATCAGGTCGGGTGGCAATGAACTTCACAAGACTGCTCTGAACTCTGGAAACATTAGTTATTGCATAGCGTGAACACCCTCCCACATACTGACCCCTATGTGCACAAAATACTAACAGGGGATTAAGAGCACACAATGGGACAAACTTTGCTCTGAGAATGGGAATTATGTGCACACAATGGGACAAATTCAGTTCCCAGTTCTACCCGTGTACATTCAGAGCTCAGTTCAGTTATCAACAAATATAGGCTTGAAATTAGATGAAGATTTCTGACCATCAGAGGAATGAAGTTCTGGCACAGCCTTCCAAGGGGACCAGTGGGGGCAAAAAACTTAACTGGTTTCAAGACTGAGCTTGATAAATGTATGGAGGGGATGGTATGATGAAACTGCCTACAGTGGCATGTGGTCCATCTGCAACTGCTAGTAGCAAATATCTCCAACCTCTGTAGGAGATGGGACACCAGATGGAGAGGGTTCTGAGTTACTACAGTGAATTCTTTCCCAGGTGGGTCTTGCCAACATGTTCAGGAGCTAACTGATCACCATATTTGCAGTCAGGAAGGAATTTCCCCCAAGTCAGATTGGCAGACACCCTGGGGGGGTTTAGCCTTCCTCTGCAGCGAGGGAGCACGGGGCACAAGTGGGTTTGAACTAGAGTAAATGGTGGATTCTCTGTTCTTTAAATCATGATGTGAGGGCTTCAGTAACTCAGCCATAGGTTGGGGGTCTATTACACGCATGGGTGGGGGAGGTTCTGTGGCCTGCGATGTGCAGGAGGTCAGACTAGATGATCATGGTGGTCCCTTCTGGATGTAAAATCTATGAATCTATGAGTTATGCAGGATTTACATCAGTGCAGCTGAGAGCAGAATCTGACCCATTGCATGGAGTCTAGACTCCTAATAATAACATTTGGAACTTCAAACTCCAAAATGGAACAGCAGGACTAGGACAGTGCAGAGCAGAGAAGCATAACCAGAGTACTTGCATCTCAGTTGGTGCCCAACGCTCACAAATGCTACGTATTCACAGGGGGTCCTTCTACAGTTTATATCAGCTTTAAAGCAAAACTCAAAACCTGAATAAACTTAATGTAACTTCATCAATGCTGGCCAGAATTTATGAAGGCGGATGTGCTAACTAATGTTCTTTGATAACACCTGGGTTCTTCAAACCATACCGTCTTGCCACTATCGAGGATTGCCTTTTTTTTGCACCCTGCATAGCAGGCAGAGTAATACATGATGTCATCACTTCCACAGACTGGACTGTAGATCTCCCTTAGACAGTCACATTCAGTGTTGCACGCTGCTGTCAGGTTTAGGCTGCTTTCCAGTAAGATGCTAAAGGAAATAGTGGATTAGTCAGCAGATGTTCCTTTAACCATATCTTCCAGGGCTGGGTGGGGTGGAATAAGGGCTTGTTTACATTACCCGCTGGATCGATGGGCAGCGATCGATCCAGCGGGAAACGATTTATTGCGTCTAGCCTAGACGCGATAAATTGACCGCCGAGCGCTCTCCTGTCGACTCCAGTACTCCACCCGGAGTGAGAGGCGCGGGCGGAGTTGACGGGGGAGCGGCAGCAGTCGACTCATCACAGTGAAGACACTGCAGTGAGTAGATCTAAGTACCTCGATTTCAGCTACTTTATTCACATAGCTGAAGTTGCTTAACTTAGATCAACCCTCCCACCCCCAAGTGTAGATCAGACCTAAGAGGAGAAGGAGGGCACAGGGGTGTGTGAGAGGGGATGCTAAGGTAGTGGGCTGCTGGAAGGTGCTAGGCTGTGTGTAGTCATACACTTGGAACATGCCTATAAGGTTGGCTTTGCAACCATGCAGCGACATTATTCTGTAGTGCATTAATATTAATCTCAGTGTTGATTACTCAGGTTTATCCTTGTGTTTCTGTACCATCACAACACACGACTGACAGGAACTGTGATCATTATTATTACCTTCGGTTGTACATATGCGTTACTCCCGCCATAGGCATGTTAGGGCAATGAATGAAAAATATGAAAACAGCCAGGAGACTTGTCACTGTGCAAAGTAAACACAATTTGATGATTCCGGAACAGCGAAGCTTAAACTTATTCACGATGAATCCTCCCAGGAATGTGCCTCCTCCCCCCGCTGGCACAACAAGATAACCTAGGGGGAAAAAACCAAACCTATAAATATCAGGAAGGGAGTTTCTATTTGTCTGAATAAATACACTATGGAGTTGGCACAATTGTAACTCCTTCTGTGCCACTGGCCTATGATTGTTTCTTGATAGGAATTTATAGGACTTGAAAAGAAAAGAAAAGAAAAGAAAAGAAAAGAAAAGAAAAGAAAAGAAAAGAAAAGAAAAGAAACCTTCTGCCTTCAGTAGCAGCTCTGGGAAAATCTGAGAAAATAAAGAAATATTTTCTGCATATAGTGCAGTTCTGCCCTGAAAAATGACTCTCCAAGAATAGCATGTTTATTGTATCCCACTGAATTCAGATCAAATTTGCTCAGTTTTCCAATTTAAAGGTATTAACCTATGTGTATATGTGTATATATATATATATATATATATATACACACACATATTTTTTTTTCTAATTGGTTGGCCTGCAAACTCAGCCTGGGGTCTGAGAGTGAAGCTGGGTTCTTTCCAGCTGTATGTTACCAGTAATACAGGTTCTGCAGCTCAGATGCTCTCCTCATTTGCACTTGAGTAAATACTTAGATACCACTATTGACAGTTCTCTTGATGGTGCACAAAAAGCAACAAACCCCAGCTCAGTGCGTGTTGGTTTGGCAGGACCAACTGGTGTAAAAGTTGGAAAAACATTTCCCACTAAAGTTAGTAGCTATAACACTGACTATACACACGGTGCAGGTCTGCTGGGTCGGAAAGAGCCATTTATATCTAAGGGTACATCTACACTACAGGGGGGAGTCGATTTAAGATACGCAAATTCAGCTACGTGAATAGCGTAGCTGAATTCGACGTATCGCAGCCGACTTACCCCGTTGTGAGGACGGCGGCAAAATCGACTTCTGCGGCTTTCTGTCGGCGGCGCTTACTCCCACCTCCGCTGGTGGAGTAAGAGCGCCGATTTGGGGATCGATTGTCGTGTCCCGATGGGACGTGATAAATCGATCCCCGAGAGGTCGATTTCTAGCCGCCGATTCAGGCGGGTTGTATAGACCTAGCCTCAGATTGCAGCCACATTTTACATGATACACACAGTGTAATTACCGCATAGGGTCTGTATTGCATTTGACTCTGTGATAAAAGAGATCATCTCCTTGATCATGAGATTTTAGTATTTTTAGACAATATAAAATTTACATGGACATTATTGAAAATCTCTTTTCTTACCAAACAAGGTAGCAGCTTCAGAGGCACTTAAACTATACTGTGACTCAAGGAACTTGGGTCCAAAAGTAGACATTCCCGCAATGAGCGTGGCTTCAGTTGCTCCAGCTAAACAGAGGAAGATGAAGGTAGGGTTCTTCAGAAGCAGCAATAATGATCTGTCGAGTCCAAGAGGCATACAGAAAAGACAAATATGATGCAATTGCATTGGGTGGTGCAGTTTTACTTTGTTATTGTCTCTCTGAATCTAAAGGGCTAGAGGGGGGTCTTTAGGCTCATCCTTGCATAAGGGTGGTACCCAGCTGCCCCACCTTTCATTGGAAGAAAAAAGAAAGGAAATAGTTGATGCAGCTCTTTAAAAATGCAGCATGCTTCTCTCCTCATGCTGATTCAGCCATGGCGCGAAGGAGCCGCACCCCTCTCTGACCACTCCCTCTCCACCTACTCAGGGTGGGGACTATTGGATGAACGTTGTTGGGTAGCATCCCCTGTCAGCAGTCTCCTCTCAATATTTTTTCCACTTGCCTATCCATGTAGAATGATGATTTTCCAAAGTGAATACCTGGATTGCACCTGCAGACTTTGCGAATGCATCTGTTGTGCCCACCTAGCTGATATTTACATAAGTAAACAGGGACCTGCATATGCACAACGGGTGTCGCATGTGCAGTCATTGACATCACAGGTACAAAATAACGTGGGTCTTGCAGACACAAATGGTGAAATCACAAATCCTGTGGGTGCAATTTAGATGGTGAGTTTTGAAAATTCGGGGCTTGTGTCTACAAGGCGTTGAGTGCCCTCAATTCCCATTCAGGGCAATACAATCTGAGGGTGCTCAGCACCTTTCAGAATTGGGTCAGAATTGAAGGACAACATATCAATAAATACCCTGTTAGATCCTGATTCTGCTAGCTGCTGAATACAATCAATTCTCATTACAGTTTATGGGAATTATACCAGTAAGCAGTGATCTTAATCTTTGTAACCCTGATCCGGACCAGGTGACTGGGGTCAGGAAATAAAGCTGTGTCTCATACCAGCACTCCTGTGTGTCACACATTTACTATTCTACAATGCAAACCTAATACGTTTATTTCCTGCTCTAAGTACTTTCATAAAGACCTTATCGTCCTACTGTAAAGCAGCAATCACCACAGGCCAGACAAAGTGGGTCACAATTTAAGTTTAACTAGTATGTTTAGCAAATAACTGGAATTTATTAGGGGAAAGCAGACATTCCGGACAATTTGCCATGTGCCATATTTATGCAGAAAGATGATTCAGCAGTGATCCTTCTGTTGGATACAGAAAAAGCCCCAGGCTTGCTTGATAGTCTCAGTTCTCCTCCTCTATCTGGGATATTGAATTAGGAAATCTACACTGCTTGGCTGGGATTTCTTTTGTTAACTGGCTTGAAATTCTGTCATGTAACTCTATTAGCCTACTCCAATTGCTCCCCTCTGAGGCTGTTATGTGTAATGAAAAGTCCTGCCAAAAGCAATTTGGAACATACTGGTTATCTCCGGAATGACAGCGAGTGATGGACTCATCAGAGCTCTCCATACAGACAGATGATGTGCATGTGTGTTTTATGTCAAAATCACTTGACAGTTGCTTATTGCTTTGGAGAGAATGTGGAATGGGGGCAAAACTACTGCCATGGAACTAGACGTCACATAAGTGGAGCTGGTCAAAACATTTCGGATGGAACTCTTTTCTGCTGGAAAATGCTGATTAAATGAAATCACAATGTGGGAGTGTATTGATTCCATCAAAACTTTTGATGGAAACCAGGCAGGCAGGTAGGTGAGCCAGCCTCCGCAGCTTCTGAACTCCCGGGGCAGCTGCTTCCCAGGGCTGTCTGCTCTGGTTCCCTGAGCAGCAGCCACTCCATGCTACCTACTCCTCGGAAAGCTGGCTGCCTGTGGAGTTGGGCACCAGGGAGTTGCTCAGCCTCCATTTTGATTCTCCTGAAATGGAATTTTTCATCCCATGAAACATTTCAAATTATTCACTTTTCGCCCTGAATTGAGATTTTTTTCCCCCTAACAAATTGAAACATTTTCAGTGGGAGGGAAGTTCTGTTTTCTGGCCAGTTCTAATGCGGGGTCTCTGCATCACACGTTTTGGGCATTTAGATATTTATGAGTGACTACCACTGTGCCGTCTATGATTTCTTTACGCCCAAACAATCAAGAAAAGAAAGAAAGAAAAATGGTAAATTCCTATAATGTAATTTCATAGGACCCTATTGCAACCGTTCTCTCCAACTGTTAGAATCAGTTTAATTCCTTGAATATTCTTCCATGGATGACCTTTTATTTTTTTCCCCAATCATTTCCCTTAACTGTAACATGGAAGAAATTAATCTGCATGACTGCATTTTATTTGGAAGCGTAATGACTAATCTCTTGACTAGAAAACATATGGCTGATTGTGTATATTGTGTGATAGCTCCTATCTTCTACGCTCAAGAGAAAATAGAACAGTAGGACAGTAGTTATTCCATCACAGGAGAGCTATTTTTGCCTGCAGAGTGAAGGTGTATGCGTCAGATCCTCAACTGGTGTAAATCAAGGTAGTTCCAGTGACACCATCGGAGGATCTACCCCGTCTTCTATTGCTAACACATGTAGGGACTGATCCTGAGAGGTAGTGCCCAATACAAAATATTAATGGGTTTGGATCCAGGGCAGCTGCTGCACAACTCCTGAGAAGTCCTGGATGTCCTCAATTCTTGAATTCACTGGGAGCTGAGGAAACTCACCATTTCCCAGGGATAAGGCCTGCTATATATTAAAGTCTGATCCCGCAACGCTTACCCATATGGGTAGCCCTTACTCATGCAAAAAGTCAGTTGACTTCACTGAGACCACGAGCAGGATCTACTCACCTGTGCAGAATAGGGACAATGGGTTGTCATAGCATTCACAGTCTACTAACATTTTAATAAGCCAATAACATGCTACTTAAAAACGGTACACTTATGTTTACATCATCTTAGTGCATGTGGCATGGGGACTTTTTCATCTTTTGAAAGGATTATTGTTAAAAAGCACTAAATGAAACGCAGTGAACTTCCTCCCTTTCCAAAGCTAAAACAGTGTTAAAGTTGTGATGCAAATCAACGCTTCCTCCCCGCAGGTAATCCAAAAGGCAGGAATGTAATATTGACCTCAGCTCTTTGTTTTGGAGATCAGTACATTGTGCATGCCTGATATACCAATGAGCAATCCTCATAAAACAGATGTTTATTAACTTTGTATAAAACTCCCCTTCTCTGATCAGCCCCAGCAAACTATTTATCAAGCGTGTCTCTTGTATATTCTGTTTAAATCTCTATTGGATTGACACCAGTGGACTTTTTCATGTGCACTACTAAAGTGGAATATGCGATAGAAATCGGCAGAGGGAAGTAGAAAAAAAATGCTACTTTTATGAAGCCTTTCTGAACCAGGAATCAAGCCACAATTCACTGATCGACTGTTTCATCATATTGGTTTCATTCTTGGTGGTTGCTGGCTGCGAGAATAGCATCATGTATTAAGCAGTACGTGCTTTCTCAGGAGCAGAGTCAGGCTACTTGGACCTCATTGAGTGGCACCTTATTCTACAGGTAATTCCACATATCTCAATGGAATCCTCTTACTCTATAGAACATGAGTAAATGTGCCAGAGTCCCACCCCTAATTAACATAAAACTGGAACAGTGCTCCTATAAAATTAAGCTGCCTTTTGCCCTTGTAACTGACACATCAGCCCATTCATCTAAAGCTGCCTCGTTTACAGATGTGATCCATTCCTCTAAAACAACTTCCCTTTAGGGCATTTCCTCTTCTCTCAAAGCAAACCAGAAAACACAGAAGCATGTACAGTTGGGTTTTTTTTTTTTTAATAAAAGGGACAACTGACTCATTTTTTAAGATGCATAAAAATACATTCAGGTCTAGACTGGCTCTTACTTTATATGATCTGGTTTGCCCACCTCTAATTATTTGCCATATGTTCTCCAGGGACTAGGCACATTAAGGAATGTTCAAGGCCAATGAACTGATCCTGCAGCCCTCACTCAGGTAAAGCTCCCCTGAGGTCAATCAGAGTTTTGTTTCGGTGAGGCCTGTGGAGTGTGAAGCACTGAAGTTTAGATACAGCTCCCTTAATATTATTTAAATGCAGTTTTTGAATGTAATTTCCGTGTGGCGAGTCATGACCTCCAAAAATGGCACTCGGTCAAGAATTTCATTTAATAACAAGGTGGAAATCGGTTCAATGCAATATTCTTCACAAAACGTACTTAACCCCTGGTGAACTGCTTTGGTGTTGCCCTGTGTGAATAGTTGCTTAGAGTCAATCAAAGTTGGCTATTGTATGAGGTAAATTCTCCTGTGCATCTCTGTTTCAATCCTCCTTTTCATGTGCAGAGGAAGTTAATGATTCTAAAATTCACAAATGACCCTTAGCAACAGGATTATGGTTCTGCAGCAGCTATTATTTTGGTTTGCATTGTGTGGGTATAACCTGTCGCCTGTAGTTGTCTCTAAGAATGATACTTGGAGAGGTTGAGGAAGTAAACATATAGTTGCTGGTGTTATACTCAGCTTCTACAAAAAAAGTGCATCACAACTAACACAGAGCATTTCTCCAAGATCCAACTCCTGTCCATTCAGTTAAAACAGAACTTCAAACGTCACGTGCAATAGCATCATTCAGTAACTCCCAAACATTGCCAATTGGTATCATGGCCCTTTCTGTCTCCCACACTCCTCCAGCTAAATGCTAACTGAAAACAGCACAGAGAAATTCTGACTCTCAGTAATCAGATGTTACCTGTATCTTATTTAGGTCAATTGTTCATTGACATTTTCTGCTTTACGTTTCCAGAAAACAATTTCCAATTAAACTGGATTTTGGCCTGTGTGTGTGTGCGGCTACGTTTACACTATGAGCTAAGGGTGTGATTCTCTCATCAAGCTACTGTGACTATAAATAGCAGTGTAGCTGCGGTAACATGGGAAGTAGCAGATGAGACACAGCTCAGCCCTGCCTCCACTGCTGCTACCCATGCTACCTTGGCCATACTGCTCTTTATAGTCACACTAGCTTGATGAGAGCTAGTGCGAGTATATGTGTACACAAGCAGGGGAATTACACCCCTAGGCCATAGTATAGACATAACCTGTGTGTGTGCCTACACAGAGAGCTGAAGACTGGTCCTAGTCCTGGTCCTGCACTCTGCCCCGGCTACTTTGCATAAGGAGAGAATAGAGGGAAAAACACAAAGAAGCTGATTGACAGAGGAGAAAGGAAATGGAATAAAACAGAAAGGAAACCGAGATAAAACTAGGACAACAGGAAATAGATTTGAAACAGAGATACTGTATTTGACTTGCTATGAGCAAGAAAAGGAAACAAAGATGAACATTATAGGGACATCTGAGGAAGCCAACATGGGACTAAAATAAGAGGAAAATAAGAAAAGCTCAGAGAAGACAAAGATGAGGAAACACTGGACAATAAACAAGTGAGCAGTGATGCAGAGTGAGCAGTTTATAAGCAATAATACAAGTTTAAGGGGAAGAATCAAAAGATAGTGCCTGTGCATGTAGTTTAGATCAGTGTTTCTCAAACTTTTTGGTACCGGGGACTAGCTTGCTCCTTCCTAAACTGTGTCAGGGAGACCTCAGGGACCAGTGTCGGTCCACATACCGGTTGTTGAGAAACACTGGTTTAGCCTACAGTGGTGACTGGTATTAAGCCACCTGCTGTAAAACCCACCATGTCACATATCCCGGATGGTACGTGGGTCTCTGTGGGCACAAAATTGTGCTTATGAAAACAATCTTACAGGTAACACTTGCTGTAACACTCTGTGATGCTGTATGCACTGGACCATCGTTGAACTGGGGTTTATTTCAAAGGCTGAAACACAAACAGTTCCAAGAATGTAAACTGTCCCCATGTCAACTATGGAGCTGCATTTGGTGACTAAAGTTCCTAGATTTATTCCTGGCTCTACCATTGAATCTGTAAAATGGAGTTGATGATACCGATCTGTACAGGAGCATTATAGTATTAATGTTTGTAAAGTGCTTTGGGGACGATTGGCTTGATCTTGGAAGATGCAGAGTGTCATCAACTCAAACTGATTTCAGTAGCATCCTTCAGGATCAAGCCCCAGGTATTGCAAAGTATTTCAATTATTATTGTAGAAAGCCAGATGAAATTGGGGCCATTTCCCTAATTTTGGTAAGAGCTCTCTGAATGTCATGCACACGCAAAGGTACTCACCGTGGAAGGTCTTTAACTGTTTTCCCAAAGGCGGGATCCGATGCCATTTCTTGGCTCCCATCTTTCATCTGATGAGTCTCAGAGACTCTCATGATGATGTAGCGCTGGGATCCTGAAAACATTGATGTAGGAAATAGAGACTATATGAGAGGAGGGTTTATGTGCCACACAAGTAGCAAATTCATGAGGGAAAAAAGCACCGTAGTATAAACCTGATGCTAATATGACTCAGCTAGTCAGAAAATGCTCAACAAAAATGTTTCCACGTAAAAGAGGATTTTTTTTTCCTGCAAAATTTTTTCCATTGGACACTTTTGTGCAAACGTTTTACCATTTCCCAACCAGCCCAACAAAGAGAGGCTTGGAAAGTTAATGGGAGTTGGGTGCTTGACTCCAATTTATTCCTTTGAAGCCCTCCCTCTCTCCAATTCCTTTGTCTCACATTTATCCCACTTTCTCTCTACTCGTTCATAAGAAGCATAAAGGGGCGGAACAGAGAAAGACAACGAAACACTGGGAAGACAGGTGGCTGTGAAATGGAAGATGTGAAATCAATGTATAAATTACACTTTAAAATACAAGAACTTTTTTCCCAGCCTATTGTTTCCTCATTCATTGGCATTCATCCAGAAGGGCAACATTTAGTCAGGCATATCTCAAAATAGGAGGAGTCAGCCCGTAGGTGTTAATGACAATCAAAGTATTATGCACATCTGCGGGACAGGCAGAAAATGTCACATTATCTCAACTGTTCAGCAAATGAGAACAAAAGACAAAAGACAGAGATGGAGGGGAGGACAGAGAAGCAAACAAAAGACCTTAATGGGGAACAAAATACTTGGGTGAAATTGTATCCTTTTCCTTCCCCGTGTATAGGCAGAGATGTATAGCTTACAAGCTGAGGATAACTGCCTGAATGCAAGTGTTGGTGGCATAAAGGACAGCATAAATAGCAGGCTACTAGTAACAAAACAAAGAAACAGGGTTCTGCCCCACTGGAGTAATTAACATCTAATGATTAAGTTCTTTCCGCTCCAACCTAAAGCAATTTGCATGGCCTCATCCATAGACGTATCAACTCTGTGACACTGAAATGAGAAACAAGGTTTGTATCACAGCAGCAGCAAGGCTCAGGCAATAGCTCCACTGAAACACAGGCTAATGAGTCACGGCAGCCGTCCGCCATTAAGAAGATCCCCAAGTGTTTTACCCGAAGTTATTCAGGATTTCATTCTTCGTATACCTGGCAGCCGGCGAGGGTAACCCAGAATGGGAATGGCAGTGAGAAGGGCAGCAGCTCCAGCACCCAGGAATCCTATCCACCAGGCCCCAACCCAGAGAGTATTATCTGGGGTTAGATCCATTCTGTAAAAGAACAAAGGGGGGAAGGCAGTTACCTAACTGGGACGGAACATTAGAGGCTTCTTCACCCTAACCCTGGCATGGATCAGGAGTAGCAGGTGAAGTCAGCAAAGTAAAACTGGCACAAGGCGGAGGGCAATCTGCCCCCAAGTATATTTTGTGCACATGACAAACTGAAAACTTGGAGCCAAATTCTGCTCTTCCTGACACTAGTATAAATCTGAAGTAATGCCCCTGGCGGCAATGGAGATAGCAGATTTATACAGGTGCATCTGAGAGCAGATTTTAGTCCTTGGATTTTACTTCTTACTGAAAAATAAAACCACCGTCCAAGGGGGCTCTGTGCTGTAAGGAACTAGAGAAGACTTATCTTTACTATTAAAACCTCACTATGGGCTACATTTTAACTTTACAGCCTGCCTTGGGTAAGGGGCTGTGTGGAGCTGTGCTGTCCCAGGGGCAGACCCAGAGAGTCACAGCTCCACCCTGCTTTCCTTCCTCTGGGGAACTTGGAATACAATATTTCCCTCCTTTTCCCAGAACAGCTTTCTCTCCTCCCTGTGCCCAGACAGCTACTCTGTGGGGGGGGGGGGGGAACAGAACTAGGGCTCCTCCCACTCCCGGAGCTTCTTACTCATTCACTGCCAGCAGCTGAGTAGCCCCTGCTGTCCCTGCAATAACAATCTGGCCAAGGCTGAGCAGGGGAATTACAGGGCTTTATCCCCCATATTCTCCTGTACGGCTGAGTAAGGACTGTGGCAAGAAAAACGACATGTGGCTGGGTGTTCCCAGCCTGGAGTCAGTGCTCAATAGCAGTGTGAAAAGTACTGTCAGCCCTTGGCATTCTCCTGCAAGTCAATCATAACAAAACCCAGTACAAAAGGCTGAACAAGCCTGAGTATTCAGAACCCTCATCTAACTGTGCAATAGAAACTCTGCCAAAGGGCTCTTTATTCGCAAACAAACTGCACAAATCATCCTTCCGAACTAAAGGCAAATTCAAAGGCTGGCACAGGTGAGTTCCATCGGCAACACAACCTCTGGGGCTGCCGCTTCAAAGCCGCTCCAAGCTCAGATGTTCCAAACACCTACGCGGTTTGCCAGCGGGGTGTCTTATCACATGAGAGAGCAGCAGAGTAAATTTAGTGCTTGGGTTTCATGATTGGAATCAAAGGGGAAGTGAAGTACTGCAGCATTTTCCACCCCTTTCTGTATGTAACCAAAGAGCTGAAAATCTGATCAATGCGTGTGGAAACAGCTCAAAACGTAGCTGAGAATATAACATCAGATGAACTCAAAAGCGCTCAGCAGTTGAGGTCGGATTTGCCAGAGAGCCCAGCTCTTGTCTCGGCAGCTGAGCAAAACGAGCTGAATTCCAAACGTGCCCAGCACTCTACAGGTCCCACTGAGACCTATGGAGAACCCACCACTTTGGCCACAAGAGCGGCTGGGAGCACTTCTGAAAATCTGCCTGTTTCATTTAGATGCCGAAATGGGAGCTGAGCTCTGCTGAAAATCTGGCTGCTTCTTTTGGGTGCAAAACTGGGAGCTGGAGGTACTGAAACCATTGCAACCAGAGCTCTGATGTGGTGCCCCTACGATTTGTGCATACAAGCAGGCTTCTGAATGAATATATGAAGATATTTTTACACATGGCTACCTATGCTAATGCTCAAATGTGAGCTTGCTACTGTAAGCCACCCCACCATCTTGGCCAACACAATTTGTTATTGGTACTTATATGGCCCCTGCTACTGTAGTACCTCAGCTAGGGTGACCAGATAGCAAGTGTGAAAAATCAGGACACTTTGGGGGGGTATAGTTTCCTATATAAGACAAAGCCCCTAATATTGGGATGGTCCCGATAGTATCGAGACATCTGGCCACTCTAATCTCAGCACTTTATAATCTTTAATGTCTTTATCCTGACCACACCCCTGTCAGATAGGGGAGTACTATCATCTTCATTCCATGGGTGGGAAACTGAGGCACAAAGAGACTAAGTGACGTGCCCAAGGTCACACAGGAAGGCCATGGCAGAGCAGGCAATTGACTCCAGGTTTCCCAAGTTCTAGGCCAGCACCCTAACCACTGGACCATTCTTCCTTTCAGACCCACAGCCCTATTGGCAACTATAACGGATCATTCATGACAATGAGCCTGAAAACAGAGTTGTTTAACACTGTATTTATCTCTGAGCTCTCATCCGTTCCGGGTTCCATTTTCATTTCTATTTTTGTCACCCAGGCCTGCGTTCAATAGCAGATCAATCTTTTGCTACAAGGCTCGTTGCCGAAAGAAACAACAAAACAAAATGACCCTGTCCACTAATCTACCAAATGTCACAGCAAAATGACAGGCCAGGCTTAAAACACTTTTGCAAGGATCATTCATTTGCTGCAAATGAAAAAGAAACTCCCCCCAGTAAACCAAAGAGTGACTAGGTGGCACTGCAGAATCATTGTGAGGCATACTGGAAAAGGTGACATGCTTCATACACAGGGGAACTCATTCAAGAAATCCTCTTGCTCACCACAGCTCAGCTCCAGCACATGACAAACCACAAAGCTGATGGATTTAGAAAAATAAGGCTTGTGAATCATTCTTTTCCATTAATGAAAACCCATCTTTCTGGTTTCATACCCACACACAGCCCACTTACAAATTCACTGCTGGACAAAACCCCTTTAGCAACTTAAATGGAAAACTACCCATCGTCTTCAAAGGTTTCATTTCAGTTTTTTAAAGGAACTGCACAGCGTAAAGGAAAAGGAACAAGATTATTTTTACCAACTTACTGTTTGCCTATATGAGTATAAATATTTAGAAACATTCCTCCTACCAGATAACCTGCTGCGGGCCCAAGAATTGCAGCAGTGTAGAAAATAGCTGAAAAAGAAAACAATCAGTGTTACAGAATCCTTTGCATTTCACTGAAAGCCCTGACTCTGCTCTTTCTTTAAACTAGCCCTCAAATGAAACGGTGCAAAAAATCCTAGGGTGACAGTAGGCACTGGGCAAGGGAGTGGTATGAAAGTGCCAGGGTCTCAAGTGCAGCTCTGGAAGGAAGCGTGCCTCACACAGGGCCGTAACCACAGTGAGGTGAGCAGGACAGCTGCCCCGGGTGCAAAACCGCAGGGGCGGAAAAATGGACCGGACAAATGCTGAAAAAAAAAAGTGGCAGCAAATACGCTTGCTCACCCTGGGCGCTAAAATGGGTAGTTACAGCTCTGGACTCACACACACAGCTCTGGTGTCTCAGCTCCCTTCCGCTGTGGGGCAACGGTCAGTGCTGTGGAGGCTATGGACTGCAGCCAGCAAAGATCCTCCTTCATTTTGCAAGGCGGGATTCTGGACTGTAGGGGGCAGAAGAGCCTGGCTGGCTGTAGTTTAGAGCAGGTTCTCACAGCGGTGCCAGGTAACATTTAGATGAACATATATTGGTTGTTATTAAATACAAGCTCTCTGGGTGGTAAAAAGAATAACAAGATCCACCCCCTGCTTCTGTCACTCAGGGAAGTCAGTAATTTCCTGCACGTCTTTACCAGCAGCAAATCATGACACTCCGCACACTGTCTCCGTAAGTAGAGGGAGGAACTGTGAGTCTGCCTCCTTCCTGACCCTCCCTCCCCACATGCTCCAGCAAAAGAGGAAGCAGGCACGCAGACCTGGTTCGCCCGGACTTGCATGGGCGTATAGTCCGAGTCACACCGTTTCCATTTATTCCTCCCATGGTTGTGACATAGGCAGATGGACAATCATGTATTTGGGACTAGTCCAAGTACCCTTGGAGGCAATGCACGTGCATGTGTTTGTCAGATGGGAGCCTAAATTGGTTTCAGCAGAAAAACTACTATGTAATTTGGAGTCAACTTTTTTTATTATTTTCCAGTCAAGGGCTTGATCCTGTTAGCACGGACTACTGGGCATAATGCTTGCAACTGGGAATACGCCTGTTGTCTCACTACTGACCGTGGCAAGCAACTTGCATGGTAGTGACTGCATGATTGGAGCCTATATTTTGCTCCACCCATCACTGCCATCAGAATAGTGACATGGACCACTGACCTGAACAGACCCTTGTGGTTTCTTCCTCTATCTCCACAGCCCTCCGGTATTACAGCTCAGGCCCACAGGTCTATCCAAAGCCAACTGGAGTCTTTCAATTGACTCCAGATTAGGCCCTTAGTGAACATGTTCCCTATCACACCAATTTATATTAGAGGTCTTTTGCCGTTGCCATATGATTAGCCATGCATAGAAGAGGATCTTTATTATTATCAATGCCCTTCTCATGCTGTAGCACTAAAAGGAGAAATGCGATCTTGAGGATATTATCGCATGCTTTGGGGAAGGACAAAGAACCAGTGGATTGTGTTCTAAGTGTACAAGCTGAGGTCAGACCTGTAATTCATATACTTGGTCAGATGTCAGAGCTCTGCAATGTTCAGATATATATGGGGGTGGAGAGGGGCGGGGGATGAACCTGGAGATTTAAAGTAATGAATCTAGTTGCTGTAATATTCAGGCAACTCATTCTTCTTGCCTGTAAATAACTGGAGGGAAAA
The DNA here is from genome assembly GCF_013100865.1 of Trachemys scripta elegans. Classification (NCBI taxonomy): domain Eukaryota; kingdom Metazoa; phylum Chordata; order Testudines; family Emydidae; genus Trachemys; species Trachemys scripta. The sequence continues at coordinate 7,229,770 of NC_048309.1, forward strand.
CTCAAAATCTTCCAGCCTGTTGCTTCCCCTCTCCTATTTTCATCTCTTGTGATATTTGGAACAAATGACTTGGATTACCCCTGGTGAGCTCCTCCAGCACTTTACATTCCGGGCCAGCACAGACGCATTTGATTTCTCTTCAGCCAACATGACTGAAGAGAACAGAAGGCTTTTCCTCAGTAGGCTACTTGACTTACCAATATACACAGGGGAATAATTAGACTTGACGTTTTCATCTAAATAGGTCACTCCAAGAGTGTAGAGTGGTGTCGCTCCAATCCCATGCAGGAACTGCCCGAGCATGAAGACAAATCTGTAGTTTGAGAGGATCGAGACGCTTTCCGCACATGGCATGCTCTGGTTGGAAGAGCACATGCCGTTCTCTTTTGGCAGGTGTACTTCATACTGGCTAGTGGTGAAGTGGGGCAATGCAAAGACAATGGAGCCGACTCCCATAATGAGCACTCCCCATCCCAGCCACCGCGGTTTATGCCCATTGCCCCCAAAGTAACTGACAAACGTCAAGCAGCCACATGCCGCTATGTCATAAGAGCTTGCAATCAGTCCGCTCTGGTAGCTGTGCAGGTCAAAGCGCCGTTCTATTGAGGTGATGACTGTATTAATGAAGCCGTTCACTATCATCCCTTGCAAAAAAGAAGCCACACAGAGGAATAACAAGACGCCCTTAGGTGTGTTGAAGAACTGTAAACAAGCAGGCGTGAAAGCCCCCCACCCACACTTGACTCCTTCGGAGGAGACATATTTAACTCCTTCGTTGCACTGGCTTTTCTTTTCGGATGCTGCATCGCAGAGAGGTTTCACACAAGAATCTGAAGGGCTGTTTGTGTTGGAATATAAAGTATCATTGCTCAGTGGTGTGGTACAAGGCTCCTTTATGCTGTTCTCAGCTGGAGTGGATGCGCTGGGTACAGTTAAATTCTGGGGGGAATTGAATTCATTTTCTCCTGTCGAATTATAAGACATTTCCATCAATGGGCAACCAAAGGCTTGTTTGGCTGTTTCTGGCTGAGGATCTTTTACACGGTGCAGACACAATTTGGCTCCCAGTTTATTGCAATTTGTGGCCAGTTGTAAGCAGGCAGAGGGTGAATGTCAGGTTCCGGACCACTTCATTCTGTGACAAGAACATCAGAAGAAGTTAGCAAACATGATGTGTCAAGCAGTTCACCATTCTCACTGATTTCTGTACCAAACCTTCATTTCTGAACCAATTCTCCCTCCAAGTTTAGCAAAACACTCAAGCTGCAGTGAGGACTTCAGATTTACCCAAAGCCTAATCCCGCCAATGGACTGAAATATGCAGAATCACCTTGAAAAAGGAATAAGAAAACCCACTGTACATTAAATGATAGTCACAGGCAACATAACATTCTTACAAAAGCGAGGGGATTCTACGTTAATTCAGCAGCAATGTCTCCCTCTTCCCTTATTACTACAACAGTTTATGCTGAAAGTGTATCTCAGTGTGTCTCATCCCAGGGGATATTGGGACAAATTCTCTTCTCAGATACACATGTGCAATTTCCATGGACTCTGAGGGCAGAATGCAACTGCTAGTCATTCTGAAAATGTTCAGCACAGAAGCTGCAATGTATAGAACCAAACTCAGACCATGCCCAGCCTATTTGTCTGTTTTGTCCACCTGTTTTGTCCTGTCTGCCATGTAGGTGGCGTGCTCCTTGGGTCAGAGACTGTCCTCCTTGTTACTCATCTGTACAGGACTGACCACAATAGGGCCCAGAGCCTATCGTAGAGTCCCTAGGCACTACGATAATAGAGATAATAAATAATACTCGTTATGATGCAAGACCTGACAGGTGGACCAGCCATAACAAGCCAACCCCCCTCACCAAGGTGCAAGTATTACAGCTGCTCAGTGCTGTGGTATGCCAGACCTCTAAGGCAGTGCACCAGGTGTACCATGACTTAGAGGCAAGTGTTAAAGGTGCTTCAGTTGCTAGGCCATATAAGCACTAGCCCCAGGTGTCCCACTAATGGTTAAAGTGAACAGGTATACTAGAACTGGCAGAAAGGGGACGATAGCAGATATCCTCAGTACAGTGGCTTAAGCAGTTGCAATCAGGGAGACACTCTAGCTATAGCCAAACTAGGCAGCTGCTTAGGGTGGCAGATTTGAGTGGCACTGTGACCCTGTGCACCAGGTCGCAATGCCACTCACTCAAATTTGACCTGGCCACTTCTCCATCATGATGGAGGGGCGGCAGGACCAAATATGCTGCCATAGGCCTATGAAGGGGGGGTGTAGTGAGACTGAGTGGCGTCCCTCCGAATGGGAGAGCAAGGGACCATTACACTTTCCTTGGAGGGCGGAGCCTAGATCACCCCACCCCTCTCGCCAGAAGCACCGGGGAGTGGCTGGAAGTATAAAAGGCCGGCCTTGCAGCACAGTTGGGGCAGAGCCTGCGGAGGCGAAGGACGCTCTGCCTGTTCTGCAGCATCCCGGAGGGGAACCTACGCCTGTCTGTTCCCGATCCCCAGACACCGACGAGGACTGGCCCGGAGTGCCTGCTGCCATGTCCCCGAAGGAGCCGGAAGAGGCCTGGAGGTCACAGGTACCGAACCCCGGGGAGGCAGGAAGTGGCCCAGGAGCAACCACGGAGCAGCCAGCTGCAGAGCCTGGCGTGGCTCAGTTGGCGTGTTGCGGCTGGATCCCCACCAATGCAGGGGCAGCCAATCCTGCCCCTGCTAGGGCCCTGGGCTGGGATGCCGTGGAGTAGGGTGGGCCCACGTCCTCCTGCCACTCCACACCGGGGTGGCTGACTCCCTACACTGTGCAGGGAAGCTCTAGACCTGAAGAAGGAGCCATCGTTACCAGCACCTGTAGACGGTTTGTTTGCTGGCTGCCCGAGCCTCCTCAAGCCCCCAGCTCAGTTATAGACTCTATTTAAGGGCTGACAGGTAAAGCCGCTCAAACCCAGGCTAAAGCCTGACTGTGACTATTGATCGCCCAGCCCTATTGTGGGCTCTTGGCTGTCCTGCAGACTCTGGTCCTGGCCAGACAGGACTGGACTGAGTGGCCTCCCTCCGAGCAGGAGAGCGAGGGACCATTACGGGGGGGCAGCACACTGAAGTTTTGCTTATGGGCACCAGATTGTCTTGAGCAGCCTATGGTTGCAATTTAAGGTAAAACAATAGTGGTTCCTATTTGGGCCCCTGGGAAGGGCGGCAGTCCAATAATAGAGGGTTGGGGTTAGGTTTCCTTAGGCCTAGTGCCATCTCTATTGAAGACAAATATGGTTTCCAGGCCAGTGGTGGGTCTCATTGGGGCACCTCTGCAGTGGCTCCGAATCACAGGACAGGATTCTTCAGTGTAAATCTGAATTAATTCTATTGCGTGCAGTGGAATTACTTTAAGGACTTGTCCACTCGGGAAAATTAATCTGAATTCACTAAAGGTGTGACTTTAAAGTGGATTAGTTAAACTGCATGAAACCTCTGTGTGGGTTCAGTCAGAATTACAGTGGCCTTACTTCAGTTTAGTTTGAACAGAGGTTTCATGCAATTTTACTAATCCACTTTAAAGCCATATATTTAGTTAATTCAGATTCATTTTCCTCAGTGTCCCTTGTGTGGACAAGCCCTAAGTTTACAACTGGGGTAAATGAAATCAGCATCTGGCCCAAGTTGCTTCCCCTTGATAGATAATGTACAGGAAAAGAACAGTGACGCAGCAAAGGCAGAGGGATTGCAAGGTGACAGTCAGCATGCGTCTGATCATTTCCACCATTTGTACTTGTTTTAATGTGTGAAGAGAGTCACTCTTTAATCGTCTCTGGGGAGAGGAGCAGAGGCGTGGCAGTGGAGGAAAGTCCTTTTCGAAGACGTGACTCTGACGCGGAAGAGGGCATATAATTTGAACTGCTGGTAGCTGCAGTGGCCGTAAAGCAACAGAGGAACAGTTTATCCTGGTAATCAACGCAGATGTGATCTCAGCAAAACCCTGTTCTGTATTAAGAAACTTTTAACAGTTGCTATGTGGAAACCATGAATTTCATATTGTAAAAGGTGCTCATTTTTTGGATATTGTTTAAAAACAGGTTGTAACTATCACGAGAACTTTCCACACTTGGATCAATTTTATTTCAGGCCCTGAGATATATCTGCAATTATTCTGTGACGTCCTCTCTATAGTTCATTAGACTGTACATGCCATTTTACAGCCAGCCAGAGGGCACAGATAACTGACTATAAACTGATTACTGATGAGGATTGCCTACTCTCAAAGTGGTTCTTGGGCTGGGTACTCTTGGTGGCTCCAGTTTCCCCCGTAACTGGTTGTGAAATACACTGGTTGAACTATAATATATGGAGACAGTGAGGAACCCCATTCAATACTGGTCTTAAATAAATTAGAAAATAAGATATTTGAATTGTTTAGTGCAGGATATTTTCAAAGCATCCATATTTCAATCCCTGCATGTCAGGCTGTTGATAAACCTGTGACATGCTGCCAACACTTGCACAAGAAGCTCCTATAAAAATGTTTCCCTTTAGACTGCAATAAACCTCGTATCAACAGTGTCATGGGCTTGCAGAGAACAGGGGTGAAGGAGAAGACGAAACTGTTTGTTTGTTTTCCCTTTAAAACAAAAACACTTTCTGATCACCTTAACCCAGGAGGAAAGCAGCAGCACTCGGCAAACCAATTAGTATTAAGCTGCATTTTGCTGGAAACATTTACAGATTATTTCTTTATATATACTGGCTGCACCAGCTTGGTATAGATTCACAGCTCTGTGTGTCTGTGTGAGTGAGAATTTGACATCCAGAAAACCACTGGGACCAACTTGTGTGCAAAGTAGGAGTTTGTGGCTACAGAGTACAGGTGCAAATACTGAGTGTGCAATTTTACACTGCCAAAACAAATGCTGACCTTGGAAAATTCAGGCCTATGGTACTATGAGAGGTATGGACCTTATGCCAATGTTATTAACTATTTCACTGCTGATCATTTGGGGCTTGATCCTGCAAGCTGCTAGGCACTGTGGCCCCCAATCCTGTCTTCGGTAGTTCAAGAACTCACACGGTTAAATTTAAGTGCTTTTGGATCACAGCAGAAAGTGCCTAGCAACTTTCTGTACTGAGCTCTTTACCAGGAATGTCCAGCTACTGTGGGACTGAGTGTGGAGTGTGGATTTGTGACCAGAATAGAGAACAATCATTCTTTTTGTCTTCTCAGTGGAACTCCTGTCAGCAGGCTGCTAATCTAAGAATGTATTCACATTTCATGAGTCATTTTCACCAAGATAAAATTTGTACTCTTCATGAACTGTCAGTTCTAAATCCTCCGGGCTACTGCTAGCACGTGCTAACACAGAAACTTTGAAATATAAGTGCAGTGCCTAATTTAAAAAAAAGTATCATCATAAAACGGTAATGTCATAAATATAAAGCGATCTGTGATTTTTTTTTTTTTACCCAGTGGCCTTAGTACTGCCATCACCCTTCATTTATTTTCACTTCTTTTAATATAGAACAGGAAGCAATACATAAAAATGCATCAACGTTCTATCTACATTAAAGTAAAAACATGGCTACTGCTTTGAGAGAATCTAGGCTATACGCTAGAAAATATATTCAGATGACCGTCTATACTATGCACCAGTTTCTTTACTGAAGTTTATTTTAGCATGAAGCCATACAAAAAATCAGTCTCTCAGAGTGTATCATTTTTGTGAGCTCATTTTTCTGGTATTCTCATTACACTTGCTCCTAATAATCTAAAGATAATAAACTCTTAAACTATGGATGTGTGTCGTGGTATACAAACCCCCCACCCCGGGCAAGCAGGGGTTAAAGAACTGCTCTGGGCTCAGCCAGCCCCACCTGCTACACCTGTAGGAAATGCTCCAAATGGGGAAGAGTTAAAGGCAGCGGAGCAGCTCAATTGGGGGCAGACCAGAGAAGAGAGCAGACCTGCACCCTGTAGCTCCAGCAGCAGAGAGCTGAGGGCAAGACAGAATCTCTCCACACAACAACTGCCCAAAGGTCCCTCCCGGAGGAAAGGGAGGCCCTGCTGCTAAGACAGCTTGAGAGGGAAGCATTTCCCTCTGCCTCTCATAGGCACTCCGAGTTTTGTTCATTCCCCTCTATTTTGTTTCAATGACCCCAGCAGGGGAAAGCCCTAGGACACAGCTGGCCCAGGAGGGTGGGTAGGCCATACCGCTGAAGGAGGAAGTTGCAGTTGCTGCACGAGAGCGGTAGAGAGCTACACACAGCCGCCTGAAGCTGCCTTGTGGTTTGTGGACACCCTTCACTCCGCCTAAATGCAGATGACAACTGTGGGACCATTGCGGGGGGTGGGTGGGGGTGGGGCATAGCCCTCAAAGAGCTTTGGGTTGGAGCCTAGTGGCATGGGAGGGCCTCGGGCTCCCTTACCAACAACCCCCCTGCAAGTCATGGGCCTACACCCTGACCACTAGGCAATGCTACCCTACTGACCCACCCCTGAGAGAGGACCGTCACAGGATGTTTTATCTGATTTTTTTCCCACACAGAGAAACGTCATTCTTTAAACTGTCAGCACTAACTGCCTTTGTAGTCATATCCTGACTGACTCAATTTGCACCTACGTGCTGCATGAAGGAAAACCGTACTGCTTGAATAGAATGTCCAGCAAACCAATTTTTACCTAGGGAAGTAATTTTAAAAATAGGGCTATTAAGTAGGAGCAGTTCGCTTCCATAGGGAAGTGCACCTCCTTCAGAGGACAGAATACAGCCTTTAGAAAAGAGAGCTTGATTTAACTACATACAATTCCTAATTGTCACTGTTTATAGGCACCACACAAGTATCGCTTTTCACTGATCTCGATTTTTAATGACTCAGCTGATCATTTCCAGATTATTTTAAATACTTCCAGATTGCTTTGCATACTGATTACACTATCCGTAAACTATACATTTACCCATCTTTCAGAAAGATCACAGCCAAACTATGCTTGTAAACTTTCTTTCTTGTAAACTTACTTTCTGTACAGCCAGGCCTGAATGGTCAATTTAGCAAAAGCACCAAAGCCACAAAAGTATTTGGCTTGCATTTGATTATGAGATTAATAAAAGATCCTCCCACGCCCCTCCAAAAAATATTTGGCATTATATCAATAGTGAAAATGGCAAAGGTTTTCATTGGATTAGCATTGAATATAGCACAAGTCACAGGACCAATTAAAAATACTCTGGAACTCAGTTGCAGACCTCAGTTAGACGAATGTAATGAGTTAGCTGATAATCGGCATCTGACATAATCCTCTTTGCTGAAGCATGCCCAACAATAGTTAACCTTCCTTTTTACTCTGTGGCGGTTGGACTTTTATAGGGTCCTACTGTAGCAAATGACATTCTTTCACAATTTATGCTTTCCCATTGGTGAAAGTGGCTTACGCTATGTGGGTAGATGCTGAGGTATTGTGTTACACCATAGTGTCGTAAGGAATATTTGCTCAGTAATTGAATAAAAACCAAGCCCCTTTTTCATGAGTGAGGAAGGCTTACTGATTCTGACCGTCCATCCATGACTCCCTGGTCCCATGGCTTCCTAGCAGCACCCATGACTCCAAATCATTTTCTTTTAGGTTAGATTGGGGAAAACAGAGCCAGGTGGCTGAGCTACTTGGTGGGTCAGACCAGGCCTTATAGCAACAGCAAAGCCTATCCCTGGGGGAATAATGGCCTGTGGATCAACCAACCTGCAAAACCACTTACTTCCCCCTGCAGGCCTGCCCTTGCCTGGCTGTCAATTCACCTTCATGACAGCATGCTGAGAGCTGATCTCTGTAGCAACCCCTCCTGTATGGGTTCTGCACATCCGTAACCTCTCCCCCTCACCTGTTCTCCCGCAGGTAGTAAAACTGTAGTTGTATTTGCTCCTGTGTGAGATAGACATCTCCATTGCTGCAGGCTCCAAATGTATTAGTCAACATATGTCTGAGCGGGAAATACGATGCATAGAGCAAACATTCAATGAGTATGTATAGCCCCAAAATATGGTTAATTAGAGTAATAGGTACTGTACTGGTTTCAGTGCTTCTCATACAGTGTATGAGTGATAGTCATTGTGTCCTGTTCTCTTATGCATGGTGTCCTGAACCAGTTAAAACAACTGATGATACGATATGGTGCCCAACCTAAATCCTAAACCCAAACACCTCAGACTTTAGGAAAGTTCAGATCTTGACCCAAATTTTGCATCTCAGGCCCATCCATCACTCAAGAACAGGCCAAATTCTTCTGGCCCCATCTGGTTAATTTATCTTAGTAACATGTATTAAATTTTTCATGGATTACTTGGGTTATGAGGATTATCCATATTATTTCTGTCACAGATAATAAACTCCATATGGATAAAGTGTAATCCACTCATTGGTTTATGAACGGCAAAGCCTCCCAAGGAGTGTCACAAATCCACATGATGCTTCTGGGAACTGGCTTTTGCACTGAGAGTGCTGATTTAGCTAAAAGATGGGGAAAAAAGAACATGTACAATATACTGACTATGTTGGGATCCTTCCCTGGTACGTGTGACACTGTAAATAATTTCACTATCCTAAAATGGTTAAGGGCCTGAGATCTTTTACTTCGTAATCAGTCCGGGAAACAGTGAGTAAGAGCTGGCCTCAAGAAAATATAGTCCATTTAATAACTGCAAGCTAATAGTATATTTCAGATAACCTCCTTCCTCCCTCCCAGTTTGACAAAGGCTCACTGTGGTTCATTGGGGCTGTGCAAGTGTGATGAAGGGCAAAATTTGGCCCTCTGTATGAATGTAATTTACTCCATTCCAAGGCCAGACAGGATGATCACAATTGTCCCATCTTCTGCTTCATATTGTGAGGTCCCTTCCTCCCTCATTAGTTGCACTGGAGTCTATAGCACCACTTGAGGAGCAGGGACTACTCAATGAGTGTAAGACTAGTAGGATCTGATCTTAAATGATCACTTTAGCAAGGCTCCATAATAAAATAAAATATTATTAATAAATAAAGCTTAGCACTTACAGAGCACTTTGCACTTCTTCAATGCATTTTGCAATCATTAACACCATTCATGTAATAATACTATTTTCTTGTACTACTTTCATGTAATAATGCTGTTTTGATGGGTTTCAATTAGTTACTTGAACACACGTTGAAGATGAATCAACCCAGATTTTCAGAGTGTATTTATTTATTTCAGTTTATCCATGCAACTATCCAAGTGCCTGTGCATGGATCTAGGTGTCTTAGACAGACTCTAACAACACACCGTTTCAATTCAAGGAAGAGATTTAACAGCATAACTTTCATTCTGGCAGAGAAAACATTACTCAAAAATAAAGTTTGGCCTTCAGTATTATAATACCCAAGCTTCTCCCATTAATACCATTCCTCTTTTAATGCCTTTCTCCCCAAAAATTTGAGCAAATATATGGAAAAGTGTGTGCTCAATTGTTGTGCTCACCATCCTGTACAGTAATGGTGCTCAAATGTGGCCAGTTGGATGTTAAGTGAGTGTACTGCAAGATAATTGCCCATGCAAAATTAGGCACTCCAGTGCACATGGACTTTTGTGCACATGCATTTCTGAAAAAGAGCTAAGTATTATTGTTTTCAAGCAGTTCGGTTCTTTAATCATATCTAAATAAGTTCACTGGTCAGAATAAAATTGCAGCATAAACCCTTTCAAAATCAGCTTTTCCAAACTGTTGTCACAGTGTAACTGTGAATAAAGCCAACCACTATATCTCTCACTTCTGTACCCTTTCTATACATTCATTAACCAAAGTAGAAACCTGACTCCAAAAACTATATGCCAACCACTTTAAAAAAAAAACATGGATTAGCAGAAAATAGATAAATCTCTCTCTCTCTCTCTTGCTCTGAAAGTACGCATCTATTCAGTAGACACTCTAGCATTGTTTACATTTTTTAAAAAATTCAACATTAGTAAAATGAAATATCATTACCAGGCATCTTTGCAGATCATCTACAAACATCAGTTTAATCCAGATAGCTACCTTAGCAACAACTGATAAAGAACTTCAGTCTTCTTCAAATTCTTTGTGAATAGGACTTTTTTGTACAAGTAACAATTTATTAGCCATCTCCTGTAGGGCCCAATCCTGGAGTAAGATCAGGCCCCTGAATGCTGTGGTTTGACAAGCCTGGCTCATTAAATTGCATTAGTGGCTTAGGCAAAAGTGATTACCTTTTTTGTCCATACAGTGGGCATACTAGTTCCATGCACAGGGACTCACCTGATGGAAGCAGAATATTGGGATAAAGTCTATTGATTTTTTATTTTTGCTGGATACTTAATGTTCTGTGTCTTTAACAAGACTCAGATAAAAGCAAACTTACAAATAGTCATTCCCACTAGGTTACATATTTTCAAATCTTTAACCTCCATTGCTTTCCTCCAGGGCAGCAAAGTTTCACACTGATAAGAAATGATTAAATTCCAGTGTCTATCTTGGAATCCACTTTCCCTTTTAAAAAAGAAAGATAACAACACTGGAGAGAAAAGGTCAGAAATACGTTCACCATGAAAGCATTCAGCAAATTCGTTCGCTTTATTCATTGTTCAAAAATACATGGCCAGACGTTTCTATGACTTCCACTGGTTTTATACTATCTTGCTACTGTTGCATTGACTTCAGTGGAGTGACTCATTTATGTGGGTGTCACTGAATTAAGCCCAATGGGTTCTATCAATTACAATTATTGCTAGCTCAGAAGAAAACTAATTGCAAGACGGTCCAAGATTTTTTTTTTTTTTTTGTATAAATTTCTTTTAAATGTGGGATCTAATCAAAAGTTAAATTACCGGCTGGGGTCAGCGACTTTAAATCCACTGATATAAAATTAATTAAGCCATGCATCAAAAGAGAAGGCTGGAGATGGCAGGGATCCAGGTCCTTCTTGAATCCAAGATTATCCAGGAACAGCTCATTAGTGATCTTTAGAAACACTGATATTTTCAGGATGTGTAAACTGGACACAAATTAGGACTATAAGTGGAACTGGACATTGTGTCAAGGTCTGCCAATATTTTTCTAGAATGTACAGGGAGACTTTGGCAAATCAGTAAAGTGCTTGAAACCAATATGGCTTATTGTTAAAGGCGGCCTAGTCAGCAAGCTGTAAAGTGGCCATGTAGCAAACTCAGCTTGACCAAGGCAGGAGGGGAGGGAGTTTTGGCTGCCACAGAAAGGGCAGCTTGACCCCGCGTCCTTCCTGATAAGAATTGTGTTGAAGTTGCTGATGCATTTTAGAAGAGCAGGATGTGCACCAGGAATGTCTATTGGAGTCTCAAGGCTGCAAACTCTGGAAAAACCCACACCTGGTTAATCAATAATCAGAAGGAGCCTCTTGCTTGACCATTGGAACTGCTTGCTTAACAAGTTTTCTTTAAGGGACATGTCATTCTATTACTAATGTATAAATAAGTGGGGAAAGCTTGAGATAGTGGGACTCGTCTGTGGACTCTTCAGGACTGGTCTCTCCCTCTGGATGCATCTTGTATTCCCCACCGGAAGACGGGCAGCCACTGTGCCACTCGAGAGTCACACTCAGCTTCGGTAATTATCAAGGGTTGGGAGTGTGTTACTAACCTGTTGCGGACGTGTGTAAGTGCTTGAGACTAAATAAAGTTTAGCTTTAAGTGAAAGCACTCTTGTGTTGTCCTGTTTGTGCCAGCCATCTATTGGTCGGATGGCCCTGTCTCCCCTGATTTATTTCCTGACACCACCTCGCCCAGAGTAAAAGTTACCAAGCGCTTTGCGTTGCACGAACCCCGGGTAACAATAGCTGACAGCAGAATCATGTTCTGTCTTCTTCCTTTACATTAATTTTCCCCTTCTATTGTTATTATTTGCTCCTGTGGTCCTCAGTACATGCAAAGCCAGGATTTATGTACTTTGGGACCTCCACAGTTTCCTCCAAGTTTCAGCCACTGGCTGCCTGGGAAACGTGGTCAGCATTCAACCCTTCATCACTTTCTTGAACTCCCACTTCTTGGGCTGTCACCAGCTGCACAAGCTCCCTCCCAGCATTGTCTAGAATGTGCCCCGTTTGGAAGATGGAGGAGACAATCTTAGCAGCAGGGAGGCCCTAGTTTTGAAACTCTTATGTGGGCAAAGCGCCCATTGTCTTTAATTGATGATCATACATAGCACACTGATAGTGGCTTTTCATCTGTAGATTTCAACATGCTTTAGAAAGGTGGGGAAGCATTATTGCCCCATTTTACAGAGAAGGAAACCAAGGCATGGAGAGGTTCAGTGTCCTGCTCAAAGTCACATGGCAAGACAGTGGCTGAGCCAGGGATGGAACCCAATCCCCATTCCTGTAACAGACTCTGTGTGGATGGACTTCTGTGCCCGGGTGAAACGTCAGTGGAGGTCTGCTCACATCCAGTCCATTGCAAGATCAGGGACCAAGTCTCTTGGCTCTCAAGCTGGAGTCCACTGCCTCTGCATGTTTGCCTCACAGGAGCAATAATCATGTATAATTATACACATGGATTTATTAGTAGCTATGGAACTACTGACCACAGTGTGGGAAATTTGCCCCGTGCATAAAAGTCCTATGCTAAGTCATATTTAATTGTTCTAAGTAGGGTGAATTTCACCCAATATCCACAGAAAGCCACAGCAGATGATTAAAGCATTTTAGGTACTAGATTATGTATAATAAATAATAGAAATATCCCATCTCCTAGAACTGGAAGGGACCTTGAAAGGTCATTGAGTCCAGCCCCCTACCTTCACTAGCAGGACCAAGTACTGATTTTGCCCTAGATCCCCAAATAGCCCCCTCAAGGATTGAACTCACAACCCTGGGTTTAGCAGGCCAATGCTCAAACCACTGAGCTATCCTTCCCCCCAAAAATTCCAAGATGGCTGGAAGTTAAAGTTAACAAAGTTCAACCAAGAAATAAGATGGACATTTTTAGCAGAAAGGACAATTAACCTTTGGAACAGACTACCAAGGGCTGTGATGAACTCTCCATTGCTGAGAGTTTTTAAATCAAGACTAGATGACTTTCTAAAAGAGATACTCTAGTTCAACCACAAGTTGTTGGGCTAGACTCCGGAATCACTGCATGAAAGCCTACGGCCTGAGTTATGTTAATCAGATGATCGGATTGCAGGGTTCTTCAGGTGTATCTCACTTTCAAACAGCGCCGGAAGGGTGTGATCTTTACATGCCATGCAGTGGAGCCAGGTACACAAGGAGTGGCTGTCCAGCTGAAATAGTCGTGCTTTGCTTAAATCAGTTCCTTAAAATTATTTTAACACTGTTTTTACTGTAAGTACACTGCTTTCCAAACAATGTGCAGAAAGGAAACAGTTTCTTCTTTCATCACTCTCTTCTTGACTCTCCCCAAAAGCAAACTAAATATAAGCTTTATGATTCTTCCTCTTACATGAAATACTATGTCAGCTTTTGGCTAATTTGAACACTGCGGTCTTGCTGCACAGCACCACATTATTACATTAACCAGAATTCTGCATCCTGAAAACCCCCCTACATATTGCATAATTGTCTTATTCCCTAGGCTTTTGAGAGGATCCGAACCTCTGGTGTATTCCAGCCTCCGAATGCAAATATCAAATCCCCAGGTTGCATTCACAGCTGCAGCAATTGCACAAGGACACTAGGAACTCCAGCCTGCCGAGCTAGGGGTGAGAGTTGTGACAGAGTAGCACTGAGTCAGCAATAGGGACTACTGAGCATGACATTTGGGAGGTCACAATACCATAGGGTGAAGTAGAGTAAAGAGAGGAGTGGGATGACAAGAACAGTGTGGCCAATACATATCATGAGACACTGAACAGCGGGTCAGGAATGGGCGCTTTTTGGTCAGTGACTGGCCTCAGGACTGCCTCAGCTGTAGGCTTCTACAGTGACTCTGGACTGGAAGCAGGAGACATTGGAAATCCCAAGTGTGGTCTCTATGCATTCATTGGGTTGCACATAGGCACTCTGACTTGGCCGTACCCTGTCTTCATTTCCCTGCATGCCCCTTTTCTCCCTCTGCTAGCTGCCCTTTCTTAACAGATGGTCGTCTGAGTCTAAATTAATAAAAATCAGACCATCGATTTTGTAGCAGAACTCCCGTTTGATTTCAAAGAAGAGAGCAGACAGCACATTATGATGCTGTGTTGTTAAACCTTTCCAAGAAATTAAAATTCACATAAACCAGTGACCGTATGCAAACACAGATCCATGATTTAAACAAACAAACAAACAATAAACTTTATTCCAGGGGCTAGAACGCTGGCTTAAAAGATACAAACCCAGATAGCTTGTAAACCTCCCTGCTTCTCAGAGGGCATTTTCAAGTCACGGAGCCATTGATCAGATCTATGATTCGTTCCCATGGCCAGCCAGCAAATTGCTGCCAAATGGTATTTCTTCCTGAGATAGAGGAAGAAACGAGTGTATAATATTCTCATTGTCAAAGCGAAACATCTGCTGGAATTCGGAGTGGTTTGTTGTCCGTGTGTGGTAGTGAGAAAGCCTGTAGTTCATAGTCTCCACTCTCTCTCACACATGGGAAATTATAGTATTACATAGCAGCTGTTGGAGGATACGTTTACTTGGAAATCTGCCTTTAAAGGATTCTTGCCTTCCATGAAACAATCGTGTGATTTTCATTTATGATTCAAGAAAATTTTATTGTTGTCCACAAAGGGCCAGTCTGTATCTTGCCAGCCCCCTTAGCCTTTAGAGTGTTAAAGGAGATGAATACAATGGAAGAAATTCTGCCCTCAATTATGAACATGGATGGGTGTAACAGAGGGCAAAATTTGATCTACTCTCCTTCTCCCTAACAAACTATGGGTCTGATTCTGCCACCCTTACTCACCCTGAGTAGGATTTATTCACACAAGAAGTCCAGTCAAGGTCAATGCAACTTCTCACAGTAAGTAAATAATACTCAAGGAAGAAAGAATCTGGCCCCCTATGTGATGGAGTGTGAGAAAAACTTGCACTTAAAAAACTGCATTGTTTAAAAAAATAATTAAGGCAGAGATATTCAAAGCTGCCTAGTGAACACAGTTGCCTAATATACATTCATTGTCATTCTGATTTTTTAGGTAGCTTTGAAAATCTCCTCCTAAAATACTTCTTTCAATGTTTTCCCTTGGGTTTTAGGGACAAAAAGTCCAACCAAATGGGTCACACCCTGATCTTGGTTACCCTAATGTCAAAGGAGTTATTCTGGATCAACACTGGTGTAAATGGAATCAGAATCTGGGTTCAAGGAGCCAGATCCTCATTCCAGAGTAAATCTACTTCAGCAGCGCAAAGAGGCCTTACGCTGCCTTCGGGAGGCTGCTAGGGATTCCCTTGTTATAGGGGAATCCCCTGGTAGCATAAAGGGCCATGGCACCCACTCCACCCTCATTCATCTAGGGGATGTATTGCAGTGCTAGGCATGGGAAGAATCCACTATGCGTTAGCAATTCTGGGCCAGCAGAATGACCCCTCTGGGGCCATTCCAGCAACCCTGCACCTGCTCTAACTTGCACCAGGAATCAGGGTTGAGTCCATGGTCTCTATGTGGCCCCCCAAATGGAAGAAATTTTAAAACAACAATATTTAGAATATCTTAATGTTTTAAATTTGGACTTGAGGTAGTTTTCTGGGAAGGGTATATGTAGGAACAGAAAAGTAAGCACTTTTGGGAACCCCTATATTTCTTTATCAGGTGCTACGCTCATTAATCAGACCTCTATAGTTTGTATTTATTTTTCTATATCCTTGACAGCTAGCAAAATAAAAGTCCTATCTCATTGCCACAGTGTGTCCAGAGAGATGTATTTCACAAATGTGAAATTGTATCTCTGGAAACATAGAAAAATATTTTTGCTAGGAATTTCTTCAGACAGACCATAACAAATCCTTATGTATCTCCTTTGAAAAAAGAAAATAGGGTCTTGTTTTCTCAACATGTACAATTACCTCCTACCTCCTTTAAAATCAATTAAAAAAACCCTCGAGTGTTAGAAGTTCCCATTTCTGCTTAGACCTGTTATCATTCAGAAGAAACTGTATTCAGTTCCCTCAATTTGCCATTCTGCAAGTTTGCATGGTAAAAAGTTGTTCAAGCCACATATAAAATATACATTATATTTTAAAATTAGGGGCCAAGTCATCCCTGGGATAGCTCTATGTAAATCAGTGGCATTACACAAAGGATGGAATTGGCCTAATGTGTTTAATTACAATGGGAATTTCAAAGACTAGTCTAGATGCTTGCCATCTTACTGAAAAGTAAAACACAATCAAATTAGAATAAAAGGATGTTTTGCACTTATATTGCGCTCCAACTACGGATCACAATAGTTTTTAAACTTCATTAAACCCCTAAGAGACGGCTAAATATAATGACATTACTTTTTGACACCAGCAACATGGAAATCTTGTGAAAAAGGTTAGCTAGCCTCTGTCCAAACAGAGGTTTAACATCAGAAAAACTCTTCTGTGTAAATATTAAACATTTTGCTTAAACAGTCTACCTACTTACCTCTCTCTTAGGTATTTCCAATGCAATGGCCACTGAGGAACTAAGGGCATAGTGCAAACCCCATTGAAGTCGATTACAGACTTTCCATGGACTTCAGCGGTCTTTGAATCAGTTCTTATGTCAAATCAGTAATAATATAATATATGGAGATATACCTATTTCATAGAGCTGGAAGGGACCCTGAAAAGTCATCAAGTCCAGCCCCCTATCTTCACTAGCAGGACCAAGAACTGATTTTGCCCCAAATCCCTAAGTGGGTCCCTCAAGGATTGAACCTACAACCCTGGGTTTAGCAGGCCAATGCTAAAACCACTGAGCTATCCCTCCCCCCTTACAATGCCTATCATGATCGCCAAAGCAGGATGGACATGTTTGGTTGGGCGCTGTAATGGGATGGAATCTTTGACTCCTAGTAGGTCATTGTTTCATATGGTGATGAATATGGTAATGACTGAATATCATGGCTAGCTAATAGCTCTTCAGTGGCCTGCATGAAAGAGTTGGGGACGGGGGGTTGCTCCATCTAATTTATAATGGACAGATGTCCACATCTAGAAACCATCATAACAATGGGTCTGATCCAATATCCTTCTGTGGACACTAATGGGCATTGGATTAGGCCCAATATGGTAGCTGAGGTACATTGGCAGATCAGTGTATGGAGCTTTGAACTGTCATTGCTTTTGCACATCTCACTCTGAAGATAAAGGACTTAAGACCCAGAACCTCACAGACATTTATGTGCCTAATTCCCTTTGAAATCAATGGAAGTTAGGAGCCTAAATATCTCTGAGGATCCGATACTAAGATTCTGATGCTGTCACTCCAGCATCTTTCACGGGCTCTAAATTCACTAAGGCCAGAATGGAGCTATGACAATTTATGTCACCTGAGCATTTGGCTCTAAATTGCCTTAATAACAACAAGAATAACAATAAACAGGAAAGAGAAAGTGGTTCAAAGATATTAAAGGAGCACACGACTGGCCTGGTCCTACTACCACTGGAAGGACATGATCTTACATACGGTAAAGGCTGCAGAGGCATCAGGCTATGAAGGGAGAGACAGCATTAAAAGGGGAACCTTTCCTTTGATATCAGACTCTATTTGGCTAACCACCAAGCCTGCAACAAACTAAATACAAGCATTGTGATTCTTCAGATTAGAATTAATACAGTGTCAGCTCTTCGCTAAATATTTGCATAGCAGGATCTCACTACGCATTACTATATTCTTATATTAACCAGAATTCTGCATGATGGAAAAACTCTCTCATTGCATAATAATCTTACTCCACACCTCACTGACAGGAAGATGGCGTAGTGGTTAAGGAACAAACTGGAAAAGTCAATGTTCTATTAATGCTACCCCAGTGTGTTCTGTTCATGCTACTGATACAGAATTCAAAGACAACGCCCAAATACTCAGTTTGTATGCCTAGAGTAACTGTGTCTGCACAGTAGAGACTCACTCCCGCAGGGTTTGGAGGAAGTCTTGTGAGAGAGCGAGAGGTTGCTGAGCATGGGGCTTTGTTACTCATAATCAGGGTGGATAAAAATCAATGATTTTAAAAAAAAATCAAAACAATCGGTTTTTTTTTATTTAAATCGGACTTTTTTTTATAAAATGCTTTTTGAAGAAAAAACCTATCTAAAGATACATTATAGCTCAAAGATATCTCATCATGGAGTAGGGATTACAAATTCTAATTCTATAGTATGAGACAATATATTCATGTAATGTTTAAGAAAAGTTTTGTAAATGAGTTCCAATAGTTCATGGATTAGGGACCCAATGTTATGGGGTTCCAGGGACTTCTGTATAGATTATTTAGGTTAATCTTTCTATCTACCCAATGGGACTCAGTGCTAAGTCTAGAAGACACCATCAGAGATGCTTAATTTTGCAGTTCTCAAACTGTGGATTTGTGTCTCCAGAGACAACATGCTTGTTAACAGCAAAAATGTTTTAAAATAAATAAATGATATATAGAGGTGAGAAATAACAGACCTCAACCCTATTGTCCCTCTTCAAATTTGTGTACACAGAGTCAATCCCTTACCTATCTCTAAAAGTGCAAAGTTTCAAAAAGTTCAATGAATAGAAGATTGATGGGGACGAAATAGATCTGGACAAGGAGAAGAAGTCTGGAGAGAAATGTGAGAAGGGTGGGACAGGCAGTAGAAACAGAAGTGAAACTATTTGAGCAGCATATTCCAGAAGTCTTGAGGTCTTTCTGAGTGTAGCCTTCATTGATTTGAGACCTACCATACCATTCTCTCACTAGAAGGGAAAACCTATAATGGCAGCAGGCCATAAACGAGACCCAGTTTGGGTCTCATCTATCTCATCTATCTCTGAGTTGTGAAGAATATGTACACATCTACCCCGATATAACGCTGTCCTCGGGAGCCAAAAAATCTTACCGCGTTATAGGTGAAACCGCGTTATATCGAACTTGCTTTGATCTGCCGGAGTCCCCCCCACCCCGGCCCCCACCTCCCCGGAGCGGCTGCTTTACCGCGTTATAGCCGAATTCGTGTTATATCGGGTCGCATTATATCGGGGTAGAGGTGTATTAAGGTTATAACAACCAACAAGAATGCACTTTTATGGAGAAATCCATGATTAAATCGAGTGATCACCACCACGTATTGGCTTGACAAGAAGAGTATGATCAGCTGAGATCATTTTAAAGCGCTATGGCTATGCCATCCACTCCACCCTCATTCATCTAGGGGATGTGTTGGGGTGGATTAGGCATGGGAAGAGTGCCCTGTGTTCTAGCAATCATTCTGATTGATTGATGGTGCTGCGGTAGTGCCTAGCGGCCCCAACTACAAGCCAGTGACCCATCATGCTAGCTGATGTACACACACATAATAAAAAGACAGAGCTTGCCTTGGTGTGTTTGCAATCTAAGACCACGCAGCACTGAGTGGTTGGATGCTAATTTCTTTGCACCCTGGGGTGCTTTTCCATCAGTGACTGACCCCCACACTGTCTCTGCTAAATGCAGCTCTGAGGCAGTAGCAACTACTCCTGGCTGGCAGTAGGAGAGATTGAAAATCTTAGTTGCTATGCGTGGAAACTGAACTTACGGGATTGCACTCTCCCTCTTTTCCAAGGTCACCCTATGGGCCAGATTCTCTTCTGGTGTAAATCACTGTAGCTCTAGTGACAAAGAAGCTTCTTTATGTTACACCAGCTGAAGATCTGGCTTTCCATCTAAACCTTCCCTCCCCAGCATGCCCACTCCCCCCCACCCCAGTCACCAGCTCTCATTTCAGAGCACACGCAGGTGTCAACTCGGGTTGCTAAGCCCATTGTCCCACACTACATGGAAGCCACTCAGCACTTCTGAGGGCTGAGTCCTAACGTTTTGGCTTTGCACTTCTTTCAGCAGTTCTCAGCAGCCTGCGGGACCGAGCCCTGGGTATACGTATACATTCACTGCATGCAGCCCAGCACCATGTTTTGCCAAAACCCCAGACACATTCTTCCATTCCCATTATTGCTGATTACCAAGATATATGCAGTATATATACAGGGCTCACTTGTATCCCTTTCTACTCGAGTGATTCTGCACAATAAAGGGTGTTTTTTTTAACATAAATTCATGTCCAACACGGCAATGTATACACCAGGAAACAAGACATGAAAAAAGCTGAGGATCATGTTGGGATATCCCCATGCCTGGGTGAAAATGAACAATCTGTCCAAAGGTGATAATAGCAATGCTAACCTACCTCACTGGAAGTAATGTGGAGCTCACTTTGCTAATGCTAAATGCCATTGAGATCTCAGGAATGCAAAATATGATATGAACATAATTATGATTAATAATATCCCAACAAATAGACTAGCCTTGCAAAGTATATTTGGAAACATGGTTTGGCAGCTGCTGTACTATGATCACTGCTTATCACACTGAAATACCTTTCCCCACCTGTGGTCTCTCATCTTATACCTAGATTGGAAGTTCTTTGGAGTAGGGACCATCTTTTCTTCTGGTGTTTGTACAGCCCCTAGCACAATGACATACTGATTCCCCTAAGCAAAAAGACAACAATACACATCATAATTGATGTGGGTCAAAAATATCAAATGACAAAATTTTAGTGAAAATAGAGCCTTATTTTGAAAATCCAGTGAGGTTTTTTTGTGGAAAATTATCAACATTTTTCTTTTTTCTTGTGAAAAACATCATGCTTTTTTAATTTTGTTTTCCATTTTTAAAATAAAAAATGTGATTGAAATGCATTTAATTTTGTTTTCAGTAACTTACAAAGAACTGAGAAAAATTTCAAGAATGTTTTCGATAAAAATGGAGGAGGGGATTTCGATTTGCGAAACATTCTGAAAACATTGGAAAATAGTTAAAACAAAAACAACTTCAAATTTTTGATTTTTTTTCATGAGAAAAGGTTTTTCTTGCATGACCAGCCCTAATAACAACAGATTTTATCCCTTTCCATTGGGAAAATTATAAAGGCTGAGGCCGGGAACTCTATGGGATTCAGCTCAGGGAGTTCACAGTCAATTATATACTTGAAGAGAAAGGTATTGGGTGAAATGAAAGGGCAGGAGTTGTGGCCTCCACTTCCAATGGATTCTGAGTTCCAAGACAGAGGAACACAGAGCAGAGTGTAATGGTGTGTCTGTATGAAAGGCTGGCCCCAATTTTCCCCTGGCAGTGTAGTTTTTTTGTGTCAATCGCAACTGTAGAGGGGCCAAGAAGGAATTAAAGCCAATGAAACAGCACTAATTTTCAATCCGGTATCTACTCAGATTTCTGTGGGATCAGCCAGGGATGTCACTGCATAAAGCAGTTGGTTCACTATTCCACTCCCTCCTTCCTCCAGCAGCTCTAAAATCCCATCAAGCTACGTCCCTGCATGCCCCTTCAGGAGTCTACACGCTCCCAAGAAGGGATGGTGCCGTGAAGTTTTATATTTATGCCCACCAGGACAGCCACTGGATTGGCATCCCCTCCGCCCATGGAAGAAAAGTAAATAATCCAATTCACGCTCATTATAAAAATGGTGCTGTGCTCTAACTGACAAAGTACAACAAGGGGAAAAAAAGATAATAATAATAATAAAAGAACAATAGTAACACATTTTATTCTCTATTTAACTATACTTATTGTTTACTTAAAATTTGGAACATTTCAATGGTACCTTGTGATACCATTGCATTGATAAAAATATTGCTTACAAAAATCACAGAAAACATCATGGAAATTGAAAAATTTCAAGATTTTTGACCAATTCTTTTTGTCAGAAATTTTTTGAAAAAAAAAAGAAGCCATTTTTCAAGTTAAAAAATGTTATGCAAAAAAGTCAACCAGCTATATGAAAAGTATTTATTATTATTATTATTACAATAAGATAAAAAGCCTTCATTATTGCATTAGAGTATTTCTACTTTCTAGGAGATCATATCATCTGATGAATACCAAGCTCAAAGCATGACAACGTTTCGGTATGACATGCATTGTGCCTGATTTGCCTGCTACTGTATCAGCCCACATATGAGGTAGTAAAATGTTCTGTGCTGCTCAAAATGGTGTGAGTTGAAAGGTGACCTCTAGTGAGTCATTAGCTTCCACATATTACTTGACAATCCGCAATAATGTTAAAGGAAATAGAGAAAAGGGTGCGTAACATTTGAATGTGGTTTGGGTGACCTATCATAGATCTGAAAGTTTCCAAGTGGGGCAGTGATCATTCATGTTCTGGATTTTTTGCTTATGCCACAGGATTAAATTTAGGGCCGGATGCTGCTCTCACTTACACCAGTGTTAATCTGGAACTGAACTAAGGTCTGGTCTACACTTAAAGATTAGATCGACCTAGCTACCTCACTCAGGGCTGTGAAAAATTTCACTCCCTGTGCAACATGGTTAAGTTGACCTAGCCCCCCACTGTAGATGCACCTATGTTGATGGAAGAATTCTTTCATCAGCCTAGCTACCACCTCTCTGAGAGGTAGATTAACTACATCCGTGGAGTATCAGAGGGGTAGCCGTGTTAGTCTGGATCTGTAAAAAGCGACAAAGAGTCCGGTGGCATCTTATAGACTAACAGATGTATCGGAGCATGAGCTTTCATGGGTAGATGCATCTCATCCGTCTGACGAAGTGGGTATTCACCCATGAAAGCTTATGCTCCAATACGTCTGTTAGTCTATAAGGTGCCACAGGACTCTTTGTCGCTTTTTACATCTATGGAAAAACCCCTTCCGTCGAGACAGGACACATCTACACTGCAGCACGACAGCAGCTTAGCCGC
Organism: Trachemys scripta elegans; assembly: GCF_013100865.1. NCBI lineage: Eukaryota > Metazoa > Chordata > Testudines > Emydidae > Trachemys > Trachemys scripta. Next base: position 7,252,625 of record NC_048309.1, read on the forward strand.
AGTGCCGTAGGTGTGCCACTATGGTGTAGACATACCCGGATTTACTCCGGTGTAAGTGAAATCAGGATCTGCCCCTTTATGGGCAAGATTTTAATGTATCTGGGTTAACTCCATTGGGCTCCACACAATTACGCCTAACGTACGCTGGTCTAAGCAAGAGCAGGATCTGGTCCTCTATGGGAAGTGTTTCAGTTTAATTTGATCATTAACTCAAGGGGGGGAGGGGATGGGCGGGAACTGCAGAGTAGTAGAAAAAAAGACTCATTTCCTGATGGAGGCACAGGCAGGCGATTGCCTTGTGGCAACAGCAGGTGCATGACCGAGAATAACCCGACAGACACTCCTCGCTGAGTGCTGGAGCACAGGCAAGTCTCCCTCCCTTGCCTCAATTAAATAAGCCATTAGGCCCCTCCATCGCCAGCCCCTCCTCCTCCATCCTCTTGTCTCCTGGAAAAACTGCTCTGAAGCCCCAGCCCTCCCCAGGGCCCAGGGCCGGGTCTGGGCAGCGTGTACACTTACCACATGGATGGGCTGTAGGAGGAACAATGCTGCACGCTACAGAAGCAGGCAGTTTTCAAAGCATGTGGCTGCAGTGCTGCGTCTCCCACGCACCCTCACCCAGCTTCAGTGAAGGTTTCTGAGGAGAGGTGAATTTCAAACCATAAGGTCACCCAGCTTAACATTAATTCAGCTCAAATATCACCGTCCCGCATCTTTGCCCCCCAAGCGGAACACAAAACTGACCCATCAGCATGCAGGCCAGTGGCAAACTGAAAAGAAGCAAAGCTTAAAAGACCAACATATGCCTATCGGCATATACCCACAACCAATGATCAGAAATTATAACAAAATACTGCTGCTGGTGGGGGGGGGGGTTCCCCGCTGTCTCTTTCATAACATCTCCTCCTCCTCCCCTGAGGTCTCAGCCCATTCCATGTGCTTTGTGCTCCCTCCCAGACACATGCAAAATTGAGCTATTTAGTGACCAAAACAAAAATCAATAAACACCAAACAAGCCAGGATTTTGCCCAAATTGTGTGGCCGAATCATGCTGCCATAAAAACAGGGAGGGAGGTAGCGTGACATCAAGTGCTCATTCATTTGGTTTTTTACTACAACTTTGTCAGCCGCCCCAGTTCCCTAGCCACGTTAATACATTATTTATATCTACATCATTTAAACGGGGTGCCCAGGCTGTGCCGATGGCTGTCTGTCTGTCTGTAACCCCAGAGCTAAGTGCTATATGGCCTTACTATGCTGTGAAGTAACTGCTGCGCATAACCTGACAATGAGAACACACAGTTCCCATTCATTCTGCACTGACGCACTTGGTCAGCCATTGAAAGCAGAATAAATATAAACTCATCAATGCTTAGTCCATACCTCTCCCCAGCCTGTATTTCCTGCCAGCCCTTAGCTGCCATCCTACTTCCCTAAGGCTGCCCACCTGGACCATTCACCGCCCTCAGGGAACAGATGCTTAGAGCCCTGAGTTTTGCAATAAACCTCAGCACAAAAGGGACCTAGATGAAAACAGGGAAGTATAATCTGGATCCCTATAATCATCATTCCATAGTCACTATATAGATAATTTATTACCTTACAATCTATTACACTGCCTCTCTGCATTATTCTATACACACAGTACTGGATACCCCATTCTCCCCACCTCCCCACCCAGCCAGCCATCCACATGTACCTCCTCCTGGCCTCTGGCAGCTGCTCTCTCCCTCTGTGCACGAGTTTCTATTTCTCCCTCCCTCCTTCCCCATTCAGTACCATCTGGAGTCCCGGCTGCTAGAAATGATTGATGACGAGCCAAACCAATCCAGGCGGATTTAAGGTGGTGGCGTTATCCCAGCTGGACCAATAGAAGCGCATCTCCAGCGCAGGGGTGACTTTAAAACCGAAAGTAGCAGCGAGAGAAAGAGAGAGGAAAGTCGAGCCAAGCCTCCAGGGGTGGGGGCTAGGCTGGGGGCTTGTGACTGCCTGGGAGAGCCCTGCAGTAAGGTGGGTGAGCAGGGGTGAGGTGGGGTCACCCTGGGGAGAGGAGGATGGGGAAGGGAAGAAGAAAAGGGAGAAGGAAGAGAGGATGGGGAAAGGGAAGAGAAAGTTGGTGAAGGGAGGGAAGGGGGACAGGAGGAAAAGGAAGAGAGGAGAGGCGGATTGGGGGCAAGGGAAAGGGGTGGACTAGTTAAAGGGGGCCGGTCAGTTTTATTTCCTGACCCCAGACACTGAAAAAGATTGTGTGTGTGTGTGTGTCCCCGTCCATCCTTTTGGGCATCCCCCTTTGTCTGTGCACATCCTTCTGTGGGTTTGTGTGTATCCCCCTGCATGTCCCCCTTTGCGTACAAGCATCCCTGTATGTGCATGTCCCCTTTATGTGCGTGTGTATGTCCCTGTGTGTGCACATCCTCCTCTGTGTGTGTGTGTGTGTGCACACGCACATGCATATTCACCTTGCATGGTGTCAAGTATCAGGGGGTAGCCGTGTTAGTCTGTATCTACAAAAACAACAAGGAGTCTGGTGGCACCTTAAAGACTAACAGATTTATTTGGGCATAAGCTTTCGTGAGTAATCCGAAGAAGTGAGGTTTTTACTCACAAAAGCTTATGCCCAAATAAATCTGTTAGTCTTTAAGGTGCCACCAGACTCCCTGTTGTTTTTGCATATTCACCTGTATCCCTTTGTCTGTGTGTGTTTGTGTCTCTCTGCATCTTTGGGTGTGTCCCTGTTTGCATGAGTGTGTCTGTGAGTCTGCATCTTTCCATTTGCCTACCTGTGTGTGTGTACGTGTCCATATCTGTGGGTGTGTTTGTGTGCGTGCATGCCTGTTTGAATTGGTGTGCGTCTGTTTTTTATGAAGTGGGTGAGATAAAATGCATAATTTCCTGTCCTGGCCAAGGGAAAAAAAGTGCCCTGGGGTTTCTGTATTTATGAAGAGATTCTTCTTTTGGTTTTATTGAAGCCCACGCTCTCCGGGAGAGGACAATGAGTCAATGCTATTTTCCAGGAAAGGCCAAGGTAGGAACACACAGCAGCTGTTGTTCTCTGGCGTGTTTGGGGGACACACGCCAGCGTACCCATTATGCACAGCTGGAGAGTTCAGAGCCACGCCTCAAAGGCATGTTCCTTCTAAAATGTACTGTGCTGGCAAACAAATGAAGGAAACAATTTCTGGTGAAACTGACAAGGCTGCAAACCAGCAATGACAGATTTTTAGTCTTTACCACCTTCTATTACAACAATGGAACTCAAATAAAAAAAATAAATATTTTCAAGGTTTATGTTATTTTCTTTTCATGCACAACCTGATTATCACAACATTTATCTTTATGAATAAAATAGGGGGGAAAATACACAGAGCAATAGTTCCCGCATAGCTAAGAATTCCAGCTGAAATACCACTTTACCATTAAAATATCTGAGGAATAGCGCTGTCTCTCTCACCAACAGAAGTTGGTTGAATAAAATATATTGCCCTACTCCCTGATCTCTGAATAATCAAGGAATAAACAAGAAGGTTAGCCAAAGGGAATGCATCAAATGCCCTGTAGGCAGAATGGGCCGAGTTTTCAAAATGTCCCCCTCCCCCAGTTGTGTGTGTAAATAACTTGCATATGCAATTATTTTTCTGTATTGTCACTTGCAGTCTCAAGTGATGGATTTTATACACATGGAAGTCCTGGTCTGAATTATTATGCATGGAGTCCCTTGACTCACCACTGAGGTCTGTGCCCACCACCACATTCAGGTTGTTCATGCTGTTGCCGGAAATAATCTATGCAAGGGGGTTGTATGCATGTGAGGCTGCTACCAGCCAAATCATGAGCATACATCAGTGTTTCGGCAGCTTGCATGTACTTCCGTTTTAAGGGCCATTTTGTTAGGCTCTGATAGTGGCCTCCCTAAGGGACGGGGGAGCAGGCAGATACCAGACACAGTGTTGGTACAAAATACTCTAAATATTTTTCTTTATTTATATTGATTACAATATAAACCCCACATTCACATTCCTTTCCTACTACACCAGAATCTGAAGAAGGAAACCCTAATGGCCTGTCGAAATTCAGTCCCATCACAAGGCGTGGGGAGCCTCACGTTAAACGCCTCTTCTTTTTCAGGACGCTGAGTCGATGTCTGATTCCAACTTCAGCTATAGCAAAGAACTGTTTTCATAGACCAGTCCGTTGCATCATTAGTTCTTTGCCTGTTTACTAAGCCTTTCATCCACAACTCCAGAAGAGCAGTTCCGGGCAGGTTGCCATAATCCAAAACATTCCATTTCCCCTTATAGACATGACCAAGTTTGTTTTGCACAGACAATTCTTGACCGCTCATAACCTTAAATCCTTGCTTCAGCTGCCAGCAGGCAACTCATGTCCTCACGTCAAGCATACAACATTTATACTAGGCCAGGGGTCGGCACACGGCTCGCCAGGGTAAGCACCCTGGCGGGCCGGGCCAGTTTATTTGCCTGCTGACACGGCAGGTTTGGCCGATCGCGGCCCCCACTGGCCGCACTTCGCCATCCCGGACCAATGGGGGTGGCAAGAAGCCGCAACCAGCACATCACTCGCCCGCGCCGCTTCTTGCTGCCCCCATTGGCCCAGGACGGCGAACCGCGGCCAGTGGGGGCCGCGATCAGCGGAACCTGCCACGTCAGCAGGTAAATAAAGTGGCCTGGCCCACCAGGGTGCTTACCCTGGCGAGCCGCATGCCGAACGTTGCCGACCCCTGTACTAGGCCCATACGGCCTACAGCGTATTACAACATCTACATCACAACAATTTCATATTGTTTAAGAATTTGGCCCTGTGTTTGCATTTTAAAAGCTAAATCATTCCATAATCTTATACGTGCCTGTTTAAAGTAGAAGCATAACTTAAAAGTCAGCCCATGCTGGCCATACACCTGCAGGAACGGCGGAGAACAGCAGGCACACTGCAGCAATGTAGCCTTTCCCTTTGCAGTTCGGCTGCAGTGATATTAAACAATGGCTTGTTGATGACCAGACTGCATAGGAAGCTGCTGCACTTCTGCTCTGGGCCATTCACTCTGCCCAACAGCAATTTGGAGATGCATGAGCCTCTATCAAGTTTTGCTCACACTTAAGAAACTAAATCAGAAGCTCCTGCTTAAACTTCTGAGGCGGAAGTTAGATGTGAGAGGCCTGTTGTCTGTGATATGCTGATGGCAGTAGCAAAGGGAAGGATTCATTCAGGGACCTTCAAGGCTTTGGGCTTCACTTTTTGCCAAATCTTGGTTTATATTATTATTATTATTTATAAATAGGTCCTGGGGGTCACAATGGAGATTGAGGCCCCACTGTGTCAGGTGCTGTACATACACAAGATGAGAGAGAGTCTCCGAGCCAAAGAGCTTATATTCTAAATAAACAAGCACAAAGGAAGGGGAAGCAGAGCGGCAGAGAGATTAAATGACTAGCCCAAGGTCACACAGTGGAACAGAACTGAGGTTTCCTTGTCTATTGACTCATCTACTACTAGATCACATTGCTTCCTTTTTAACTCTCCACCCAGCCTGTGTTCAAGATTGCCTCCTCCCTGAGCCTCATCGTGACAGATAACTGTGCTGACACCACTGGCCTTTTAAGGCTGTCATGGCTGCAGGGCTGCTGTGATGCAGAGCTTAAGCCCCCCAGGAAGTCCTCCTCAGTGCAGACCTCCCTCTAGTAAGCTTTTGAATAAAGGCTTCTTTTGAACATTATTTATTTTGCTACCTTTCCTTATAGCATTCAAAATTGGGTGAGATATTTGTCCAATATAGACTAGAAGCCAGGGACCCTGTCCCTAACAGCTCTGCAAACTACTGTTCGATGTGGCACAAAGAGGTGTCACACACAGCAGGGAGGGGGTAGGGTGAGGAAGGGCATGGGCAACGGTTTTTATGCAGGGATTTGAATGAGGAATGGTAGTGGCTTGGCAGACCCAGTGGCACAAACTCTATTGGTAAAAGCACAGCTTAGTTGATAGAATAACTGCATCTACACTAGGGACTTCTCCAGCACAGCTCTGTTGGTCAAGAAACGCCTCTCTTCCCACCCCTGACTGGCACACCTGTGCCAGGAAGTAATCAGTCTAAATCATGTACACGAGGCTATGAACTGGGTAGCAGCTTCAGTAGAGGGGACACATTTGGTAGGTATGTTTAATGATAGAAAGATTAAAGAGCTAACAATTTTACAATTCCTGGGTGTCTCTCGCAGCCCCCACTCGGACAGGTTCTCTGTTGCCATCTCAGGTTCTGTGTGATACACCCTATGTCAGTAAAACATCTCTCCTGCACAACCCTTCGGGTTTACACACCTGTTTCCTGACCCCAATACAGCTACATGCGTTTATACCAACTGAGGATCTGACCTAATTCAGACATTTAAGAGAGGGAGCTAGAAATGAACGAAGGAATTTTTCGCCCCACGTGCCATATGCAGCTCAAAAGCCACAGCACATTGGACCCCTATTATTTTGGAGAAGTCCTGCAGGATTCATCATTGCCTCAGGAGTTTTTATTTAAATTGCTTTGGTTTTAGTCACTGATTTCAATAGCTGTCGAGAGAAAATCTCTCTCTCTCTCTTTGTTTGCAGTGAGAGCTGCAGCATGTTTTACCCAATGGAAAATGTATTTTATGCCTCCTCTGAAGGAACCAAAATATCAAGCTAGAGGCTTAACTACAAAGCTTGAAAGTGGCTAAGCACCCTCATCATCGGGCTCATCAAACATGCAGAGGCTACTGAGGGCAGTTGCACCAACCAGCGTGATCACGGTTGGTGACACTACACCAGGCATAGTGTAGTGAAGTTCCCAGAAGTTCTCAATCCTGCAAATCCGCAAAGCACCTTCAGATCCCACAGAAATCAATGTCTTCCAGGAGGGACTCAGCACCTGCCAGGATTGGGCCCGTAAAAATGGTGGCTGATAATAACAATTTGATGCTAGAGCGTAAGAACCTAAGAGTAAAAATGGCCATAAACAAAAGCGATAATGCAGTGGTTCTCAAACTGGAGACGCTGCTTGCGTAGGGAAAGCCCCTGGCGGGCCAGGCCGGTTTGTTTACCTGCCAGGTCCGCAGGTTCGGCCGATCATGGCTCCCACTGGCTGCAGTTTGCTGTTCCAGGCCAATGGGGGCTGCGGGAAGTGGCGCGGGACAAGGGATTTGCTGGCTGTCGCTTCCCGCAGCCCCCATTGGCCCGGAGGAGCGAACCGTGGCCAGTGGGAGCCGCAATCGGCCAAACCTGAGGACCCGGCAGGTAAACAAACTGGCCTGGCCTGCCAGGGGCTTTCCCCACACAAGCGGCGGCCCCAGTTTGAGAACCACTGTGATAATGACTTCATTGACTTTCATGGCAGAAGCTGAGAAAAATATGAACAAAATAAACAAACAGCACAGAAAGTAAAAAATAAATTGAATTTAATTACTCATTCAGTTTTAACAATCCGTGGTGTTATAATAAAATAGCTCAAGAAAAGAGTTTTTTTATGCTATTTTATTTTTTATAGAGTAAGTTTCATTTTGATATAATTCTTTCCCGGATGGGTTCCTCCGGCAGGGTTATATCCCAGAGTTTTTAAGAGATTTGTGAAGTTCTTGGGTCATCTTTGCCACATTTGCTGATTATATCTTTGTTTACAGGAGGTGGTACAGTATGGCAATGTTGATTCATAGAAAAACCAGAAAGGAACACCTAGTCTAACCTCTTGCGTAGCCCAGGCCAGAGAACCTCATCCAATAATTCTTGCATCAAGCCTACAATTTCTGGTTGAGCTGCAGCATAGCTCTTAAAAACATCTAGTCTTGATTTAAAGATTTCAAGTAATTGAGAATCCACCATAGCCCTAGATAAGTTGTTCCAATGATAACTACCCTCACTGTTAAAAATGTGTATCTGATTTCTAGTCTGAATTTGTCTAGCTTCCGCATCCAGACACAAGATTTAATCATGCCTTTTTCTGCTAGATTAGAGAGCTATCTACTGTCAGAAATCTCCTCCCCATGTAGGAGATCACTTGTAAACTGTGATCTAGTCAACCCTTAACCTTCTCCTGGATCAATTAAATTGATGCCTTGTGTAGTCTGTAGCTTATACATTTTTGGTCTTCTTGTCCTTCTGTGCTCTGCTTGTCTGAAAGTCTGATTTTCTCTCTTCAGTTTACAAACCTATGGAGGGGAAAGGCTGAAATGTAAGTGAATTAAAAGGCAGAATATAGAAAATTAAAAGTGTGAACAAACTACTATAATTCTAAGACAAAACAATGCTTTCACATACTGGTTCTTCACTCTCACAAGGATGGTAAGAAAACCAAACAATGGGCATAATAATCAGTTTTATTCTTTTTTTTTTTTTTTTTTTTTTTTTTTTTTTTGACAGAGAGCTAATTTCTGACCTAGTTCCCTATATGTGGCCCAATGGGATCCCTGTATATATGTGCATCTGATGGGAAAAAATTGGCCAAAAGATTGGAATGATAATGAGGAATGGTTCAACCATAAACCATTCTCTTTATAATCTCAGGATTGTCACTAAACAGTGATGATTCATATTTGTTTTCTCTGGAAGTATCTGGCCTAACTCTTTCTCACCTTTGCCAATATTTATTTTGGAGACTATCTCCTGTCTATCAGTGAGATTCCCATGTCAGGCTTAAGCCAAGTTGAATGATTCAGCGTAACTTTTAGCCAACACCAGCAACAGCTGCTCTTCATAAAACAATTTAAAGGGTACACAGTTTCTGGTTGGCTGAGGCCTGACCTTCTATTTAGGGGTACAAATGTTGTGCCTGTAAAGAACAGTAGTCCAATATGTGGACCTTCAAACCTGAAAATCATTCACACCCTGTTTTCCACATACAAAAAAAAGTGTAACGAATAGCTAGTAATGATCGGGTTTTGTAAAGCACTGTCTAGCATTGATGTAGGAGTGGGAGTTGTGTAGACAACTTCCATATGTGTTTTTGAAAACAACACTCTAAGGCTATGTTTATACTACAGCTTACGTTGTCAAACGTATGTCACTCAGGAATGTGAATACCCCCCACCCTCCGAGCGATGTAAGTTACACCATCATAAGGGATCGTGTGCACAACGCTATGTCGGCAGGAGAGCTTCTGCTGTTTGCAGAGGTGGTTTTATGACGCTGATGGCAGAACTCTCTCCCATCAGCATAGAGCGTCTTCACCAGATGCACTGTAGCGGCATCGGTACAGCTGGGCCGCTGCAGTGCTGTACATGTAGCCATTCCCTAAATCTTCATCGGACCATATAGAACACATCACATTGTGATAACTCTGTAAGACCACACTGGGTTTCGGAAATGCAACATTATCATATATTCTATTCAGAGTCTTGAACTGTGTCCATCACTATGGTATCTAAGGCTCAGATCACCTGGGAGTTAGGTGCCTAAATACCTTTTAGGATCAGGACCTCAGTCTCTTCCAGGTAGCGTGACCAGACAGCAAATGTGAAAAATCGGGACAGAGGGTGAGAGGTAATAGGAGCCTATATAAGAAAAAGAGCCAAAAATCAGGACTATCCCTATAAAATCGGAACATCTGGTCACCCTACTTCCAGGAGCGCATACAGGCATGTGACTAGTAATTATCATCTGTATTCTTATGATATATCACCGACGATTCTGACAAGACTCAAGATTTTCTAAAGTCACTAATGATTCTGGGTGCCTCCATTGTAGGGTGCCCCACTCGAGACACCCGCTTTGCAGATGCTGGATGCTTAGAACTGTCTGCAGTTTTTGACGAAGATCTGTAGATGCAAAATAATGACACTGAATAGATTGGCACTCTTTTTGCATTACATTACACATTATGTTCTCCTTTACGAGAAGCTGTTGTACACATTCTTTTATCTTATTCTCTTTAATCGATAAGGTAACTAGTACAATCCAGCATGACTTTAGTTGTAAATACATAGGTTGTGGAATCTCCATCGTTGGTGATTTTTAAGAGCAGGTTAGACAAACACCTGTGTCAGGGACGGTCTAGATAATACTTAGTCCTGCCATGCATGCAGGGGACTGGACTAGATGACCTCTCAAGGTCCCTTCCAGTCCTACGATTCTATATTGTTTGAAAAGGTAAAGAAGATGAGTTGGGATAAAGTTTTCTCTGAAAGACAGATCTTTCATGAGTAGCTGTTATGGAAATCCTCGTTACCTTTACTCCATATATATATAAACTATTGTTTGACATGTACAAATAATAACTACGACACACCCTAACTTTAGTGAAAAGAGCACAATGAAGAAGCTTTATCTTTTCTTTTAGATATTTTTTTGAAAGATTCCTGAGGGGCTTAACTTCTTTTACACAAGTCTTCTATGAGAGGATGCTTCAGGCATCCACAGCCCAATAAAATAAGGAGAGATTTAGAATGTATCAAAGGAGCACTTCAGTTGTGTTAAAGAGCTTTATTGGAATTAAATGTGGCATAAAATTGAAAAATGCCATGGAAGAGTCAAAGGAATGCATCACCCAAACAACCCAAAGACAAAAGAGTTTAGCTCCAGTGCATCAACAATAGATAAAATCCTGAACGGTTTGATGAAGCGTATACAAGATACGGCAGTTTGGAGTGAATTTTAGGGGCATTTTGGGCTCTCCTCTGCTTCTTACTCCAGATCTGTGGTCTCTGTTTAAGTGCTTAGTTTTCCCTGCAGTGGTAGAAAACAAACTGTTAATAACTCTTGCTTTAGCCTGAAGGCAACCCGGAGTGCCAGAACAACACAGAAGGACTGTATCTTGCAGGCATGAGAAAAGCAGGGCTTTAATAGAAGGTCACTGGTTTTCCTCATCTGAATATTGTGGTGGCCAAGAATGTTCCTGAATAGACAATTAAAACATTGGCATAAGGGACAAGCCACCTCTAAGAATCAGGTTCACAGCTTTATGCAACCTGTTCAGCCAATCGACTACATGGTTCTTCCAGGCTGCAAAACTTTAAGCTCTTTTATATCTCTCCTTGAAACCCACCGCTGTCACGAGGCCAGGAAAACACTGGCTCCTGGCACTGGCAAGCAAATAACAAGCTGTGAGTTCTGTTTGTCTGCTGGTCTTTCTTTATTTTGTTACACTATCCTCCCGCCCTTCCCCACCCTATTGGTCTCGTCTATCTGTCACGTAGACTGTGAACTCTTGGAGGCAAGGTCAGTCTTCTTGTGATATGTTTACAGTCAGGCCGTGGGCTTTGATTTGGATTTATAGGCAATTCACTCATGCAAACAGCAAATAATAACAATAATAATTAAAGACATCAGCTGAACCCTGGCATGTGGTAAACCCTGCACAGCTCCAAAAACTGGGAACTGTTAGCACCAGGGGGCTACTACCCCTGAAATGGATCTTTAATGGCTCCCAGTGGAGCAGATTACTGTCATACCAGTGAAAAAGGGCCACAGTAATTATCTTACATACACAGCAGTTTATATGAGAAGGAATTATACAAGCGGTAAAGGGTTACATTAAACACAACTCCTATGTTAGACATTTAAGAACTATACATTAAGAGCTATACATTCCTCTTAGCGAGCCGCTCTTTCACATACACAAACAGGCCCTGCTTGGCAAACAGAGAAGGTGGTTACCAATTCTATGGACGATTTCTTCTCTCCAGGTCTGGTCTCCTCAGCCCTCTGGTCCAGGCCTTGGCTGCCTGGAAACCTCTCTGGTCACAGTCCTACTCCAGAGTTTTGGCTACTCTGTCTAGCAGCATTGCTTCTTTAAGCGTTAATTAAGGAATTCCCCCAACAGTAATTTAATATACTTGATTTTTATACTCTTTTTCCTCAAAGGAGTCACATGTCTTAAAATCATGCCCAGTGGGCTTGTGGCTACTAATTTTTACCTAATTCATACTTTAGGAGGAGACTGCAGAGTGGTGCCAACTGAACATTATCCCACATTCAGTCCCTTATCAATCATTCACTTCAGCCCCCTGTGTGATGTCCTTCAACAGGGTCGAGATGCCCCGGTCAGCCCATGCTCCACTCAGGACGTTCTACACGGGTTGTCTGACTTCAAGTGGACATATTTGCTGACTCCAAGATCAGTATTGATCATACACGCAGCATGGAGCCAGTCAGTTTCACCTCTGCCACCTGCCTGATGCTAAGAGAAGGATTCTGCTCCCAGAATCCTCTTTTGCAGTTCAGTCACGTCAAGCCATATTCTCACCATTCATTCAGTACAGCCACACCAATTCGGCACCATCCCAACAATCCCCCATTCGATATTCAATTACCAAAGATAATTGTAATATCACATCAATCATACCCACAATTTGTACATTAACTATTAGATCATGTGTCTCCTTCTCTGGTTTCTATAAAACTTAAAGCATTATCTTACGATTTTTAGTAGCATAATCCAACAACTCAATTTTATAAGTTTTTTGCAAAGCTTGTTTTTTTATATTGCTTACACATTTGATATTCAAAACAGAAACATACAAGGAATAATGCTGGAGTTTCAGAAATTTAAACTAACATTGCCCATTTAATTTTATTTTATACTGTTACTTGACATACAACATTATACCAAGTACACATTTGAGATCATATTTTTTCTACAGCTTTTTTAACAATTTTATATTTTCGAGCAAGCATACCTCTTACAGATATTATTAGTCTAGTTGACCGTTCTATTTGGCCTTGATTAGTTTGTATTTTCATATCCCAATCTCTATTATTCCACTCTATTTTCCTTAAATTTGGCTATGTTAATCGAGGGTGAGTCACAATGGTTTTAGTTATTTGAGGGTGCGCTTGATATTGTTCGTATTGGAAATGAGTTACATCTTCACAAGTATGTTACATTCCTTGGTCCTTAGGTCAGGTTATTTATTACTTCATTACCTTTTTCCATTTGATACCAACATATATCTTGGTTTATTTTATGCAATTCCCACCAACCCTTTTTTTTTATTGTAAATTCATGGTGTATTTACCCCCTTTTTAATTCAAAATTCAATTTCCTCCTGTGATTAAGGTGCCCTGTTTTTACTCGGCTCCTATTATTTGTTTCCATTTCACTTTGGGTATTTACCATAGTCCATTTCCTTCTGGTAGTATTCCATAGTACCCTGTTTTATTTTCCAGGTGCGGACATATATTACCTGGTACACTTTTTGTTGTAAGTGAGTCCATGTGAGTTTTGACTGTTTTGCATAAATACTGCGTGTGGTGCCTTAGTTTTCCTGCATGTTACACCCATGCTTAGGTGGTAGGAACAAGGGCATGTGACTTGCTAAGACCCTTGAAGGCAGGTAAGGCTACTTCAGTTGCCTGTACGTAAGCTATAGAAGGTGCTCTTCATAACCTAAAACCTAGGAGAGAGGATGTGACCGGTGCCACTTTGCCCGGGAAGTGAGCCAAAGACCAGTAGGAGCAATGGGCATATTGGAGGTCGGGTCACTAGAAACTGGGCAGTCTGTGGTTGGGAGAGAAGCAGGGAGTCCAAGATGGACACGGCTAAAAGTTACCAATTCCCATGCCAACAAGTCTGTTCCACATTGTGTACCTGTTAATTAATAAACCCTCCATTTTACAATCTTGGCTGAGAGTTAAAGCTGACTATGGAGTTGAAGTGCAGGGCCCTTTGGCTTCCCCAGGAGCCACGCCCAGGCGGACTCACTGCGGGGATGCTCAATGCCCCGAAGTCAGACACAGAAAGACCAAGGCCACTTAGGCTTTTTTGCCCCAGCAGCAGTGTGAGGGGAGGCATGCCTTACCAGGCTTTTTAGAGAGCAGTTTTCGAGCATTAGCCTGGTGACTCTGTGACAGACTGTTGATTATCCACTCCTTGGGGACTAAGATTACAGAAATCTTAAATTTAGATTTGTTGTGTATATAGCTACTATGATTACAATCTAGAATTAGCCATTTTATACGTTTCGGAACATTGTGACATTTTTGTGTTGATTTGGTTACATTAACCCATATTTATCCTTCCATATATTACACATTGTCCCCAAATGAGGTATGGCATCTTAAAGCATATTTATGTTAGGGTACTTTTGTTCAGACACTTTAAATACAGATTTATTACCAGACCCCAGTAAACATGTGTTCTATGTGCACCAATTACATTTTTATTGACACATTTTCATATTCTCAGTGATGTTATACAATTTTACAGCAGATCCTATATTTATGACTGGAATTTTAGTTTCATTTTAAAACCAAACCCCTTGAATTATATATTCTTGGGGTGCTTTTTCCTGATGATGCTGTGTCTGAGGGGTTTCTTTATGTGGTGTATGTGGGTCCCACAATTCCCCAGTTTTGATATTAATATTGGGATAGGTTGTCCCCCAATGCATATGCACCATTTGTTACACTTGAGGTCCCTTTTGTTAGTTGGATTAAATTCCCTCTTAACTACTAAAGCCTGTTTTCCTGCAGCTTCTTGGCACCCTTTTGTTAATATCTTGGATGTTAATCCCTGTGCCCACACAGAAATATATGTCTTATTTGGTACATGAAATGTCCACATTTCCTGAGTGTTTTTTATGGCCTCAAAGGGAATGACAGATTCTGTTACCATAGAGTGCCAGATTTCCCCATCTTCCACAGTCTTCATTCTTATCATCCCCTTTACCGGGTTTAGCAACTTGATAGTCCTTTATTGAGTTGTGGAGAGTTTTTGTACTGGAAAATCAGTTACCTGGATAGAAATTTTTATTCCCTTTTACTTTGCTTTCTTTTAGCCTTTTTTCTCCCTTTTGTCCCAGTGAAATAAATGCTGCTAGAGTAAACATTATCAGGGAAACAACTCTAAAATGACTTCTGTACAAGACTTTTTTTTTAGAGGTTGGCTTCGAGTTGTTGCCCACAGTAAGGTTTACTCTGGCTAGGACTTTGAATTCCAGTATTGGGATAGATAATGGTGCAGATTTAATCAGACTTTCCAAAAGCTTTCTTTTTTTTTAACTTTCCCCTCCTCAGAGAAGCCTGGTAGTAGTAGTAGTGTAGTAGTAGTCTCTCCCCCTTTCCGTCAACCTGCATTAACACCGCACCCAGCCCTGTGTCTGAGGCGTTGGTGAACACCATAAAGGGCCTGTCAAAGTCTGGGTTTACCAGCACCAGGCCCTTGACCAGAGCCTCCTTCAGAGCACAGAGAGCCCTCTGGCACTGCTCTGTCCAAACCACCTTATCTGGCTTACCCTTCTTACATAGCTCAGTGATGGGGGTGGCTATAGAGCTAAAGTGGGGTATGAACCTCCGGTAGTAGCCCGCCATCCCAATGAAAGCCTGGACCTGCGTCTTAGTCTGGGGAACAGGTCAATCTCTGATCACCTCCACCTTGGCTGGCTCTAGCTTTAGGCAGCCGCTCCCCCTTTTGTGGCCCAGATATGACACCTCTGACATCCCCACCTTGCACTTGCTGGCTTTTATAGTCAGACCTGCATCCTGGAGCCGGTCCAGTACTTGTTTAACCTAGGACACATGGTCCTCCCAGGTCTGGCTAAAAACACAGATATCATCAATATACGCCTTGGCAAAATTCTCCATCCCTTTGAGTAACTGGTTCACCAGGTGCTGAAAGGTGGCAGGTGCCCCTGTTAGGCCGAAAGGTAGGACCAGGAACTTGTATAACCCCAGAGGGATGATAAAGGCAGATTTCAGCCGGGCCTCTGGATCCAAAAGTACTTGCCTGTAGCCCTTGGTGAGATCCATAGTAGTGAGATAACAAGCCCCGCCTAGCTTGTCAGGTCTAGGCATGGGGTAGGCATCAAACTTGGTGATGGCATTAAGCCTCCTGTAATCCACACAAAACCAGAGTGACCCGTCCTTCTTGGGGACCAACACCATTGGCGAGGCCCAAGGGCTGGAGGATGGCTGGATCACCCCTAAAGCCAGCATGTCCTTGAACTCTCTCTCCAGGTCCTGGGCTGTTTTCCCAGTGAACAGGAATGGGAGCATCTTACAGGAGGGTGGGCTCCTGTCTTCACCTGGTGGACAGCCAGGTTAGTGAGCCCAGGCCATTTGGAGAACAGCTGCTGGTAGGGACCCAGCACCCCTCGGATCTCTGCCTGCTGGGCAGGGGTTAGCTGCTCAGTGAGGGCAATTGATTCCAGCGAAGGGCCGGCCCCTGTCTCAGGGAATAGATCCACCAAGAGATCATCTCCCTGCTCCTCCCACTGGCCACACACCGCCGGACCAAATTCTCCCTGTCAAAGTACAGCTTCATCATGTTGACATGGTACACCCGGTGGCTGTGAGCCCGGTTAGACAGTTCAACTACATAATTCACCTCATTCAGCTGCTTGATGACCTTAAAAGGACCAGTCTGAGGCAGCGTGTAGTTCGTTCTTTCTCACGGGAATGAGAACCATCACTTGGTCCCCAGTGGCATAGGAGCGGGCACGTGCTGAGCGGTCGTACCAGATCTGCTTCCCTTGGGCCCTGGCTAGATTCTCCCCAGCCAAGTCCATGAGCTCAGCGAGCTTTTCCCGGAAAATCAGTACGTACTCCACCCCTCCATCGGGGGAGGCCTTCCCCTCCCATTCGTCCCTCATCAAGTCCAGCGGTCCCCTCACTCTCCTCCCATACAGCAACTCAAAAGGAGAGAACCTGGTTGATTCCTGGGGCACTTCCCGGTACACAAACAGCAGGTGGGGTAAATGCTTGTCCCTGTCCCGTGGGTGCTGGTTTACAAAGGTTTTCAGCATCATCTTTAGGGTCCCATGGAATCTCTCCACCAGCCCATTGGGCTGAGGGTGATATGCTGAGGCCCAGGTGTGTCGGACCCCACACTTCTCCCACAAGCACCGGAGCAGAGTTGACATGAAATTGGAGCCCGGGTCTGTAAGGACTTCCTAGGGGAACCTCACTCTGCTGAAAATGGTCAGCAGTGCATCTGCCACAGTGTCTGCCTCGATAGAGGACAAGACCACTGCCTCAGGATAGTGAGTAGCAAAATCTACCACCACCAGAATGTATTTTTCCCTGTCCAAGTTGCCTTGCTGAGGGGTCCCACTATGTCCACAGCCACCTTCTGCAAAGGATCCTTCAGTACTGCTGGACGGCATCAAAGACCCTGGGCAGGGGTGAAAGTAAACTTAAAGGACTTACTGGTACACCGGAGTCCTGAGCGGGGCGTGGCCTCAACCGAAAGAGGCGGGGCCTCAACCCGAAGAGGTGGGGCCTTTCGAGATTTAAAGGCCCTGGGGCTCCGGCTGTGGCTGGGAGCCCCAGGGCCTTTAAATCACCCTGGAGCTACCAGCTGCAGAGGCACCTGGGAGCCCGGGGCGAATTAAAGGGCCCAAGCGGTTTAAATCACCAAGGGAGCGGTGGGAGTCCTGGGCCCTTTAAATCACTGCCGGAGAAGCCAGTCCAGTCCGGCACGGCGTACCAGCTCTTGCCGGTACGCCGTGCCGGACCATACCGGCTTACTTTCATCTCTGACCCCAGGCCAGTAAAAGTTACATAGCAGCCTCTGCCTGATGCACTGGATACCCTGGTGTCCTGAGAGAGAGACATCGTGGGCCAGGTACGGTAGCCTGCGGTAGTACTTCTGGGGGACCACTAGCTGTCTTCTGATCCCCCATGGTTCCACTTCCCCTTGGGGATTCCATTCCCAGTACAGTAATCCCTTCTCCCACAGAAATCTTTCCCGGCAGCCTTCCCCCAGGGGTTTTGCCATGCTGTGGCCAGCAAGTTCCCTCAGCTTTTCTAAGGAGGGATCCTTCCGCAGCTCGGCCTGGAATTCAGTGGCTGGGGATGGGGTAGGAACCTGCTCCCTCTCAGTGGCTGGTCAGAGGCTGCAGCTCCACCAAGACCTGTCCCCAGTGGCTCCTTTCCCACCAGGGTAGGGACCTGCACCCCAAGCAGGGCACCACCCCCGGTGTCAAGGCAGAGTGCCCTTCACTGGCTCTGGCTACAGGTGATGACTAGGGCGCTCTGGGGGCCGCCTGGCGAATCTGCCAGGTAACCCCGCCATCAGCACCTGGGTTGGCAACTGATGGGCATCCCCACATCTTTGGGCCCTTCCTTGGCCCCCCATTTCAGATGTACCCTTGCCACAGGTACCTTAAACAGGGGCCCACACTCGCCCATCAGGGTCAGGTAGGTGTTGGGCACCACCCAGTCTGGGGCCACCACCTTGGGCCGGGCCAGCGTCACCTCAGTGCCTGTGTCCCAGTACCCTGTGACCTGCTTCCCATCCACCTCCAGGGGAATGAGGCACTCACTCCTCTGGGACCACCCCACACCCACCCTGTAGACTGAGAACTTTGAATCTGGAGCATCAAGCCACCCCAAGGAGCTGGCCTGGGAGACTCCTCGCTCTTGGGCCATTGCTAAACTGCCAGCCCCTCCTGCCTGGGGAGCCAGCCCCTCCTCCGGCTGGGCCCCCACCCAGACAACCCTGTGAGGGCTCTGTTTGCTAATCCTGTCCCTGACCTTTTGGCACCGGACCCACTTGTGGCCCCTCTGCCCACAGTAATTACACCTCAGGTCCCGTTGCTCCCCTGGGGCTGGTTGGTCAGCTCTGGTATTGTCTGTGCCTCTCGGGAGGGATTTATCTGAGACTACCTTCTGCACTGATGTGGGCCTGTCCCCCTGGGATTCCATTCCATAGCCCGACCTGCTGTCTACAAACTCGTCAGCCAGCAGCCCCGTGCAGAGCAGGTCCTTTGGCCTCTTGTCCACCAGCGACATCCTCAGGTCAGGGGGACAGAGTTCATATAATTGTTCCAGCCCCATCTGTTAAATCATGTCCTCCTTGGTCTGGGCCCCAGCCACATTCACCCACTTGCGGGTGTATTCCCCCATCAGTGTGACCAGTTCCAGATAGGTCATCCCTTGGGTCTTCTGCACACCCTGGAACCTTTTCCTGTACGGCTCGGGGGTCAGCGCAAACCTGCGCAGCAGGGCTTGCGTGAACAGCTCATAGTCCCCTGCTTCCACACCATCCATCTGGCTGAACATCTCTATGGCTTTGGGACCCAGTAAGGGGGTGAGATGCTGAAGCCTGTCTGCAGGGTCAACCTGGTACACATTGCAAGCCTTCTCAAAGACAGTGAGGAAGGTGTCTATATCATCCCCTTCCTTAAAAATGGAGGCAGCACTTTTATATCGGAGTTCCCTACGGGCTTAGCCACCCTGGGACCATCCCCACTCACCACGGTAGGGGTCTCTCTCCTTCTCAGCTCCGCCATTGCCAGTTCATGCTGCCTCTGTCTCTCACGGTCCTCCCATTCCTTCTCACAGTCCTCTAGCTCTTTCAGTTTTAGTTCCGTTTCCAACTCCAACCGTCTCAGCTCCACCAATGGGGAACTCGGCTGGGAAGATCCCCTGCTGGTCAGGTAGGTGAATCCTGGGGCTGCCTGGCTGCTTTCAGCCCCTCTCGCATCCCCGGTTAAGTCAATGGCTGGGGTGACCCCTGCGGATGCCTGGCTACTCCCAGCCTCTCTTGCAGCCAGTTGGGACAGGAACCAGCTCCTTAGAGCGATCATTCTCTTCCAACCAAGCAAGCAGCTGTGCCTTGGTGAATCTTCCAAAGTGCAGCCCTCTCTCTCTGCACAGCTCCACAATTTCCTTCTTCAGGAGATGGTTATCGGCCATCTCCATGCTGTTCCCAAGTGGTCACGGACTCATAGGCCTGTGCTCTCTCAGCTCCCCACAGTCCCTGGGAGAAACCCCCTTCAGTGCAACAGCCCTTCTTGGGGGTCCACTCTCTCTCGGGGGTTAAGCCGTAGGCTCCTCCGCCCCCTGGAACCGCACCTCTCTGAGACTTCAGCACGCCTGCTAATCCCCCTTCGTTCTACTGCTCCCCAGTCACTTACTGCAGGATGCTCTGTCCACGGGGTGCAGTTTATCCCACTTCTATCACCAGTTGTCACAGAGTCACCGGGTCAATGCTCTGGAACTACACTGTATGAAGCCAGTCAGGACTCTGGGGGAGCATGTCTCCTCTCTCTGAGCAGACTGTCTCCAGGGCAAGAAGCTTACACAGCTTCGACCTTCCTGGGTCTGACCTCGGAGCATTCGGCATCCCCTTCCACACCGTGCACTTCCCGCAGCGAGTCCGCCCACGCGGGGCTCCTGGGGAAGCCAGAGGGTGGTCCCTGCATCCCAACTCCGCAATCAGATGTGACTCTCAGCCAGCCGGTAAAACAGAAGGTTTATTAGTCAACAGGAACACAGCGTAGGACAGAACTTGTTAGCACAGAAATCAGTGACTTTCAGCCAAGTCCATCTTGGGAGTTTTGGGCCACATACCCTGGACTCCCGCTCTTCCGGTCCCCCCATGCAGACTGCCAGCTTCCAGCCACCCGACCTCCAACACCCCCCCTGTTGCTCCTCCATCTCTTTGTCTTGCTTCCAGGGCAAAAGGTGTCATCTGGTCGCATCCCCCCTCCTAGGACTCAGGTTACATAGGTGCAGACAGCTAGACAGCCTCACCTGCCCCCTGGCCTCAGCAAAAATCACACACCCAATTCCCACCACCAAAGTATTGGTGCAGTACACAGGGAAACTGGGGTACACACAGTATCAGTATAGGACAGTAAGACTCACATGCAACATAACAAGAGGAATAAAACCCCATTTTGTCACATCCAGATGATACAAAACTTTAAGATAGTCAAGTCCAAAACAGACTTTAAAGAGTTGCAAAGGGAGCTTACAAAACTGGGTGACTAAGCATACGAAATTCAATGCTGACAAATGCAAAGTAATGCAAGTTGGAAAAACATAATTCCAACTACACATATAAAAGAATGAGGTCTAAATTAGCTGCTACACATCCAAAAGAAAAAAAGGTTCTGTAATCATTGTGTATAAATCCCTAAAAACATTCACTTAATGTGCAACAGCCATATCGGGAAAAAAAGCACAGAAAAAAAAAGCAACAAAAATAATCAGGGGTTTGGAACAACTTTATATAAGAAGAGATTAACCAAGACTGGGACTTTCCAACTTGGCAAAGAGATAACTAAATGGGGAATACAAAGAGGTGTATGAAATCCTGACTGTTGTTGAGACAGTAAATAAGAAAGTGTTATTTACTTCTCTCTTTTTGTGTCACACAAGAACTAGGGGTTACCAATAAGATTGGTAAGCAGCAGGTTTAAAAGAAACAAAAGGAAATAAACACAGGAAAATTAGCCTGTGGAACTTCCTGTCAGAAAATGTTGTAAAAGCCCAGACTATAACAAGATGGTATTGTTTTTAGTAAAAGAAAGAGAGACATTCATAGAGGCTATTAGCCAAGATGGGCAGGGACCGTGTCCCTGGCCTCTGTTTGCCAGAAGCTGAGAATGGGCTGCATGATTACGTAATCATTGCCTGTTCTGCTTATTTTCTTTGAAACACCTGGCATTGGTCACTGTTAAAAGACAGGACGCTGGGCTAGATGGACTTTTAGTTTGACCCACCATGTTTTTATGCTTGTGCCCCTAAGAAGGGCGCTCATTGTATTGAAATTTGAGTGACTTAATCTTCTGGTTTATTCTTCAGATGGAATCCTGTGGCGTGGACAGGTCTAGTAATCATATTGCCAACAAGCCATAGCAAATTTCATAGCATACTTCTTGCTTCCATGAATTGATGGATTAACCTGGAAAAACAAAATCAAACAAAACAAAAACAAAACACACAAGGCCTCTGACCGGACCTTGCTTCTTGTGCTCTTCCTTTTGTTTGTGTTGATTTCTCTGTCCAATGTTTGCATCAGACTTGCTACCCAAATCTTCTTTTGTACCTGCTGCTCAGGAATTTGTTTCTTTGGTGTGAACAGGAACTCAGGAGTTCTTATAATTTAGCCTGTTATTAATTCAAAGAGGTTAGTAACATAACAAAGAAACAAATAACAAATTCAGTACAGAGAACCAGTTAGCCCTGGCCATTATAGTTGGAAGGTCGGCTACAACAGGGGTAGATTTACAATTATATTTTTATACTATAATCATGGGAAGTCATCTGCCATCCGGTTTCTGTACAAGCCAGATTGGGGAGTTGCAGGGGCTTTGACACTTTACTACTACCCCTTGTGCTTTTAGATCCCGCAACAGGGTTTTTTTAATGTGGGGAACAGCTTCTGCTGGATAGGAACGCTGAGGAACCGCCGTACACATTTCCCCCCCACTATCTTTACCACTGCCTTTTCTTTCTAGCCCAAACCAGGAGAAATTCCCTTATCCACTTACTGTCTGGCAGTGCCATATCTTTACAGGCTCACTTTCTTAATCCTTCTGAAATAACCTGGTTATTTACAGTCTCTTGCTTCACAACCAGCCTTTATGCCAGATTAATCATTCACTTTTCCTGCTGGACCAGATCTACTTTTCATACAGCTTTTCCTGCGATGCTGTTACAAACCACGGTATTTATTTAAAATTTAGTTTGATCTACTACCCGTGGCAGGTGTATTAATACTTAAAGTTGCCTTTGCTCCTGTATTAATTAATGCCAGCAACCATTATATGTTTCCTTCTGTCACCTCTTCCATGGAAGATTTACCAATTATGTGGGGCTGTAATTGGGCTACTAACATTTACCTTTGGGGACGGGGGTTGCTAAGGGTGAGGCATTTTTACTGAAATGTGGAGCCACCCTGACAGGAAGCTGCCAATTTCATCTGAGCCAATTCCGGGGATAACAAGCCATAAGAACTCACTAGCAGATCTTCTGTACCTGTTCCCATGGTCTCAACAGCCTTAACTCCTGGTTGCAGCGTTGACTGTGATCTAGTCCTTGTCATCAAATCACTTAAAGCAGCTAGCAAAGTCTCCAGAGGTTGCCCATCCGAATGGGCCATATCTGCCCCTTTCCTGAACTTGAGCCCATCTGCGCTCCCAATGATCCCCCACTAAACACTCCACGTCTCCTACCGTACCATCCTCAGCCTGGTCCTATTTCACTGTAACTACCACGTCCCGTATCAGTGTGGCTGGAGCCATTATAGCCTGCTTGATTGCTGTAGGAAGCCTCACTAATCACTTTCCGAGAAGAACTACCTGCTCCACTTACTACCCTTTCTGCCTCCCAAGCTGCTTTAATCAATTCAACCTGATCTAAATCCAGTCAGGATCCTATGAACACCTTAATAGGTTTCCTTAAACCATCATAGATCAAATCTGTCAGCTGTTTCTCCTCGATTTCAGCCAGGGAGCATACCAACAACAACCTAGTACAATAAGCCATAACAGATTCTTTTTCCTTCTGATGTATTAACAAAGCTGTCCTTCTCAATTCAGAGGGGGTCAGAAAGTATCAGGCTACCTTCTGGATAACACCATCTCTGTCACCTTTATTTAACTCTGCCTCCATTTCTGCCAACAAAGCCGTTCCTTCCATAGGGCCTGCACAAGTTATTATCAGTTCTCTTAAATCTTCAGGATCTAAATGTTTTCTAACCATGTATTCCAACAGCCAAGACAAATACATTCTCTTAGTGAAAGAGTCCATTTGTTTAGCCATTGCCTGTTTTTTAGTTTCAGTCAGGGGACGATTTACTTCCTCTTGTATTTGCTGTGAAGGCTGAGGCATTTTTGCTATTACTACTGGCTGGGCTGCCGGAGGCCCTGGGAGGTGCTCCTCTTCTTCTTCCACCTGTATATTTATTCTTTCCGGACATGTATGGGTTAAAGCTGTTATTCACTGAGCCTTGGTTACATTTTTGTGCTACAACAATTTCCAAGTCACATTTCAGGCATTCATTCTGCAATTTTAGTTTTTCCAATTCCTGTTCCAAACTTTCTTGCACAACATATCGCTGACATTCCAAAACATCTCGCTCCTTTACAAGCTTATCTACAACACAATACACAGCACAGATGACATGTGCTGCAGTTTGGGCTTTCTAGGGTATGTAACACTTTTGGTACCTCAACAGTAAGTTGTCCAAAACTTTCTCATGCAGTGTGGGAACTGTATCAGCCAGACATGGATCAGACCCCTCGCTTTTAAACACCTGTCTTAACAAACACTCATTAACCACACCCGGAGGCTTTGCAGCATCCCCCTTGTCCTCCGGTTTGAAGACCCTTCCCTGTTTGTGTTTGTGAAACATCATCGACTCTAGGAATGACCAATACAACCCCGCTCACCGCTATATTTCCCTCTCTGTAACTAAATCTGGTACCCAAGCTAAAATTAATATAAGTCAGAAGTGATTCAGAACAATATTTAAATTCGTTGGTTAACACCAGTGACTCAGGATACCAAGCTCTTCACAGGAAACCAGTTCAGGAACAATTTGATTCAGTTTAAACACCGTTTTTTTTCTTGGACACAACAGTAACCATCCTCTGCTACCAAATGTTGGCACCAGGGGAATGGATCTTTAATGGCTCCCAGTGGAGCAGAGGACTGTCATACCAGTGGAAAAGGTCCACAGTAATTATCTTACATACACAGCAGTTTATTTGAAAAGGAATTTCACAGGCGGTAAAGGGTTACATCATGCACATAATTCCTATGTTAGACATTAAGAACTATACATTAAGAGCTATACATTCCTCTTAGCGAGTCTCTCTTTCACAAACATACACAAACAGGCCCTGTGCTAGCCTCACAAAGTTCCTGCTTGGCAAACAGAGAAGGTGGTTACCAATTCTATGGACGATTTCTTCTCTCCAGATCAGGTCTCCTCAGCCCTCTGGTCTGTCTCAGATTCCCTCAAGGCAAGGCCTTGGTTGCCTGGAAACCCCTCTGGTCACAGTCCTATTCGAGCCCAAGGAGCAGAGTTTTGGCTACTCTGTCTAGCAATGTTGCTTCTTTAAGCGTAAATTAAGGAATTCCCCCAACAGTAATTTAATTTGCTTGATTTTTATATGCTTTTTCCTCAAAGAAGTCATGTCTTAAAATCACGTCCAGTGGCCTTGTGCCTACTAATTTTTACCTAATTCATACTTTAGGAGGAGACTGCAGAGTGGTGCCAACTGAACATTACCCCACATTCACTCCCTTATCAATCATTCACTTCAGCCCCCTGTGTGATGTCCTTCAACAGGGTTGAGATGCCCTGGTCAGCCCATGCTCCACTCAGGACGTTCTACACGGGTTGTCTGACTTCAAGTGGACATATTTGCTGACTCCAAGATCAGTATTGATCATACACGCAGCATGGAGCCAGTCAGTTTCACCTCTGGCATCCGCTTGATGCTAAGAGAAGGATTCTGCTCCCAGAATCCTCTTTCGCAGTTCAGTCACGTCAAGCCATGTTCTCACCATTCATTCAGTAGGGCCACACCAATTTGGCACCATCCCAACAGGAACCCCCTGTGTGGATTTAACCTGTAGGTTATTGCTTAGAAGGGAGCACAAATCTCAGTTTATCTTTTCTTCTGAAGCTCAGCCAATGCCTAGACACACCTTCAACTTTATTGTTTGGAACTATTTCCTGAGCCCAAAGTCTCGCCCAAACGGACATGGATCATAAACACTTGAGAGCTGCTGTTGTGGCTGGCGCTGCAGCAATCCCTTAGCTCACAGTGGACTATTATTTAACCAGGAAGAGAGATGTAGTTCTCAAAGATGTCAAAAAAGCAAACAGAATGTTGGGAATCATTAAGAAATAAGACAGAAAATATATTGTCTCTATATAAATCCATGGTGCGCCCACATCTTGAATACTGCATGCAGATGTGGTCGCCCCATCTCTAAAAAGATATACTGGCATTGGAAAAGGTTCAGAAAAGGGCAACAAAAATAATTAGGGGTATGGAACAACTTCCGTATGAGGAGAGATTAATAAGATTGGGACTTTTCAGCTTGGAGGAGATGACTAAGAGGGGATATGATAGGGGTCTATAAAGTCATGACTGGTGTGGAGAAAGTAAATAAGGAAGTGTTATTTCTCACAGCACAAGAACTAGGGGGTCACAAAATGAAATTAATAGGCAGCAGGTTAAAAACATAAAAAAGGAAGTATTTCTTCACACAACACATAGTCAACCTGTGGAACCCTTTGCCAGAGTATGTTGTGAAGGCCAAGACTCTAACAGGGTTCAAAAAAGAGCGAGATAAGTTCATGGAAGATAGGTCCATCAATGGCTATTAGCCAGGATGGACAGGGATGGTGTCCCTAGCCTCTGTTTGCCAGAAGCTGTAAACGGGCGACAGGGGATGAATCACTTGAGGATTGCCTGTTCTGTTCATTCCCTCTGGAGCACCTGGCATTGGTTACTGTCAGGGGAAAGGATATTGGGCTATATGGACCTTTGGTCTGACCCAGTATGGCCATTCTTATGTTCTTATGTTAATCTGTTATCTGTTGTCTGATTCTTAGGTTGTAAGCCCCTTGAGGCAGCGACTGTCTTTTTGTTCTGAGTTTGTACAGCACCTAGCACAGTGGGGTCCTGGTCTGTAACTATGCCCCTATATGCTATGGTAAAATAAATAATAAATAATTATAAATAATTTACCATATACTGTGTGAGCTTTGGCATGTTAATTGATCTCTCCGTGCCTCAGTGTACCCATCTCTTAGAAGGCTCTCTAATATCCTCATATTCCAAATGCTATAAAAGGTGTGGTAATGGTGTAAGAAGGCAAACTACTATTATTATAAACTTGTAGGGGTTGGGAATCAAGTGGGCTGTAAGCACATTTCTGGCCCCTCAGCTTCAGGAAGGCTTGACTTCTCTTGCTTCTTTCCTTTTAGGCTTGGTCAATGAGGTCAATGGGCCCAGTTGTCTGTTTCCTTGCAATTTGTATAGTCATTTATACCAGTGCAAAGCAGGTTACAATGCTACCATTCATAGCATTTCCCACTCAGCTTTGCCCTGTCCATAGGGCCCACTGGGTTTTCAAAGGGATCTGCGGGTGCTGAGCATCTTACAGGCTCAAGCCCTTACCAGTATCTCAGGCACGTTTACAAAATATCCATGTGATGCATCTGTTTCTGGAGCAACTATGTAATGAACATACAAAGGCTTTGTGTGTGTTTGTGCGGGGGTCGGGGAGGTTAAACTAGTTGCACAGTCAACATGGACCTGTTTGCATAGCAAGATGGATGGCAGTAGTCAGCACAACACACCCTTCTTCTTTACCTTTGCTTTTGAAGAGACATGCTATGTGCCTTGAAATGGAACATGTCCCTTCGCTGTTTAACACTGCTCCTTCTTTTTCGGATTGGATTTATAACTTCTTTGCCAGGGGATTAGAGGAGGAAGGCTAGAAAAAGGACTGTTATCCAGCCACCGCAAGTTTTGTGGGTTCCTTTTAATACAAAAATCCATTGTAAGTGATGCATGAACTTTAAATGACTTCGGCTCATATTCTTAAAACAAACAAATAAAGAAATAAATAAAAACCCAGGATGACTGATCTAATCCGAGCTTTCAGTTCTTCCCCTAGCAATCTTAAATGTCGGTACCTGTGTCTGTAGTTGCTGTGTCATTCATTATCCTATGCCTGTCACAAGTAATTTTGATTAACTTTACCTTTGTAACGTAATGAAATAAAACACTCATCCATAACTTGGCTTGGCAGGATTCGATTTTTTAAAATAATTTTGACAAATAATATCAACATTTATCTGTAAGCCTTTTTCTCTATTTTATCCATTTAAACTTTCACAGTTGCACAAAATTATAAGTTTTAAGTATTTCCTCCCTGATTTTTATCTATTTAAATTTTCACAGTTTCAGAAAATTATAGGGGAGGGAAGTCAGATAACAGGGTGGGTCAGACAATAATTATTTAATGACAGTAGCCATCGATTCCAAAAAATTAAAGATTTATAACCATTAGAAAACAAATGATCAACATCACATGTCAAAATATACAAAGTAAATATCCTTAATCAAACTCTAATGAGTTCTCAAGCAGCAGTTTTCTTACTTTGCCTATCTCAAAAGTTCGATTATTATCAGTGGAAATATTTTTTCATCAGTTTGTGGGTGTGTGTGTGCAAAGAAAACTGATGTTTATTGACATTTATTGACACTGACATTACCATTAAAAATCGAATCCATCCAAGCCTATCTATGATGAGATTGTCTATAGTATGTGATGATCACGAGTTTCAAATGTACAATTGGAAATATTCCAGCCTGGTATGCTGCAAATTTCGTCAGCTGTATTGAAAAGAGCTGCAAATTGTTATTGATTTTCCAGTCCTTACAATTAGATTATAAGGACTGAAAATATCCCCCAGGAAATCATTGAAAAAACTGTTGTGTAAAAAAATTACAACGTGCTTACCAAAGCTTTATAGCAAAAGGACTTTGACCATTTAGAAATTGTTGCAGGTGTAAATTCCAAAGGTGCAATCACATAGCTAATTATTAGACTATGCCAGCTAGGATCTTGATCTTGCAACTGGTTTGATGCAAGTTCAGGGGTCCATCTTCATGGATACCTTTGCAGGATCAGGGCCTAAATGAGTTCTTGCTTATTACAAATGCAATATTGTTTGGCAGTCAAAAGATGCCCAGGGCCAGGCTGTCCACTACATGAGAATTATCCATGTAGGGACCAAGAACTCTTCAAGTTTCAGTTCAGAGAGTTCCCTTTAGAGCTTAGATCATTTTCAGCTGCTGCAAGTAAGACTCCCTGACTAGAGTCATGATTACAAGGCTGTTTGCACATCTGTCCCCTTTCTGGTCACTCTGAGCACACCCTGTCAGGGTTAGAGCTCATGACCTTACCTGCCTGAGGGGAATTTTGCAATCCTTCCACTCGTAGACCAGAATAGGATACAATAGCCTGTCTATGTATCTGCTTATTGCCACACAAGTACAATTAGACATCTGAGACTAATTGCTATCCAAATCACTGGATGTGAAGCTACTTCCAGGAAATGCTCGGCATCTTGTAGTGTCCAGCTCATAATTTATTACAGTTAGTCTCAACTTAGTGCAATCCTGGCGCAGTGAATCATTTACTCTCCTGGGGCCAGCCAGTCTTTTGGGGAATGTTCCAAATCAACTAGAATCAACAGCAATCTTCCCATTGATTTCAATGGGCTCTGACTGGGGTAGGAGGTGAACCCATATGAATGCACCCCAGAATTGTGAGACTTTGCTGGCTTTGGATAACCAACTGTGAGTGGGGTGCACAAGAGGGAAAGGCAAGTGGTATGTTAAAGGGGCATTTACCCAGAAGCCTTTGGAAAGGCAAGTGGTATGTTAAAGGGGCATTTACCCAGAGGAAGCTGAGACAAAGGACTACAGCCAAAGATACTGTGGGACAGGTGTTTACTTACGTTTGCATAACTTTGAAACGTTGTTATGGTGTTTTCCCAAATTAATGCTGAGTTCCCCTTCCCATTTAATACGTTTTCTTTTGTTATACAGAGACTTAGTGTTTGCAAGTGAGGCAGTGTTGCCTTTCAGAGGAGCCCACGGATGATGTTTAGTTTTCCAAGATTTCTGGATGGGGATGTGACGCTGGCAAACCAGGGGCCAGCTCATGCCAAGGCCCCTGGGCCTCAAGACAAATGCATAGCTGGAAACCAATCTGGCTCTCCTTTTTGTCAGTATTATTAAAATAGCTATTGGAGTTATAAGAATGTG
Source organism: Trachemys scripta elegans (assembly GCF_013100865.1). Taxonomy (NCBI): domain Eukaryota; kingdom Metazoa; phylum Chordata; order Testudines; family Emydidae; genus Trachemys; species Trachemys scripta. Next base: position 7,282,132 of record NC_048309.1, read on the forward strand.
GTTAGTGGTTTTGGACTTTATGAAATGCTTGTAGGATGCTGCATGTATTAAACTTACTTATAATATTTGTATCCCGTGTTAGGAGGTAATATTTAAGTGTTTGCTCTGTAAGTATAAAAACGTTTGCTAATGGCTTGTCTACACTTACTGAGCTGCAGTGGCGCAACTGTACTGGTACAGCTGTGCCCCTGCAGGGCATGTGGTGAAGATGCTCTATGCCAACGGGAGAGACCCGTTGGCATAAGAAAACCACTCCTGTGAGCAGCAGAAGCTATGTCGGTGGGAGAAGCTCTTCTGCTGACATAGCACTGTGCACACTGGCACTTATGCCGGAGTAATTTATATCCCTCAGGGGGTGGAATATTCACACCCCTGAATGACATAAATTTTGCTGACATAAGTTGTACAGTAGACATAGCCTAAGACTGTAAACCTGGACAGTCAGGAGAGAAGCATTTCTAAGTGGGACATCCTAGTTTACCACAAGAGGTGTCATCTCCTCCCCAAGAAAAGAAGGCCTATAGACACCAGACAAACCATCGTGGAACATCAGTGGACAAAAAACTTTGTTGACTGGATCCCCCACACTCATGAAGAGAGTATGTGCCCAAGCCCTTGTCCCACCACAGCTTGAACACCGAGGGAAGGGATTAAAAGAAATTATCATTGGTATGCTGCTTAGAATTTGGAGACGGCAATGTTTCTAAGCATAAGCAAGGGATCCCCAAGCTGCATAGTTTGGGTTAGTCCTAAAGGACGTATAGAACTTGCATATATAGCAGCTACTATCACCTTCTAGAACCCAAGACTGTAACTCATTTGTGTGTGTACATTTGCCTGCTTTAACCTTGTCAATAACTTTTATTTCTTTTCTTCGTTAATCAGTCTTTATTACAGGATTGACTATAAGTATTGTCTTCGATGAGTGATCTGAGGTACAACAGACCTGAGGTAAGTGATTTTTGGTGTAAGGGACCATCTGTCACAAAGGCAGGCTTGCCTGGGTGGCAAGACAGCCCGGAGTGCCCAAGCGGACGGTCTGTGACTCCATGGTAAGGCGGATATAGTGCTTGTGGAGTTCACACTTGTTATTGGGTTGGTGAAATCTAATTAGAGAACATATAGCCACTTTGGGGTTTGTGCCCTTCTTCTTGACAGTCTGCCCTGAGGTTGGCACCTACGTTCGTGAGCCTCTCCAGCTAGTTTGACAGGGGTTCTAGCCAGTTCTCTTTGGTAACGGTAAGAGGAACCCCTAGATATTGAATCCGGCCGTTATTGCTGCCAATGCCGCCTGGCAGAATGGTTCCATCTCCATCAGCAGAAACTCCAAAGAAATCATTGCTTGACTCAGCACAGCGGTGGGACACCCCTACCAGAGGGAGTGGGGCTACTGGGATAATAGGAAGTAACTCAGGTAATACTCAGCTCTGTTCTGAATGCAAACCAGCAGTGATCTTCAGGGGAAGAGACCTCTTTAAGTTCTGCTGCAGCTGAGCTGAAACCCCCAACCCCATGGAGTATATACCATACTCGTCGTATCTGTGCATGCACTGGGCTTCCCTGCCGCCATCCCCAAATCCAGGTGATGGTGTGATGGATGCCACCCTCTGCCCCAGTGAGTCAGGGATGGGCTTTGGGAGTGGGAGAGCCCCTCTGTCTCTTTTCAGAGCTCCATTTGCACTTTCTGATCCCAGAGCTCCAGCAGGCTCCCCGTTGCAGAGCCCACTTGAAAACCAGGCCAAGTGCAGGCTCATTCTGCTGTATATTTTAACAGCTACTGTTCTACGGCAGATTCCTGGAGGCATAACTCTCTGTTTGTTTGTCCTTTTCAGAATAAATAACCTAACTCGCCCTTTGTAACATCAGAGTGATCCAACCAACCACATACTTGCCAAACAAGGTATCATGATATAGCCCTTTGGATACAGAGAGCCAGATTCCAGCCCTTCCCTGGTGCTGGCATAAACAGTGAGCTGGAAATCCCCTTGCATGGGGGAATCCCGGGGTGTCATAGAACAAGTGTCACCAGTTCCTGGGAAGGGGCATGTTGGGAGCATGACGAGACTATTGCTGCAATCCCGGCTGTACCAACAGCTCCTTAGGGCTAGTACCAGGAGTCCCAAGTTAGATCAGCCTTGAAGCGGCTCTAACTTGTAACGGGGGTTGAACTGGATGCCCACCTGGCCCCAAGAAAGGGGATAGGAGAGGGCCAAAAAAGTGCAGAGCCATCTTTGCCTTCCCACAGATGTTGCAGTGGGTGCAGCTCAGCCGGACCAGAGGTTCAAGTCCACAGCATGCAGCACACCACGCACGCCATGGCTAGCTTTGGTAAGGCTTGCTTTGTGGTGGGCAGGCTGCCCTTATACAGTTGAAGGTGGAGGAGAGAAGGCCTCTTGCTGACATGCTGTTCTCTTTCAGCCTCTGCTTGACACTTTCCCATAAGCACATTCAGAAATCTAAGGAGCCTGAACTTTAGACCTTTTTTGGCTGAAGGCTGAGGAGTGGCTTGACATTGTAATGAGCACTGGGTGGGTGTGGGTAGATATGCTGCATTGGACTTTGAATTGTTTTGTCATTACAACTGGCTGAACTTTAAGATGTCCTGATTACTAAGAATCTCAAGCAATAATAAACTTGTTGATCTCAGCTCCACCTCCTGGCTTTGTCCCAGCTTTCGTGCTTACTTTCCCTTTCTTGATGAAACCATCTATCTGTCTCTTAACCTCATTTTATATCACCTCTGGTTTTGTTCCACAAATACCAATACATCTCCTCCCCCATTCCACTCTGTTCCCATGGCAGCAAAAATTCAACCATCATGCATATATTATATAACAATCCTGCATGGCCTAGAGAAAAGTATCCTGGACTTGGCATGATTCTTGCATGTTCTTTGCATTAAGTGATCCTTGCATGTCTTGCAGTTCCTGGTGGGGCTTTATATTTAAACAGAAACTCGACCACCCCTACAGCTTTTAATAAATTAAGTCTAAAATTATATTTCAAATACTGACAGTACTTAGATTCTCTAGCTCTACCCAAGGAGTGAAGTCATCCCAAGCTGTCTCCTATACATTTGGCAGCGTTTAGATGTCTTTGTCTCTGAAAAAAGCAACAGAGAGTCCTGTGGCATCTTTAAGACTAACAGATGTATTGGAGCATAAGCTTTCGTGGGTGAATTCGTCAGACGCATGTAATGGAAATTTCCAGAGGCAGGTATAAATATGCGGGCAAGAATCAGTCTGGCGATAACGAGGTTAGTTCAATCAGGGAGGGTGAGGTCCTTGCTAGCAGTTGAGGTGTGAACACCAAGAGAGGAGAAACTGCTTCTGTAGTTGGATAGCCATTCACAGTCTTTGTTTAATCCTGATCTGATAGTGTCAAATTTGCAAATGAACTGAAGCTCAGCAGTTTCTCTTTGGAGTCTGGTCCTGAAGTTTTTTTGCTGTAAGATGGCTACCTTTACATCTGCTATTGTGTGGCCAGGGAGGTTGAAGTGTTCTCCTACAGGTTTTTGTATATTGCCATTCCTGATATCTGACTTGTGTCCATTTATCCTTTTACGTAGTGACTGTCCAGTTTGGCCAATGTACATAGCAGAGGGGCATTGCTGGCACACGATGGCATATATAACATTGGTGGACGTGCAGGTGAATGAACTGGTGATGTTGTAGCTGATCTGGTTAGGTCCTGTGACGGTGTTGCCGGTGTAGATATGTGGGCAGAGTTGGCATCGAGGTTTGTTGCATGGATTGGTTCCTGAGTTAGAGTTGTTATGGTGCGGGGTGTGGTTGCTGGTGAGACTATTCTTAAGGTTGGCGGGTTGTTTGTGGAAGAGAACTGGCCTGCCTCCCAAAGTCAGTGAAAGCGAGGAATCATTGTCCAGGATGGGTTGTAGATCACTGATGATGCGTTGGAGAGGTTTAAGCTGAGGGCTATAGGTGATGGCCAATGGAGTTCTGTTGGTACCCCTCTGATATTTGTCTCTGAAGTAACTTTTTTCTCAGTTCTCACTTCGTCTCACTGATACTTCATCTGTGTCTTTGCAGTTTCTCTTCCTTTTTTTAGTGCAAGGTTTTTCCTCCAAAGATAATGAGAGTATATTAATATAGAGGGTACAGAATCCAGGGGGAAAATACATGAGACAAGAATAATAGCAGCAAAATGTCATTGCAAAGAGAGATCATATTTATGTCATCGGTTGGGGATATTTTAAGCTTACCTACTGTGACGCATGGCTAAAAAGGGTTAAACACCCTGCAAAATAAATAACCCACAGAAGACATGTGGGGAGATAATGTTTGTGTTTTTGTGTATTTACATATGTCTGAGTAGGGTGGGCAATGTCATCAACAGTCCCTGTCTATGCTGTTTTCTGATAATTCAGAGGTCAAAAGAACATCCTAGCATGTAAATGAATTGTAAACATGGGATGTCTCAGTATTCATCTCTCTTTGAAATGTACTGTGAATGGTGGCGGAACAAGCAAATGGCCTTATGTTAATTCGTATAGCTAAGTACCGGTGATGGACCTCCTTCAAAGTCATCCTAATTCCCTTTTGTTCCCTGAGGAATTCCAACTTGTCAAAAGACATGAAATTGTATAAAGGATCCTTGAGTCCTGATTTTGTCATCTCAGATCTGCTTCGACTTCATCAGGGGAAGTTTGAGTCACAAGACTGAGGTCCCAGTTATGCTGGTACACCCTGAATATGAGGTCATAGAGAAATTTCTGACTACCTTTGAACATCGAGGTGAAATTCACCATATCCCAGAGGATCAGCGTATGCCTGTCCTGCTGACCAAATTAACTGGGAAAGCCAGGGAAGTGTTCAGTGAAATGGGTATGAATGAAGTCTTGAATTATGTAAAATATAAAGATACTGTGCTAAAACATTTTAAGTTTACCTCTGAAACTTACAGGTTGAAATTTCTACATTTCTAAATGTCTAATGGTATTTCTTATGTGGAATGTGCTCATAAACTGTTAGGTTTTGTCAGGAAATGGATGACTGGTGAGAAAGCTTGGGGTAATTTTGAACAGTTCATGCAATTAATTACATTTGAACAAATGTTAAATTTGGTGCCAGATGAGGCCCGGGCTGCTATATGCAATGGAAAGCCCAATTCTGTTTTGCAGGCTGCTGAAATTGCAGATGAATTTGTGCAGAATTGAAGTCATGACTGAAGTAAGCCCCTGGGAAAGAATAATCACTATTCACCCCAGTTTAAAAGAAAGGAAGGGTCTAGGAGTAAACCTAACCCCAACATGGATAAAAAAGCTCATGGAACCCCTGCTCCTGATTGCCACTTGCCGCCCCATCCAACCCCCCCTCCTTTCTGACTGTCCCCCCAGGAACCCTGCCCCCATTCAACCCCCTGTTCCCTCCCCGACCGCCCCGACCCCTATCCACAGCCCCACCCCCTGACCACCCCCAACTCCCCTGCCCTCTATCACCTCCCCCCCCCGGCTCCCTGCCCCCTTACTGTGCTGCCTGGGTAAGCAGGGGAGGGGACAGCAGGGGAGGAGCCGAGGGCTAGCCTCCCAGGCCAGGAGCTCGGGGGCCGGGCAGGATGGTCCCGCGGGCCGGATGTGGCCCACGGGCCATAGTTTGCCCACCTCTGATGTAGGGGAAGGGCAGAGTCTCGTGAATTATGTCAGAACTGAGTCTTGGAAGGGTAGTGATGAGTTTATTAGAAACGCAAAGGTGAATGGTGTGGATTGTCGTGGTTGGTGCGACACAGTGTCAGACATTTGGTTAAGAAGTGTTGTGTCCGAGAGAAGGACAAACTGTCAGGCAAGAACATAACTAGATGAGTTTCCTGTAACTGCTCCTTTAGTTAAGATCCACCTGGAGTGGGGGGGATTTTAGTGGTGAACTGACGGTCGGCATTCGAGATAAACTTCCAGCAGACGTTCTGGTAGGGAATGATATTATGACTAAGTTTAATATGGTTAATGTCATAACAAGGTCTCAAGGGAAGTATGGTGCTGACGCCTCTAGTTTTGCCTGATATCAGTGAAAAGAGCTGCGAAGGGGAGGAGATGCCTCCAGCTGGCTCTCCACTAGGACCCCGGTCACACCTACTAGACTCTTTTCTGTATGACTTGATCATTTCAGCTCATATCCAAATGTATTTTATTAACTTTTGAAATGTAGATGTACTGCACTCAATCACGCTGTATCTTGGCCATGGGTTTTTAAAAAATGTAAAGCCCCCAATTGTTGGGGGAATCAGCTTAAAGACGCCTGTGTTCTACCTTGAGCTCTGCCTTAGCCTCACTGTGGGATTTTGGGCAACTCTGTGCCTCACATCTAACCAAATACAAAATGAGGATAATAATGTGGCCTCTTCTTTCAGCACCAACAGTGTCCCACTGTTGCCACCAGTGCTGCCACTCTGCCAAACTATAGCAGAGTTCTGGGTCCTTGCAGGCCAGCTTCCTAGTGGAGGAGAAATCAATGACATGGAGTCTGGGTATACTCTGGCTGTGACGTGCTTTATTTACACCACGGGCAGTCCCAGGAAGCCTCTCTCTCCCAAGAATGGCCTCCAATTAGACAAAATAAAGCATTTTGGGTTCTGACAAATTGACATATTCATCGGAGAGTTCCCCGCCAGCTCTAATCATAATATACATGATTCAAAGCAGCACTGGCAGAGAAAGGATGATCCCAGGGCCGGCTCCAGGGTTTTGGCCGCCACAAGCAGCCAACACAAAACAAAAAAACCAACCCCTCCCCCCAAAAAAGCCGCGATCTGCGGCGGCAATTTGGCAGGAGGTCCTTCACTCCCAGGCGGAATGAGGGACCGTCCGCCGAATTGCCGCCGAATACCTGGACCTGCTGCCCCTCTCCGGAGCGGCTGCCCCAAGCACCTGCTTGAGAAGCTGGTGCCTGGAGCCTGCCCCGGATGATCCTGTAGGGAAGTCACTGGAACAGCACACAGTTCCCAGCTCTGCCACTGACTGTGTGTATGTGATCTTTGGCAAATCACTTAATTTCTGTACTATGGAGAAAATAACCCTTCACCACACTGAAGAGCCTCCACTATCTACGTGAAGTAGTCTGACTCTACTGTGATGCCATCTTAGTGATTCCACTGGAAAGCACACAGTATTATCCTAGCCAGCGAGGGATAGTGGACTCCTTTAAAGGCATGTGTTTGTCCGTGAAAAGAGCTTCCATGCAAGAGCAACAGCCTCAGTGTAACAAATGAGATGCCCTCCTTCAGAGTCAGCAGATCATATGGCGTTAGTCACATGCAACGATTACTGCAACCCAGATGCAAAATGATCCCAAATTCCCTCCCGAAGACCCGAGTAGTCATCCTTTTCTGCTCACAATTACAGAACAGACTAATGGGGCATGAGAGAAAACAAGGCAAATGCATTCCATACATTGGCAAGTGCACTCTTAATTATTCCCTATTTACCCCATCAATCATTTCCTGTCCCAAATGCCAAGTCAGGAGTTGGCCACTTGCACAAATAGACCCTGCAACCACCTGAGATAGTCTTGTGAGCGTCATAGTAACCATGTCAGCCTGTGCGGACGCACAGGCATCACCTCACCATAACTGGAGGCAAAGAGAGTTTCAAGGCACCTTAGCACCTCTCCAGAACTGTCCCTGGTGCAATTTAGAGCATCCATAGGGCTATGCTAATTAGGGTGACCAGACAGCAAGTGTGAAAAATCGGGATGGGGGTGGGGGGTAATAGGAGCTTATATAAGAAAAAGACCCAAAAATCGGTACTGTCCCTATAAAATCAGGACATCTGGTCACCCTAACGCTAATGTACACTGGCTAAAATGTTAGACCCGCAATAGAGGTCTCCTTACGGGATGAGGAGCAAGCAGATACCGGACACAGTGTTGGTATACAATACTCTACATGCTCTTTATTGTTTACAAAACAAACCTTACTCACTCCACATTCACACCCCAAACTATACCAAAGTCCAAAGGTCAGAATGGTCCCGATGGCTAGTCGAGTTTCCTTCTGTCAGGATAAGATCATAAGATGTGGGGAACCGGTAAAACCAGATCTATATTCACACGGGACTCTGGATCAATAAACGACTCCGACTTGCAGAAATCATAGGCATCTATTTATAGTCCATTCCGTTGCGTCATCAATTCTTTGCCTTTGCTTATTAGGCCTTCTACCCGCACAATTCCAAAGAGACAATCCTGGGCGGGCCGCCATGACCCAAGGCGTGCCATTTCCTCCAATTCTTATACAATTTTATACCAGCCCAGCTGGGGTTATTTCCTTTTTTTTTGATGATGATTTTTGATATTTTTCTCAGAACATAAGATTGTTTTTGCACAAAAGAGTTCTAATAGTCCTTGACCTTAAGTCCTTGTTTTGGTGGCTAACTTGCAACGCACACATTCACGTCAAGCATGCATCATTCATACCAGGCCTCAATGACCTGTAACATATCACATGGATATATGAATCACAATGTGTGTATATATATATATATATATATATATATCCCAACAAAAACAGTCCCCTAGAGATCAGTCCGCTGGTCAGGGATCAACGCATTGTGTTGGCCCTATGGCCCAGGCAGCCTCAACATGCCTCCTCATCCTTTCCACCCCTCCAAGGTGCTGCTCTGCCAGCTTTACGTCTCCAGAGCACTGCCTAGCTTATGCCAAAAGCATGGGGAAATATGACCATGTAAGATGGCACCAAGTCTGCAGATAAGGCTTGTGAATGTGAGCTACCCTTTCAGTGAACTTGAGCTCCAAGTCTCAGGTTTGCATCAACACACAAAATCAGATGAGCGTCACATGGCGCTGGAATTTCATCGTGATCACACGGGAGCGATGAAAGGTGTATTTTGGGTGTAGCACAAGGAACCGGATCTAAGGATTTGGGCTGTTCCAGCACCAGGCTAATCAAAGAGCTTATGTGTTCCTCAGCTAGTGACTCAGAACGTTACCTCAGGTGTGCATGTGTCTGCCTGGGAACTCCATTCACCACAACGCTCTGCATCAAAGGGTTTCCCTTATTCAGTGCAAAAAGACCACTGTACTCTAAGGCGATCTGAGAACGGCTCTGGCAGCCCTGTCCTTGAGACCAAGCGGTGAAAGCAGAGGCTGTTGATAAGAGGCACTAGAGAAGGAAGTATTATTAAGGCTCCTGGACTTTCTGATAAATAGAAGTTATTCATATATACATGAATAGGCAGGAATGCACATTTCAAACATAAATTTCCCTGCTCGCCCACCCTCCACCCAAGGATATTCATCTGATTTTTGGTTTTATCCAATAAATACTGATAAAACACCCCCCAATACAAATAATAATAATAATAATAATAATAATGAAATCAGTGTTTATCCAATAAATGCCAGAAAAGTACTGGAAATGTTAACTTGTATCTAAGGGCTTGTCTACAGGGAATAGTAATACAGACTATGGGGGTGAGATTTCTTATGCGCACTTATGTGTTGAATATTAATTGGTCCATGTAGACCCTGCTGGGGCACACTAAAGCTACTACTATTGCTTTAAAGCATACTAGGGAACTTTATAAAGAGATCTCTCATTACAGTATATAATATACATTACTTATTGCCATATATATAAAGAGAAAACCCTTCATCATCCCAATGTTTTGTCTACATAAAACTAAAAAATAGCTTAAAAATAAACCCTGAAAAATGAAATTAACAAATCCTGAATAACAAAAGCCTTATTCATAATCACGTTTTCTGAGTGCAAATGAAACTTGCTTAAAATATCAGCTGCACAAATGTGTAGCAGTCCTAGGCAGCAATTTTTCTTTCGTAACTATGCACTCCTGCAGATACACACTCCCTTTCCTAAGTCGGTGGCCAGCAAAATATGCATAGCAGTAGGGCAGGAAATTCACGGAATAACTGGATAATCAGCCTAAAGGGTGAGTGGAGCCCTATGGGCTTCTCTGACACCTGTGCAAATTACTGACGCGTTCCAGCCAATAAGGCCCTCTTGGGTACTTTTCTCAATGCTCATCTCAGCTAAGATTTTTAAGGAAAAAGAGGGAAAGAAGGAAACAGAAGTCTCACTGCTCCACCTAGTGGAGATGAAAGGGAAGTTGATTCATTCAAAAACAAGCCTAGCTTTTGTGGCGTTTGGGAGAAAAACCAATCTGGAATGCTCTATTTATTAACTATTAATTATTAATTATTAGTAGTATTAGTAGTAGTACTAGTAATAGTTCTGAAGGGTTAAACACTTTCCTGCTTCTGTAGGCTGAGTTCATTGTGCATCTCAGGGGTTCCTTGCATTCCTCTATTCTCCCACTCAAGCTCCCTGTGGGTCACTCTCTATTTCAGGGACTCCCTGAACCCCCACCCCCCCGATCCATCCCTTCTCCTTCCTCGTGCCAGGGGTTTTACCCTCCTCCCAACATTTGTTCCTTCCCTCATGCCTGGGGTTGTTGTTAATTATGGTTATTATTATTGTTGAGCCTAGAGGCCTTAATCAAGACTGGGACTACCATTATGCTAGGTGCTGTAAAGAAGGTGAAGAGCTTTCAGGAAACAGTGAAAACTCCTGAGAAAGGAGCAAAGTGCAAGGCTGACAAGGACCTGATCTCTTATGGCAAATTGCAGGCTCCAGACTTCTTAATGAGTTTTCCTGTTAGCTGTCTCGTAGATCTACTACCTCTCCACAAATATATGGGCATCCCCTGTTCGAGCAGTGCTCTGTAAATGAGAGATGTCTGCAAATAGCTTATAGGTAGAGTGCCAGTAGATGGAGTTCAAGAATATGTTCCTGTTTTTTTGTAGGACTTATTGACATTTTTTATTCAGCTCTTTCCACCCGGGAACCAGCCTGGCTATTCAACAGTGCTCCATTATTTACCTTAAAATAATACCCTCTACTTTTCTAGTTTGGTTTATTTGGCGATCTGATGGTGCTTCGCAACCATTTGTTGACTACTCCTCACTACACAGCAGCCTGCTTATTCAGACAGCTGCTTTCTGCACCAATTAGAAACTTCCATCCTGTCATCCTCCAAACTTAGCCCTAACCAGAGTGCAGTACAGTGGACTACCCTGGACTAGCTCAAGCAGATGTGAGGGGTACGATCCACTGTCAAGTTTCTCACCCACATGGCTATGCTGATCATGATCACTCAGGAAATCCCACCTTTTGAAATATCACATCCTGAAATAGCTTCCTGTTGATTCGACATAGGATTTATTCAGAAGAAATGACTAGGGGACCACAGGCATCTTACTCAGGAAATGAAAAGTCAAATGGAGAACCCTGACCTTCTCATGACATGTCTATGTCAATTCAATTTAGTAATCAGCCATCCTGGACACACTCTCACACACACCCAGTTGGAACTCCAAACATTGCACACAATGTACCCTTCTCTGTGAGTCATTTGGTAAATTCAACCTTCTAACGTTACTCAGTTACACTGAAAGAACACGAACGCAGTCCAGGCCTTGACAGAACAATCCAGGCCAGTGAGGGAAGTCTGCAGTCAGCTGCCTATACTTTGTAAGTCTACATTTGATTTTAAGGCAGCCGGTGGAGCCCTGGAAACCTATTTCTCTTTTCAGGTTACGATGTTTGCCGAAGCAGAGTGGTTAAGCCACAAAGGGAGCACACTATTCTAGGCCACATCACAAAAGCCAGAGTGGCAGCCTCTGTAGCACTTATGTGCTTTACCAATAGTCAGTCACCTGATGTGCCCTGGAAGAGTCTGTAATCTGTGGACCTCATCCTGAAAACGCTTGTCCACATGCCATTAATTTTTACTTGTCCAAGTACTAAAGAGAACAAAATCTGTGATGGTGGCGAGAACATTAGACATGGCTAAATCTGGTTAGCTAGAATGAGAATATGAACCAAAACAGACCAAAGAAGTTCTTTTCAGCCAGGCTGCTTGGATTCCTAGGGACACTCAAAAGAAAATAGTAAAAATATATTGATGGACATGGGAAACCACAATCTTGATTCCAAACCTTTAGTCAGGAGGAGCCAGGGAACAGGGCACTGGGCTATGAGTCAGGAGGCCTAATCCTGGCTCGGCTACTGATTTGGAAAGTCACCCTCTCTGGGCCTGAGTTTGCCCATCTATAAAATGGAGAGAATGATGCTTATGCAGCTTTTCGAAGTATTTTGAGCTCTACAGACAAGAAGTGTTAAATATCCTTATCACTAGACTGTATTGTGTCCAGACCCTGTTCCATTACTTTTTTGCTTGTTTATTTTCAGATACAGATAAAAACCATTTGTATTACAATCATTATATCCTGAGTGCTAGGTCAGGCCAATTTCACCAAAGACCCTTTTCTTTACACAAATAAAGATGTGTTTTATATATAGGAATATATACAGCACATTACACCTGCTCTTCTATTATGTTTCTACTTTCTGTTAACAGAACAAGCGGTCACTGGTAAAGACAGGACCCCTCATCAGTATTTTGTTATAATCCAAACCCTTCCAGCCACTGCCACTAACAATTTAGTGAGCCCTCTGCCTGCTGCTTAGAGTGTGAGCTTGACTTACGTGGCAAGTTCTTATGGGCAAGGATCATCTTTTTGTTAAGGGTTTGTACAGCATGAAGCACAATGGGGCTTGCTTGATGTCTGGGGTCTGTCACAAGACAGCTGGCGGAGAATTAACCAACCTATGACAGGCTCCACTAGGGAGAACGAGCCAACCCAGATCCCCCTCTGGCTAGTTAATTGCCTGGGCCTAGGAAAGGATTATGAGGGCTCAGTCAAGAGGAGAGGGACTTCCCAGAGGACCTGGTTAAGAAGTTCACTGTCACACTGTCTGGAGTGGCTCACGACTGTGGGTGCCAACCTCAGGGCAGATGGTCAAAAGGCAGGGCAGACACACCAAACCGGTTGTGTGTTCTATAATTAGGTTCCAGCAACCTAGTAAAAAGCATGAACTCCTAAAGCACTATAGCAATCTTACCATGGAGACACAGACAGTCCCCTTGGGCATTCCAGTCTATCTTGCCACCCAGGCAAGCTGGACTATGTGATAGATAGTCACTTTACACCAAAAATCACAACAATTTTGGGGTTACTCCCAGTCCCAAAGGACTGGTCACTTACCCCAGGTCTGTTGTATGCAGATCTCAAACCAAAGACAACACCTGTCACCAATCCTGTAATAAACTAAAGATTTATTGACTAAGAAAAGAAACAAGAGAGTTATTTACAAGGTTAAAACAGGAGACATACATACACAAATGAGTTACAGTCTTAGATTTCAAAAGACAATATAAATTTCTATAATAAGGAGCTCTATATGTCCTTTAGGACTGACCCAGGCCAAGCAGCATGGGGATCTCTTGCTTATGTTTAGGAATCTTTGCAGAAAGAGACCTCAATTTCTTCTGGTTAGAGATTTTGATTCCCTCCTCTTCCCCCCGCCCCACACCCCTGTCTGCACACACACTCTCTAGAGTCCAAGCTAATGCTGCAGGGAATCTCTTCATGGGTGAGATGGGGGAGCAACTGACAAAGTCTTTGTTTCCCAGTGGCCCATGATGAGTAGTAGATAACACCTCTTCCGGTGAAATAATATTTCACACTTGGAAATGCTTCTCCCCTGACGGTGGGGAATTTACAATGTTAACAAACATTTGTATAGTTACGGAGCAAACATTTCAACATTACCTGAGAACATGGACTAAGCAGGATTAATACATGCGGCATTCTACAAGCATTTCATAAAGTCTAAAAATTAAACACATTGTTATAACTCTAATATCTATTCTGATAACGTCAACGCACAGGAAAGCCAGACTAGTTTCCAGCTATGCATTCATAAGTGTTCAGTGAGGCCTTGGCATGAGCTGGCACCTGGTCTCCCAGCGTCATAGTCACCAGGAAAGGGAACCTAGGAAGGATACTCCTAGAGGGCAGAGGTTCTGAAGGGGGAGAGCTACAAGTGCCAAGCACTACAGAGACCTGGTCCCAGCAAAAGGTCCTTACCAGCTAGCAGTATGTGGTCCAGATTGTAGAGGAACTACACGCTGCTCCAGAGAAGAGCTGCAGTGATTTGACCTGGGAGGGGGCTGAACCCAGAGAGGGAACACATCCCAGGTGGTAGCAAGAGGCTTGACTCCAGAAGAGGGCCCGGATCAAGAGGGCTTTGCTGGTCACCCATATAGACATGCGCAGATACTGAAGCTAGCCATGGGAAGGGTAAGGTTCAGAGGATAGGGGGATATGTCACTGGGTAGCTGGCCCTCTGAGGGGTCAGGCACCCAGCCTACCTGTGACAGGCTTTGTGAAGGGGAATGAGCCAACCCAGATCTGCCTGTGAGTAGCTAATTGCTGGGATGAAGACTTGTTTGTGTATCATGTTTTGGCCTTCAGTTAAGTAAATTAAACCCCTGAAGGGACACTGTTCACTATATTAAAACCTCATTGAAACCTACATTAAAACCTAGTAGGGGAAACTGAGAAAGGGATGAGTGGGCTGCCAAGGGGTACTCCAGGTGTCTGCCATAGCAGGGCCCCTAGGGGCTCATGCAGTACAAATAAATAATAATAATAATAATTAATAATGATAGCATTTGTTACCATTAATTCAGTCGTTTGGTGAACAGTCCGAAGCAGTGGGCTGTAGCCCATGAAAGTTTATGCTCAAATAAATTTGATAGTCTCTAAGGTGCCAGTCTTACAGCTAAGCTCTCCTACTCCATTAAAGAATGCTTTAAATATTCCTCGATGCCAGAAGAGGGCACCCTTGACTACAGACGGGGAACATCCATTGCTAGAAAAAAATATACTTCAAGGGCACCCCAAGGAAAGCCCTGCCTATGAAGCACAAGACGTGTTACCTGGTCCTGGAAAAATAAAACTAAATAAAATAAAAAATAAAATAAAAAAGCTTTGAAGAACTTGCTGTAATATGTTTTCTCTCCATTTAAAAGACACCTATATGGAAACCAGGGGCTCGGGCAGCAAAAGCACTGAAATAAGGCACCTCACTTTCAAAAAAGACCAAGTCGTTGACATGGATTAACTACGGTTTAACCCAGAGCCATGAGGAAGTTTGGTAGAAGGATGTGATTTATTAGATTGTGTGGCAAAGATAAACGACTACCTCTGGGATGTTTTTCAAAGCTCCAAATTGTGTAATTAAAAAGCAAGACTCTTTCAGCTGTGCTTAAGATATAGAGGGATTTCTCTCTCCGTTTTCTTCTGAATTTCTGCAAGCCTTTATATTAGGAAGTCATCGTAGTGTAATGACCCAAACCTTTTCCAAGCTCCTTGCATACAGGCTGCATGTCTCTCTTCTCTCCCTTTTTACTTGTCTCCTCTCTAATGCTCTAAACAGTCACGCTCTCTTCTCAGAGAGACAATGTGGGTGAGGTAATATCCTTTACTGGACCAACTTCAGCAGAGTTGGTCAAATAAAAGATATTACCTCACCCTCCTTGTCTCTCTAATATCCTGGGAGCAGCACGGCTTCACCTACACTGCACACAACAATCTCTTCTTGCATGGAAATCTCCCCACATCTCTCATGTTTTTGTCACCTCTCCCTGCTCTTCCTGTTCTATCGTTTTTGAGATAGGGTGACCAGAATATATATATTGTAATCTCTTATTTCTCCCATCATAGTGGAAGGAAAAAATAAGTGCCTGTATAGAAGAGAGCAGATGATCACTGTATACAGTGATGAGGACAATAGGCATTCTGTTATTTGCTTTTCAAGACTTCACGCTCTCTTTCTCCCCTTCTGTTTCTAACCCTTCTCTGAAGAAATTCACAGGACAAGACAATATGAATAATTATAGCTAGAAGTTTAGAACCTTTTAGTCAAACAGGACAGGCATTGAGAAATCAAATTGCTTCTCCGATTGTGTTCACAGACCGAATCAAGTGTTTGTAAGGGACGTAGATATACAGCTGGGCAGAAAACTGTTTTCCTGTCCTTTGAAAAAGGTTCAGGATTTCAATTTTTTCCTATTCTGCATTGGGATGAAACCAAGGCTTTTTGAAATTTTCCATGAAAAATGTGAGCCCCCCTCTCTAACAATAGCCAAGTGGTTAGAGCACTCAGCTAGGATGTAGAAAGTCCAAGTACGAGGCCCTGCTCTAGCCTGATTCATTACTCTCTCTCTGTGGCCTAATAAATATTTAATTATTCGTACAGAGTGGAACAGCTCCCGCAAAAGAGATGGATTCTATTGCTAGGTGATTAGGACACTGAATCAGGCAGAGCAGGGATATGAACCCCTCGATCCCCGACTGGGACATTCTGGGGTGGGTCTCATTGGTTCTTTCTCTCCCTGGCTTTGAGCAGAAATTCCTTCCTGGACCTGAGAAACCTTCCCAACATGTTTTTTCCTCAAAAATTCCCCAACTGGCTCTTCTCAGATGCCACAGAGACAGGCACTGTATGAAACACAACACAGACAAATATGCTGCTCCTAATAGGCTGCAAGTGATTGGAAGTGTGGGTGAATTCTTATCAAACATTTCAATAGTAAAGAATAATAGTTTAGACTAAGCTTTTAAAAACTGGAATCCTTTTGGAATTGTGGGTGTGATCAGGCACGTAGACCTCCAAGCTGACCCGTAACTGTACCTACTTTGTACTTGTAGAAACAAAAATGGGGGGCTAGTTAAGGCCAAGTTGAAAACTGCATTTACACAGGGTCTATCATTCTGAAGATCCCCCGAGTGTGTCATAAATTACACATAATTCTCTGGCTCTGCATGTGAACGTCTTCCTCTAGTGGCCAGCCCAAGCAACTACAACAGCCTGCTACAGACTTCCAGGTGACGGGGGTTGCTTTTTCTTAGCTGATGCATTAGAACTTTGCGATTTTGGTGTGATTCCCTATGGTGGCAAATATCTGTCTTTCCAAAATGGCACCTCATATGGGACTTAAACTCCCATGGAGCTCAGGTTCTTGGGATGAGCATTTCCTAAGAGAAGACGTATATGATGAACTGGCTTAGTACTTACGATCATGTCTCTGTAGGTGGTGGATAAGACCATGCTACTTAATAACATTTAATGGAGTTGTTCCTTTAATTCAAGTGGCAGGAGCTTGGGCTTTTAGTGCAAACGGTCCTGAGTTCCGTGTCTGTGCACACAGCTGTAGCATGTTATATACAACTGCACTGAAATGCAGCCACGTCTGGCCGGGAGCATGACCACTAAGCAGCACGCAGCAAGTGAGAGGAAATTTTGCCAGGGCAAATGGCTGCTGATGAAAAGTTCCAGAAAACCTCCCGTCTCAGTCTACACAGAGTAGACAGGAATCTTTTGCAAGGTTTCCTGCGGACACCCCTCCTCCTGCCTGCCTGCTCCTGCCCCTTTCCGCCAGTGGGCCCACAGGGTCAATCTTACTGGGATTCTAGTCTGTTTGGTTCCAGGGAGTGTAGGGAATTCCAGGCCTGGGCTATAATAAGCAATTGATGTATCCTCCACAGTCAGTGGGAATAGCCACCATTTTACCATTTCATGCTGTTTTGTATATGTGTCCCTTCTGCACCATTTACCTGGCCAGGGAGGAAGGGAATGAAGCTATGAGGGGTGTATGGCTATTAACCTTCTGCCTTGGACTGGCCACATTAGCTATTCCTCTAGGCCAGGTGAAATGGCACCTGAAACATCCTTCATCTCCATCGGCTTGAAGGTTTCAGGGACTAAATCTGGGATCTCCCCATTTCCACTCTCGTGTCTGTTATTGGTGCCCATTGGGCAGGAGGGCAGAGCTAACACAGAGATGAAATGAGGGGCACATAATAAGGGAAGCAGCAAACCCGCTCTGAGCCCTACACTGGCAAGGACCCTTAGGAGCTGGCAGGGGTCCCGAGGTGTGGAACACTGCAGCCATGGTTTAATGGCCTGACTAGCATCGAAAAGCAGAGTCATAGTGAAGTCAGTGTGGCGGAAAGGACTGGCAGCCTAGGCAGCTGTGTCCAGGGACTGGAGCTCTGCAGAACTGGTTGGGGTTCTGTAGGGCTTTGGGCCAGAATTTCCCAGAAATCCTGAGCCCCTTCAGCTCCACCGCTGTCCTTCCTACCTCTCTGCAGGGAGGGGGCACAGATCAGAGCGCCTTAAAGGCATTGGGAGCTTACAAAGCTGAGTTCTGAGACCTTCAATTCCCACCTGCCCTGCAGGGGAGTTCCACTGAAAAGCACTAAATTCCAGCAGAAAAGCTACACCCTCACCATGGGTTAGTGGGATTTTAAGACCCCTAGAATCAGATTCATCCACCACTGGTAGCTGTCATGGAGCAACTTGTATCTGTGGGGCTGGAGAATATGACTTGAGCATCCCTCCTGCCGCTGCAAAAACGGCAGGGGTAGAGCATGGGAAGGAAGCCCTGGCCATCAGCCCTTCCCTTCTCTTTTTGTTTCAGAGACACAACACTCTCAGAGCATGCTCTCCTCTGTCTTATGGAAGCTTCCCATGTAAGTGGTTCGCTATGGGCTAATCAGGGTTCATGCTGTTTTTCTGGGGCCATAACATGTTTTTCCTTCTCCATCACAGCTTTTCCACTGGCTTTCAAAGAACATACACGTGTAGTGACACCAAACTCAGACGTGCTTGCGTTAGGTATACATACAGAGGGTGGAGCAGCTGGCGTGACCCAGATGAGATGATTCTGATCTTGGACCTCTGGCTGATGGAGCTATACAATCTGTTTGAACATCCCTCCATTTGCCAGGAAGATGTGGACGTAGCTAGATCAGTAACAAATGGGATTCAAACTACATGCTGGCAATCAAGAATCACGAGTAATCCTATAGCTGTGCTACGTTGTTTGGGCTGCAAAGAAAATTGATGCTGTTTTGCTTGCCAGTAGAGAAGACACCAATGAGAATTATCTTCTCCCTCTCCAACCAGCGTCATATAGTTTCTTTTTCAGTTGCTGCTGACTTGCTCCCAGTGTCCAGCTTTTTGGTGAGGATAATGTGATCACCTGGGAGCTGTGAGGTTCCCGGAGAGAAGCGCCAAATCCACAGATCAGGATTAGCGATAAATGCATGGAAAAAAGGACTTTCCTGAAAAAGCATGTGAATGCTCTTACTGTGTGACTAGCTAATGAAGATCCGCTTAGTAGTCTCTGCACATTCTTCAGCTGCAGGGTGTGTTCATTGATTCTGTGTCTCCGGCTACTTTAGTCTTCTTTGCTTATTGCATCCAGGTTAAATTAAACAGACAAAAGGCCACTGCTGAAATGCTAAGACCCAATGGGGATTGCATTAATGGTTACCAATTCCAACTGGAAAATTGGTGCTTAGATTTTTTATAGCCCGCCGTGTGGAGCTATTTCATCCAGCAGCAATAGGTAGGTCACCTCTAATTACCAGGGGTGAAATCCAACTCAGTGCGCCTTGCGCTGTCTCATTAATAAGGAATGAATATGAAAATTCATGGCTGGGAGTTTTCTCTTGGGAAAACACCTAGGCACACATTTCTATGGTTTATTACAACTCCCTGCTAAATTGAAGACTTTGGAGTTATAAGTGTGTCGATCCAAACTCTTCCCAGGTGAAGCTGGTGCTGGAGTACCCCAGCAATGAGTTAGTAACTAGAGCGGGTGGAGAAAGGTCGTTCTGGTTCACGGAGGATTTTCGATAGGTCAGAATCTGGTTTTGTTCGGACTTGGAATGCAAATCAGCAAGTTTTAAATGATTGGTGAAAGGGAATGGAGCTTTGGCACCAGAGTCGTCCACCTGGAAGGCTGCCCCAGAGACGCGGACCCTTGAAGCTCTGGGCATCCGGGCTGCTGAGGAGACGCAAGCCTGGGAGCTTGGGAGTCATGGCTACCAGGCATGGCACACCAAGCGGGCTGCCAAGGAGCCAGGTGGCTGATCTAGCAAGAGGCCAGGCAAGTTTCATTAGGGGCCTGGCGGGCAGGGCTCCATCACATCTTCATTGAAATGGAACCGTCTCCATGGAACATTTCGATTATGACAAATCAGCAAATTCAGATGAAAAAAGGTTTCAGTGGCATTTTTTCACCCAGCTCTAATTATTAGTATTTGTATTACAGTAGCAGCTAGAGGTCCCAACCGACGGCCTGAGTGTGTGTGGTGCTGTACATACACAGAACGTGCTAAATAGGCAAAGGGTGCGAGTGGGGAAACAAAGAGGGGAAGTGACTTGCTTTAGGTCATACAGCAGATCAGTGGCAGAGCCAGGCCTCTTCATTCCCACTCCAGTGCTTTGTGCACTAAGCCACGCTGCCTTTCCTGCAGAGTATGGTTCTCTTTATAACTGCCTACATGGATAGATTAGATAGGTTAGCCAAAAACATTAGATAGACTGATTAAATAGATAGGCCGCTCTTCAGGGAACAAACTGGCTCTTTGTATGTGTTTGCACAGCTCCTAGCACAATGGAGTCCCAATCCTAATTAAAGCTCTGAGTGCTAAAATAATATAAATATTAAATAATAAGACAGATCTCCTGGAATTACACTGGGAATGAATTTTGATCCTCCTGTGGTATATCGAGAGGCTCATCATCTTTGCTATGTAGACTGAATGGCTGCTGATACAGGGGCTCTTTGACTGGTGCCATTCAGGTGAATGCGTGGCTATTCTTAGCTTCACTTAACTCAGTAACGGAGAGATGTGACTCATCTTTCAAACTGTGTTGTCCCTGGTCTATAATTAGTTCACCAATAAGTGTCATGTGCTCTATTACAGTTAGATCATAAACTCTTCAGAGCAGGACTCGTTGGAACATTGGGCACTGGGCACTGTCTAGCTAATCATATTTGGACCCTTTTCTCTGAATCAGAGTGATGGCATCTCATATTGAAGAAAACAAGAATCCAATGCACTCAAGGTGTCAGATCTTTCATTCTGAAGCAGTTATTCACTACCCGTTAAGAACACACGAGCAGATCATGGAAAGCTGAGGGTGGCCAGGGCAGTCTAAGATGCCTGTGAATTCTGTGACCGGCACTGGATATTTACTTCCTTTTTTGGCCAAATTCCTTCCTCTGCCTTCCGCAGAAGTCTCACTGTCAATGGCTGCTGCTTGGTTTTTATTGCTTTGCATCCCATTTTTTCAGAGGCAAATCCTTTAATCATCAGTAGGATCAATGTCTGGGTGGGTGGGGTTAGTTCAGGAACTCTTAACACACCTTCATTTCTCCTGCCATGATCATCTTCAGTGTGTGTCTCCACTACTTTCTCTTACACTGCAGAGCTACTGTTAGTGCCAGGCTAGCTCTGTCTGACAGCCTCTTCTCTGCTATAAACCTCTACTTTCAGGGGTTTATAACTCAAACGTCAAATACTGAAGCCTAGCTCACAATTTTCCCACTTGCAGGAGTCTAACTCAAAGCCATATATTTCACCTTGTTTTTATTACAAGTAGTACTTAGCACTCAAAGCATGGCTCCAAATGCTGGGCACTGAGGAAGAGATGGGAGGCAGATCTTGAATTCAGTGGAAATGAAAAGGTTAAGATGGATGTTACAAGGATGGACCGAGTTTGGAATAAATGAATTAGGGGAAGGGGAAGGTGGTACCTATTATAGACATGAGGGGATTCTGGCTTTCATGGTTTGGGCCTGGGAAAAGAACATCAGAAGAATATATAGGAAATAGGGTTTTAAACTTAGAAATGGAGGGTAAGAGAAAGATTTGAAGACCCAAAACTGGATGGACAGATGTCATACAAGAGGATTTGAGTACCTGCGGAGTTTCCGAGGAACTGCTTCAAGACCGACTGGAATGGAGAAGGAGGACTCGAAGAGCTGACCCCATAGAGATGGGGCTAAGGCTAGAAGAAGAGGAAGAAGACTTAGCACTCCAAGTGTTCTACCGATAATAACTAATTAAACCTCACTGCTACCCTGCTAGGTAAGAAGGTCGGTGTAAGTATGTTCCTCCCATATCCTAGAACTTTGGATGGACACACTGTAGGTAAACTGAAATAAATAAAATACCCCGATGGAAAAGTTTTATGGATTTTAATAGGTATGCAAGCAATAGAGTTCAGCAGAAACACGAGGCCAGGTTCTGCCAACTTTGTGCATGTGGGCTGGATCCAAAGTCATTGGAAAGACACCAGTGGGCTTTGAATCAGTCTAAAATTGGAACGTTTCTATGGGCCAGGCCCAAAGCTCATTGAAGTCAACAGGAGTATGTCCATTGACTTTCTAGGCTTTCAATGAGGCCCTTATACAGAACATGATGGTAAAGCTACGACTTTCTATGAAACTAGAGGATGGTCAAAAACAACATACAGAAAAGTTATTCTTTTCTAATTCTATGGGATTTTCCCTACAGGAAGATAAGGGATATTAAAGGGATCAGAAAGGTTAAAGGACTCGTTCTTTATCTTTAAGGTTCCATGGACTTGACCCCTCAGTGTGGTTTTATGCCAGTCCCAGCAGCTAGGCTGCCTCTAAAGATATCCTGCGGCGTTCACCTTAATGGCCTAATCCTAAAAGTGAGCCCTTTGGACTCAGTGCAGGCCAAGCAGGCACCATCATGACTCACAGGATCAGGGCCTGACGTTACTACTCTGATCTCACCCCCTGGCATTCTCTTAGCCTTTAGCGGAGACATTTCAAAACAGCTACTAGTGGGCATACCTTACTGCACTCTATTTCTTATGAGGGCGTGAGGGGAACACTTTCTCTTGATAAACTCGAAAATATGGGCGGGGTTAAAAAAAAGTCCCGGCAAACAACATTCGAAACGATTTAGAACAGGCAATCCATCGTTAGTGACCAAGCAGTTACTTAGACTGTACACTCCTTGGGCCAGGGATCATATGTGTATGTACAGCGCCTAGCACAATGGGGCGCTGATTCGCAGAGGGTGGCCTGCTGCTGCCACTGCCATACATATAATAGATAATTATTATTAAAAGTTCTCTTGAACGTATCACCTCTAAAGAAGAGTTTCCATTTCTCCTGCCTCTCCTTTTCTCAGCTCCTCATCCTAAGGAGACTGCTCCCTTTTTCTAGAGAGAGGTTTTCAGCTGCCGAGGAAGCTCTGGTGAAAGAGGTGGACAGGTGCCCATGGCAACAGGATAGCTAGTGGGCCTGACAAAGTCCTGCTCCATCACAGAGCAAAAGCTTCTGTAATCAATTATCAACAAGCAATCATTCATCTGCAAGTCTGGCACTTACCCTTGAGAACTGACTTTCTTCTCTGAAAGGAGTTCCTTTTTCAGAGGTCTCCTCTCAGGACATTTATAGTATTTTTCCCTTTCCAACATCAGGCCGTGTAGGATACTCAGGCTGTATTGAAGGGGCATTTGCTTGAAAGACTAATTGTCAGCTTTATGCTCCGGAGTTCATCTAGCCAGGCTCTCCCTTGCTTGTTCCCTGATCCTGCACATCTCTGAATTGGATTCAGATTTCAGCTCTGGCCAGCTCCTCCAGATCGAAACCAGCCACATCCCATTCATGTCTCCCCAGACCCACTGCTTTCTGCTTTCCTGTCCCTGCTTTGGAATATCTCGCTTTTGAGCACATTCACTCGTCTTTTATGTAATTTGTCTTTCACTCTCCGCAACCCGTTCTGATAGCTCTGACCCTCATGGGCTCTGTATTCCAGCAAATGCCTCGCTCAGTCCCCTCAAGCCAAAAGGGGTGCTTGTTTTAACAATATAGCTTCCTCTGCAGCCCCAGCCATTCAAGTAGAGTCCATTTCCCTCCCGCTTTCTTCCCGGGTTGCTTTTCCTCGTCCAGTGGTTTTCCTTTCCATTTTTTCCGTACAAGACTCATTGTTACCTCAGGCATCAATAAATGCTAGCAGAGGTCAAGGAAAAAGCCTTCTACAGGCCTGGTAGCCAAATTTGCTCTATATTAGTTATTCATGTTTCTCTGAATTGTTCTGGTCCCCCCACCCTCCCCAGGAAGCTGTGAAAGGTAGAGGCTGTTAGCTGTACCATGCTGGGCTGTGAAACTCCACAGGGCCAACCTGTGGCTCCGGAGCGACATGCAGCTCTTCAGAAGTTAATATGCGGATCTTTGTATTGGCACCGACTCCGGGGCTGGAGCTACAGGCGCCAACTTTCCAATGTGCCGGGGGATGCTCACTGCTCAACCCCTGGCTCTGCCACAGGCCCTGCACCCACTCCACCTCTTCCCACCCCCTCCCCTGATCCTGCCATGTCCTCGCTCCTCCCTGCCCCCAAAGCCTCCTGCACGCAGCTGATCGGGAGGTGCGGGGGGGAGGGGAGGTGCTGATTGGCGGGGCTGTCAGAGCATGGGAGGTGCTGGGAGTGGGGGGGGAGCTGATTGGGGGCTGCTGACGTATTACTGTGGCTCTTTGGCAATGTACATTGGTAAATTCTGGCTCCTTCTCAGGCTCAGGTTGGTCACCCCTGCACTAAGCAGTTGAAATCCTTAGCAGAAAAATCTGTCCTGCACATGGCTGAAAATGCCTTTAAAATTGATTATAAACTCATTGGACCAGAGCCTCAGCTGACGTAAATCAGTGTGCTATTATTTATGTGTTTCTTTTTGTATTACCACAGCGTCTAGGAGCCCCACTCGTGAACCAGGACCTGACTGCGCTAGGTGCTGTACAAACACAGGACACAAAGATGGCCGCCCTCCCAAAGATCGTACAATCTCAGACAAGAGACAGACATGGGAATCCAAGAAAACAATGAGGAAAATATTGGTCCACAGGATAAACAGTGGTGTCAGCACACCAGCCGCCTAACCCTTGTCAAGTTTTTTGTAGGCCTCATGGGAAAGGTGTGGTTCCATTAGCTTCAATAGAGCCAGGCCAATTTATACCAACTGTCGCGCTGGCCTGCTGTTTTTAATTGTGTTCCCAGCTATATGATATTATTCCTCACTAAGGATGAGCTACACACATAGGAACGCTGGTTCGTTTTGCTGGGTTGGTGGCAAGTGGTCGGGGTGCTCCAGTGAATCTGGCCCATCATGCTTAGCCTTCCAAAAGAACAAAAAGCACCATGGAGCTGACACAAAGTGAGGAGAATTTCAACCCAAAGGGAGAGTTTCTGGGAAAATGTGTTAAATATATTCATTAATGAACTGGAAAAATGGAGGGGAGCAGTAAGGTAGCAAATGAAAAGAGTGAGCTAATAGGGTTAATTAGCTACAGGATCAATTAACTAGAAAGCCTGCAGCTGCAAATGCGATAATATACAGAATGGTGTGCTTACCGCTGTAAATATACAAACCTGCTGTGTAAGGACTCACTCTGCCCTGGGGCTGATCACTTTCAACTCCCGCTGTGTATAAGGACCTTGGCAGTTCTCAGGATCAGGACCCAATTACAGCTTGACACAAATAACTTTGCCATTTCTAGTTCATCACCAGTCATTGTTTCCAAAGTAGCAGCAACTGTAAGCGAAATACCCTTCGCTCCCCCTTCCCCGCACTTAGCATCAGCCAGCTAATTCATGTATTTGGCATTTCACTGTTAATTCAAAGATGCAACCCCTGGAAGTGTTAGAACTTGGAAAACAAACACTCCACAGGCTTTGGCTTTGATGATGGTTAAACACCTTATGCATATAACAGGTACACCTCTGAGATTTCTCAAATCAACTGCTATTTAACAACAGCGTACAGAGAGGTGAATACTAAACCAGGCCCTCAGAAGGAAAACAGGCGACAGTTTTCAGGAGGCAAAATCTGAAGTAACATTTTTTTAATTGCGTATGTGTGTGTGTGCATAAGTTTGTGAGTGTGTGGTGTGCATGTGTACGTGTGTGTGTGCGCGCATTCACGCGTGTGTTTATGTGGGGAAACCTCTTCTTGTCTTCGGTGGGGGCAGGATCAGCGCTAAGGTGTGTGTAGCAGGACATTTTCACTGACAACTGGGCAGATGTTCAAGGTCCAGGTGCTTACAAGAAAGCAGCTGCCAATAAAATGAATGCAGCCTGTTGAGGAGAGCAATAATTCTGATTTCACACAGTTGTGATCCACTGGTTGGATGTTAAAACAATCAACCCCTGATTCTCTCTGTGGCTTGAGTCTAATCGTTTTGTTTTGTTATTAAATACAGTAACTAAATTAACGAAAAGATATGTCACCCATAGTATGATTCCAGCAGGGGAAAGTCTGGCAATCCTTAGGAGGAAAAGCTATAGGTATCGCAGGGAGGATAACCTCAGTAATAATAATAATCCCGAGATCTTGTACAGCATTTTAATGAAATAAGACAGCAGAGAAAGGATCCTTTCCTTTGCCTTCTCCAAGTAGCGCTTAGGTTCTTCAGTGCAGGCATGTCTGCGCTACAGCAGCACGGCAGTACTCCAGTCATGGAAGGGCTGTAGAAAATCCACTCCCTTGAGAAGTTGGGGGGTTACACTGGGGGTTGGGTGGTAATATCAGGGCGTGATATTTTTTGAAGTCCTGAGCAACGTAGCTAGGTTGACTAAAGTT
Source organism: Trachemys scripta elegans (assembly GCF_013100865.1). Taxonomy (NCBI): domain Eukaryota; kingdom Metazoa; phylum Chordata; order Testudines; family Emydidae; genus Trachemys; species Trachemys scripta. Next base: position 7,308,509 of record NC_048309.1, read on the forward strand.
TTAGATATAGACCAGGCCTAAGTGTTTGTACAGTGCCTGTCATAACGGCCTAATCACATTTAGGGCCTCTACTAGCCACTAAATACGACGAGCAATTCTGTCTATACAGAGCTTTCGTTGATGACAAACTACAAAAGTCCTCGGGCAAGTCACTTAACCACTCAGTACTCAGTTTCCACATGTTTAAATGGGGACAATAATACTTCCTATGAGGCTGAATTAATTCATATTTATAAAGCACGCTGAGCTTAGATGGAAGATGCTATATAACAGATACACAGGCAAAGATTATATATTAATGATGCATTTTCAGTGGTCACCAACAGTCCTTGGTACAATTATTCCTTCTACTGTATCTCGTTGCAGTCTCTCTAGTCCACTCTGCTTACATTCTCTGGTGCAGTCTAATGGTCCTTATTTGCTGTAGCTACTCATAAGTCCTTTGCTATCCACTCTTCATTTATTCCTACCCCCCTCAGTAAACTGATTAGAGTTTAATCGTTTGCTCACCAGTTTTAAGTCACTAAGGAAAATGTTGTTATTACTCCATCTCTATTTTATGTTCTTTTAATTATTTCCACCTCTGTGATTACTCTAATTAGCTAACTGGTTTCTGATGGCTGTACAGTAGCTGGGATTATATTTTCATTAATCACCGTGTTAAACCCGTCCATTTAGAGTCTGTGATTTTGTGCATTATGATTTGAAATAAGTCAATACCAAAGTAATCTGAAAAGGAAAAAAAATCCATACAAATAGACATTATATTAGTCAGCAGGTTGGCTGAGAGACTAATATATTTAGAAATGTTATGATTTACAAGCACAAAAAAGCCATTTATTTAGCTCCTATAATAAAGATAAATCAGAAGTCTCCATTCATACCTATTTAAGGTGACTTCTTTGATCCAAGTCAGATGATTGACGGGTTAAACTGGGATCAGAAATAAAGAAACTGACAATACATTTCCTTTATTCCCATAGAGGCAACAAAGAACTGGGCTTCATATACAGTTTCTCTTTGTCATGTGAGAAACACAGAACTGCAGAAATGAAAGTGTATTCTTCATCATCGGGAGACTATTTCTTCCCAGGCACTCCAAACATGGAGTTTGTGAAACCAACATTCACAAAGTAAATTGATATTTCATGATAGTTTACAATAATCAAAACAAATCGAGGTTGCTTGACCTTCATTGTTTAACCATAACTATGAGGGAATATTCCTCTCAGTTGTGAAAAGCGACATAATGAGACTTAGTAAGTATACAGCTCTCAAAGTCCTGGACCAACGCTGGCTTGAAACACCCCTGTGAAGTAGGTAGATAATTATTATTAGCTGGAGACATTGAGGCAGAGATAAGGTGAGATGCCCACAAAATCACAGAGCAAGAAGCAGAACTCACTCTTGTAGGCCAAGCTGCTTCTCATGGTTTGTTAACATAGCACTGCGCTGACACAAACACCACACATTTAATTTCACACTTATGTTCTACGGGTGGAAGCCTGGCTCCATTAAAGTCAATAGGAGTTTT